>NC_069503.1:564532489-564867489 GCF_027579735.1 Bombina bombina
AAGACATGGCGGCAGTCATGGATAATACACTGTCAGCGGTATTAGCCAGACTACCTGAACTTAGAGGTAAGCGAGATAGCTCTGGGGTGAGACAAAATGCAGAGCATACTGACGCTTTAAGAACCATGTCTGATACTGCCTCACAATATGCAGAAGATGAGGAAAGAGAGCTTCAGTCAGTGGGTGATGTTAATGACTCAGGAAAGATACCTGATTCTAATATTTCTACATTTAAATTTAAGCTTGAACACCTCCGCGTGTTGCTTAGGAAGGTTTTAGCTGCTCTGAATGACTGTGATACCATTGCAGTGCCAGAGAATTTGTGTAGACTGGATAAATACTTTGCAGTGCCGGTGTGTACTGATGTTTTTCCAAATACCTAAAAGGTTTACAGAAATTATTAATAAGGAATGGGATAGACCAGGTGTGCCGTTCTCTTCCCCTCCTATTTTTAGAAAAATGTCCCACCACATGGGACTTATGGCAGACAGTCCCTAAGGTGGAGGGAGCAGTTTCTACTCTAGTAAAGCATACTACTATCCCTGTCGAGGACAGTTGTGCTTTTTTTTTTTAGATCCAATGGATAAAAAATTAGAGGTTACCTTAAGAAAATATTTATTCAACAAGGTTTTATCCTACAGCCCCTTGCATGCATTGCCCCTGTCACTGCTGCTGCGGCGTACTGGTTTGAGTCTCTGGAAGAGGCTTTACAGGTAGCGACTCCATTGGATGACATACTTGGCAAACTTAGAGCACTTAAGCTAGCCAATTCTTTTATTCTGATGCCATTGTTCATTTGACTAAACTAACGGCTAAGAATTCTGGTTTTGCTATACAGGCGCGCAGAGCGCTATGGCTTAGATCATGGTCAGCTGACGTGACTTCAAAATCTAAGCTACTTAACATTCCCTTCAAGGGGCAGACCCTATTCGGGCCTGGTTGAAGGAGATTATTGCTGATATCACTGGAGGAAAAGGTCATGCCCTTCCTCAGGACAGGTCCAAATCTAGGGCCAAACAGTCTAATTTTCGTGCCTTTCAAAACTTCAAGGCAGGTGCGGCATCAACTTCCTCTAATAATAAATAAGAGGGAACTTTTGCTCAATACAAGACGGTCTGGAGACCAAACCTGACATGGAAAAAAGGTAAGCAGGTAAAAAAGCCTGCTGCTGCCTCTAAGACAGCATGAAGGAACGGCCCCCTATCTGGGAACGGATCTAGTAGGGGGCAGACTTTCACTCTTCACCCAGGCGTGGGCAAGAGATGTTCAGGATCCCTGGGCGTTGGAAATTATATCCCAGGGATATCTTCTGGACTTCAAAGCTTCCCCCCCAAAAGGGAGATTTCACCTTTCACAATTATCTGCACACCAGATAGAGAGAAAGGCATTCTTACACTGTGTACGAGTCCTCCTAGTTATGGGAGTGATCCATCCAGTTCCAAAGGAGGAACAGGGACAGGGTTTTTACTCAAATCTGTTTGTGGTTCCCAAAAAAGAGGGAACCTTCAGACCAATTTTGGATCTAAAGATCTTAAACAAATTCCTCAAAGTTCCGTCGTTCAAGATGGAAACTATTCGTACCATCCTACCACTGATCCAGGAGGGTCAATATATGACTACAGTGGATCTAAAGGATGCTTATCTTCACATTCCGATACACAAATATCATCATCGGTTTCTCAGGTTTGCCTTTTAAGACAGGCATTACCAGTTGTAGCTCTTCCCTTGGGATTAGCTACAGCCCCAAGAATCTTTACAAAGGTTCTAGGGTCACTTATGGCGGTCCTAAGGCCGCAGGGCATAGCAGTAGCCCCTTATTTAGACGACATCCTGATACAGGCGTCAAACTTCCAAATTGCCAAGTCTCATACGGACGTAGTACTGGCATTTCTGTGGTCGCATTGGGTGGAAAGTGAACGAGGAAAAGAGTTCTCTATCCCCACTCACAAGAGTTTCCTTTCTAGGCACTCTGATAGATTCTGTAGAAATGAAAATTCACCTGACGGAGTCCAGGTTATCAAAGCTTCTAAATTCCTGCCGGGTTCTTCATTCCATTCCTCGTCCTTCGGTGGTTCAGTGTATGGAAGTAATCGGCTTAATGGTAGCGGCAATGGACATAGTGCCGTTTGCACGCTTACATCTCAGACCGCTGCAACTATGCATGCTCAGTCAGTGGAGCGGGGATTACACAGATTTGTCCCCTCAACTGAATCTGGACCAAGAGACCAGGGATTCTCTTCTCTGGTGGCTATCTCGGGTCCATCTGTCCAAAGGTATGACCTTTCGCAGGCCAGATTTGACAATTGTTACGACAGATGCCAGCCTTCTAGGTTGGGGTGCAGTCTGGAACTCCCTGAAGGCTCAGGGATCGTGAACTCAGGAGGAGTCTCTCCTTTCATTAAATATTCTGGAACTAAGAGCGATATTCAAGGCTCTTCAGGCTTGGCCTCAGTTAGCAACTCTGAGGTACATCAGATTTCAGTCGGACAACATCACGACTGTAGCTTACATCAACCATCAAGGGGGAACGAGAAGTTCCCTAGAGATGTTAGAAGTTTAAAAAATAATTCGCTGTGCAGAGATTCACTCTTGCCACCTATCAGCTATCCATATCCCGGGTGTAAGTCGTCAGACTTTTCATCCAGGAGAGTGGGAACTCCATCCGGAGGCATTTGCACAACTGATTCATCGTTGGGGCAAACCAGAACTGGATCTCATGGCGTCTCGCCAGAACGCCAAGCTTCCGTGTTACGGATCCAGGTCCAGGGATCCCAAGGCGACACTGATAGATGCTCTAGCAGCGCCCTGGTCTTTCAAACCTGGCTTATGTGTTTCCACCGTTTCCTCTGCTCCCTCGACTGATTGCCAAGATCAAGCAGGAGAGAGCATCAGTGATTCTGATAGCACCTGCGTGGCCACGCAGGACCTGGTATGCAGATCTAGTGGACATGTCATCCTTTCCACCATGGTCTCTGCCTCTGAAACAGGACCTTCTGCTTCAGGGACCTTTCAACCATCCAAATCTAATTTCTCTGAGGCTGACTGCCTGGAGATTGAACGCTTGATTTTATCAAAGCGTGGCTTCTCCGAGTCAGTTATTGATACCTTAAGACAGGCATGAAAGCCTGTCACCAGGAAAATTTACCATAAGGTATGGCATAGATATCTTTATTGGTGTGAATCCAAGGGTTACTCATGGAGTAAGGTCAGGATTGCTAGGATATTATCTTTTCTCCAAGAAGGTTTGGAAAAGGGATTGTCAGCTAGTTAAGCGTCTGGCAGATATTCCAGATGTTCAGGCATTTTGTCAGGCTTTAGTTAGAATCAAGCCTGTGTTTAAACCTGTTGCTCCACCATGGAGCTTAAACTTGGTTCTTAAGGTTCTTCAAGGAGTTCTGTTTGAACCTCTTCATTCCATAGATATCAAGCTTTTATCTTGGAAAGTTCTTTTTTTTGGTAGCTATTTCCTTGGCTCGTAGAGTCTCTGAGCTATCTGCCTTACAATGTGATTCTCCTTATCTGATTTTTCATACAGATAAGGTAGTCCTACGTACAAAACCTGGGTTCTTACCTAAGGTGGTATCTAACAAGAATATCAATCAAGAGATTGTTGTTCCATCCTTGTGTTACACAATTTGGACGTGGTCCGTGCTTTAAAGTTTTACTTACAAGCTACTAAAGATTTTCGTCAAACATCTGCTTTGTTTGTTGTCTACTCTGGACAGAGGAGAGGTCAAAAGGCTTTGGCAACCTCTTTTTCTTTTTGACTAAGAAGCTTAATCCGCTTAGCCTATGAGACTGCTGGACAGAAACCTCCTGAAAGGATTACAGCTCATTCCACTAGAGCTGTGGCTTCCACTTGGGCCTTTAAAAATGAGGCTTCTTTTGATCAGATTTGCAAGGCGACGACTTGGTCTTCGCTTCATATTTTTTCAAAATTTTACAAATTTGATACTTTTGCTTCTTCGGAGGCTATATTTGGGGAGAAAGGTTTTACGGGCAGTGGTTCCTTCCATTTAAGTTCCTGCCTTGTCCCTCCCTTCATCCGTGTACTTTAGCTTTGGTATTGGTATCCCACAAGTAATGGATGATCCGTGGACTGGATACACCTTACAAGAGAAAATACAATTTATGCTTACCTGATAAATGTATTTCTCTTGTGGTGTATCCAGTCCACGGCCCGCCCTGTCATTTTAAGGCAGGTAATTTTTAAATTTAAACTACAGTAACCACTGCACCCTATGGTTCCTCCTTTCTCGGCTTGTTTTCGGTCGAATGACTGGTTATGACAGTTAGGGGAGGAGCTATATTACAGCTCTGCTGTGGGTGTCCTCTTGCAACTTCCTGTTGGGAATGAGAATATCCCACAAGTAATGGATGATCCGTGGACTGGATACACCACAAGAGAAATAAATTTATCAGGTAAGCATAAATTGTGTTTTTTCTCTTTATGAAATTGCTGACTTATCAAGTCATTTAATTTATGAGGAAATATCTAGATACATTAAAGATTGTGTATTTAGGTTTGTTTGCAGTGCAGATCTTAAAGGAACAGTCAACACCAAAATTGTTATTGTTTTAAAAGGTAGATAACACCTTTACTACACATTCCCCAGCTTTGTACAACCAACATTGTTATATTAATATAATTTATAACATTTAAACCTCTATATTTCTGCCTGTTTCTAAGTCACTACAGACAGCCTCTTATCACATGTTTTTTTATTAGCTTTCCATAACAAGAGATTGCTAATCCATGTGGGCCATATACATAACATTGTGCTCTTTCCCGTGGTGTTGTGGCTGACACTGCATTAAGTGGGTAAAATGCAAGTCAATAGATAAGAAATAAAAAGCCATGTGATCAGGGGCTGCTAACAGAAAATTAGATTTAAGATAATCACAGAGGTTAAAAGTAAATTTATATAACCAATTAATTGTGGAATAGGTAATAAAAAGATTATCTATAATTTTTTTGAAACAATAACAATTTTGGAGTTGACTGTCCCTTTAAGCCAGGAAACCAATAACATGACCATTGCACATGAGCGCTAAGGGGTATTATGCGGTTCTTTGCGTGTGTCGAAAATAGCACACCTATTTAAAGTTGAAAGTAAATGCATTCTTTAAGTACAATCGAATTTATCGCGTCAGGTAAGCGTGAATTTAGAGCTCTGTTTTGTTATGTTTTTACGCAAGACAAAAAACATACAGTTACACTCATAATAACACTGTCTAAAAGAAATTATTTTTTAAAAATTGCATTAAAAACTGTAAGATATGAGGTCTCAGGAGTTTGAATTAAAAAAAGGAAAATGAAATATATACATACACATTTAAATATGTAAATGTATGTATGTATGTATGTATATATATATATATATATATATATATATATATATATATATATATATACTGTATATATATATATATATATGTTTGTGTGTGTGTGTTCAAATGTATTTATGTGTTTTATATTTACTGTACACATTTACTGTACTTTTTATTGTAAATATATATTTCTATATATATCTGTATATACCTATATATCCTATAGATATATCGGTATAGATATGCATTTTACATGAACAGTATCAGATGTATATAGAAATATATATTTAATAATAAAAGTACAATATTTTCTATGTGAAGAACATAGTAATGTAAAATATGCATTTTGCACATTGTGTTTCGCGATTCATATTTTAATGGAGTCGGGTTAGCACACATGAAAACTTCGTATTCTTAAGCCAAGTTATTGAAATTTTAAATATAAAATATTTAAAAAAATGAATAAAAATTATTAAAAATACTGTGAAAAATTAGATATATTCTATGGGGTTGATTTATTAATAGTCGAGTGGACATGATTTGCATACGCTCTCTGCATTTAATATTGCACAAGCATTTCTAGTGAAATGCTTGTGCAATGCTGCCCCCTGCTCACTGGCAACCCATCGGCAGCTAGCAGGGGCTGTCAATTATCCAGATCGGATCTAATTCGGATGATTTCAATCTGCCACCTTAAAGATGGCGGACAAGTTAAGGAGTAGCGGATCGTGCTCCGAAGCAGCATCTGGAGCTCTATGAATATTTTACAGTATGCTTAATAATTGGGAACAAAAGTAATTATTAAAATATAAATCGCAAAACATGATGCGCAAAATGCATATTTTACATTACTATGTTCTTCACATAGACAGTAATGTATTTTATTTATATATATATATATATATATATATATATATATATATATATATATACTGTGTGTGTATGTGTGTGTATATACAGTATATATATATATATATATATATATCTGATACAGTTCATGTAAAAAAACATATCCATACCGATATCCATACCTATATAACCATAGGAATAGATTTATAGGTATATGTATATACTGTATATATATGTATGTGTATTTAATAATAAATAGAACATATTCTTCTATGTGAAGAACAATGGAATGTGAAATAATAATTTTTCATGTCGGGGGTTTAGCGCTCTTGTTAGTTTTTATGTGCATTTTTCCTGCTCTATTGAAGTCCATGGGAGAAGATATTAACATGGTCGCAATATTTTTTTTTGGTGCAGATTGGTTATTCGATCATGCAAACTTTTTACTTTCAATATGTAATACAAGTGCAACTCCAAATGCGCAAAAAAACTCAGTTTAGCAAAGTTAACACATAAACAGGAGTGCTAAATAGCCGTCCAATTGTAATCTAGCCCTATGTGTAATAAATGGTACACATTGCTCTACAATACAGTACAAGCCTTATATGATGTCCTTCTCATAAATGTTTAACATCTTATTTGTTGTTCAAGATGAAAATGATTTTTTTTTTTTGCAGGGTGTTGTCCTGCAGTGAGCCACTCTGCTTCTTAAAAGACCTCACAGACCCTACATCTGAGTACGTTGAGCACTTTCATCTGATCAAGGAGGAACTGGCGGGACTTCTGTTCACCTTATACAATGTCACCATTTTCCAGCGACAGGTACATTCATATTCTTGGTGTTACATACTAGCTCTAATAAGAAAACATAATTTATGTAAGAACTTACCTGATAAATTCATTTCTTTCATATTAGCAAGAGTCCATGAGCTAGTGACGTATGGGATATACATTCCTACCAGGAGGGGCAAAGTTTCCCAAACCTCAAAATGCCTACAAATACACCCCTCACCACACCCACAAATCAGTTTAACGAATAGCCAAGAAGGGTGATAAGAAAAAAGTGCGAAAGCATAAAAAATAAGGAATTGGAATAATTGTGCTTTATACAAAAAAATCATAACCACCACAAAAAAGGGTGGGCCTCATGGACTCTTGCTAATATGAAAGAAATTAATTTATCAGGTAAGTTCTTACATAAATTATGTTTTCTTTCATGTAATTAGCAAGAGTCCATGAGCTAGTGACGTATGGGATAATGACTACCCAAGATGTGGATCTTTCCACGCAAGAGTCACTAGAGAGGGAGGGATAAAATAAAGACAGCCAATTCCGCTGAAAAATAATCCACACCCAAAATAAAGATTAAATGAAAAAAACTGAAATTATAAGCAGAAGATTCAAACTGAAACAGCTGCCTGAAGTACTTTTCTACCAAAAACAGCTTCAGAAGAAGAAAACACATCAAAATGGTAGAATTTAGTAAAAGTATGCAAAGAAGACCAAGTTGCTGCTTTGCAAATCTGATCAACCGAAGCATCATTCCTAAACGCCCAGGAAGTAGAAACTGACCTAGTAGAATGAGCTGTAATCCTTTGAGGCTGAGTTTTTCCCGACTCGACATAAGCATGATGAATTAAAGATTTCAACCAAGATGCCAAAGAAATGGCAGAGGCCTTCTGACCTTTCCTAGAACCGGAAAAGATAACAAATAGACTAGAAGTCTTTTGGAAATTCTTAGTAGCTTCAACATAATATTTCAAAGCTCTAACTACATCCAAAGAATGCAATGATCTCTCCTTAGAATTCTTAGGATTAGGACACAATGAAGGAACCACAATTTCTCTACTAATGTTGTTAGAATTCACAACCTTAGGTAAAAATTTAAAAGAAGTTCGCAACACCGCCTTATCCTGATGAAAAATCAGAAAAGGAGACTCACAAGAAAGAGCAGATAATTCAGAAACTCGTCTGGCAGAAGAGATGGCCAAAAGGAACAAAACTTTCCAAGAAAGTAATTTGATGTCCAATGAATGCATAGGTTCAAATGGAGGAGCTTGAAGAGCCCCCAAAACCAAATTCAAACTCCAAGGAGGAGAAATTGACTTAATAACAGGTTTTATACAAACCAAAGCTTGTACAAAACAATGAATATCAGGAAGATTAGCAATCTTTCTGTGAAAAAGAACAGAAAGAGCAGAGATTTGTCCTTTCAAGGAACTTGCGGACAAACCTTTATCCAAACCATCCTGAAGAAACTGTAAAATTCTCGGAATTCTAAAAGAATGCCAGGAAAAATGATGAGAAAGACACCAAGAAATATAAGTCTTCCAGACTCTATAATATATCTCCCTAGATACAGATTTACGAGCCTGTAACATAGTATTAATCACAGAGTCAGAGAAACCTCTTTGACTAAGAATCAAGCGTTCAATCTCCATACCTTTAAATTTAAGGATTTGAGATCCTGATGGAAAAAAGGACCTTGCGACAAAAGGTCTGGTCTTAACGGAAGAGTCCACGGTTGGCAAGAGGCCATCCGGACAAGATCCGCATACCAAAACCTGTATGCACCTAATCTAATAGCCCTATCAAAATAAAAAAGCCCCCCCAAAATAAAAACCCCTAGCCTAAACTAAACTACCAATAGCCCTTAAAGGGCCACTAAACCCAATTTTTTTTCTTTCATGATTCAGATAGAGAATACAATTTTAAACAATATTCCAATATACTTCTATTATTTAATTTGTTTCTTTCTTTAGATATCCTTTGTTAAATAATTAGCAATGCACATGGGTAAGCCAAACACACAAAGCATCTATGTGCAGCCACCAATCAGCAGCTGCTGAGCCTATCTAGATATGCTTTTCAGCAAAGTATATCAAGAGAATGAAGCAAATTAGATAATAGAAGTAAATTAGAAAGTTGTTGAAAATGGCATGCTCTTTCTAAATCATGAAAAAAAATGTTTAGGTTATCTGTCCCTTTAAAATGGCCTTTTGCGGGGCATTGCCACAAAGAAATCAGCTCTTTTACCTGTAAAAAAATACAAACAACCCCCCAACAGTAAAACCCACCGCCCACACAACCAACCCCCCAAATAAAATCCTAACTAAAAAACCTAAGCTCCCCATTGCCCATTTAGCTCTTTTTCCACCCAAAAGCCCTAATCTAAAAATAAAACCCACCCAATAAACCCTTAAAAAAACCTAACACTAACCCCCAAAGATCCACTTACAGTTTTTGAAGACCCGACATTCATCCTCAACGAAGCCTGCAGAAGTCCTCAACGAAGCAGCAGAAGTCTTCATCCAAACGGGCAGAAGTCTTCATCCAGACGGCATCTTCTATCTTCATCCATCCGGCGCAGAGCAGGTCCATCTTCAAGACATCCGGCGCAGAGCATCATCTTCTCTTCACGGCTCTTCTCGAATGAGGGTTCCTTTAAGTGACGTCATTCAAGATGGCATCCCTTGAATTCCGATTGGCTGATAGAATTCTATCAGTCAATCAGAATTAAAGATGAATAAAAAAGGTGATTGGAACAGCCAATAGAATGCAAGCTCAATCCTATTGGCTGATTGGATCAGCCAATAGGATTGAAGCTCAATCCTATTGGCTGATTGCATCAGCCAATAGGATTTTTTCACCTTTAATTCCGATTGGCTGATAGAATTCTATCAGCCAATCGGAATTCAAGGGACGCCATCTTGGATGACGTCACTTAAAGGAACCCTCATTCGAGAAGAGCCGTCAAGAGAAGAAGATGCTCCGCGCCGGATATCTTGAAGATGGACCCGCTCTGCTCCGGATGGATGAAGATAGAAGATGGCATTGGCGTCTGGATGAAGACTTCTGCCCATTTGGATGAAGACTTCTGCCGGCTTCGTTGAGGATGGATATCGGGTCTTCAAAAACTGTAAGTGGATCTTCGGGGGTTAAAAGAGCTAAATACCATTTTAAGGGCAATGCCCATTCAAATGCCCTTTTCAGGGCAATGGGGATCTTAGGTTTTTTAGATAGGATTTTATTTGGGGGGTTGGTTGTGTAGGTGGTGGGTTTTACTGTTGGGGGGTTGTTTGTATTTTTTTACAGGTAAAAGAGCTGATTTCTTTGGGGCAATGCCCCGCAAAAGGCAATTTTAAGGGCTATTGGTAGTTAAGTTTAGGCTAGGGTTTTTTTTTATTTTGGCGGGGCTTTTTTATTTTGATAGGACTATTAGATTAGGTGTAATTAGTTTAAATATCTGATAATTTCTTTTTTTATTTTATGTAATTTAGTGTTTGTTTAGTTAATTGTATTTAATTTATGTAATTGATTTAATTGTAGTGTAAGGTTAGGTTTTAGTGTAAGACAGGTTAGGTTTTATTTTACAGGTAAATTTGTATTTATTTTAGCTAGGTAGTTAGTAAATAGTTAATAACTATTTAGTAACTATTCTACCTAGTTAAAATACATTCAAACTTAGCTGTGAAATAAAAATATAACCTAAGCTAGCTACAATGTAACTATTAGTTATATTGTAGCTAGTTTAGGGTTTATTTTACAGGTAAGTATTTTGTTTTAAATATGAATTATTTAGTTATGAATAGTAGGTTTTTTTTAGATTTATTTTAATTACATTAAAATTAGTGGGTGTTAGGGTTAGACTTAGGTTTAGGGGTTAATAACTTTAGTATAGTGGTGGCGACATTGGGGGCGGGAAGATTAGGGGTTAATAAAATGTAGGTAGGTGGCGGCAATGTTAGGGGCGGTAGATTAGGGGTTAATAATATTTAACTAGTGTTTGCGATGCGGAAGTACAGCGGTTTAGGGGTTGATATGTTTATTATAGTGGCGGTGATATCCGGAGCGGCAGATTAGGGGTTAATAATTTTATTTTAGTGTTTGCGATGCGGGAGGGCCTCGGTTTAGGGGTTAATAGGTAGTTTATGGGTGTTAGTGTACTTTTTAGCACTTTAGTTATGAGTTTTCTTCTACAGCTTTGTAGTGTAAAACCCATAACTACTGACTTTTAGTTTACGGTACGGATCTTGTAGTTATGGGCTGTACCGCTCACTTTTTGGCCTCCAAGGGAGACTCGTAATACCGGCGCTATGGAAGTCCCATTGAAAAATAACTTTTTGAAAGGTGCGGTAGTTACGTTGCGTTACGACCAAAAAAGTGTGCGCTGCCCCTAAACCTGCAAGACTCGTAATACCAGCGGTAGTGAAAAAGAGCCTTAACGCTGCTTTTTCACTCATAACGCAAAACTCGTAATCTAGCCGAGATTTAGTTATAGCTGTCTATCTGCTGAATTCTTGAGCAATCAGCCTGTGGTTTGCCAAGAGATTCAGTCTATAAAGCATTGTAACAAATCTTATGGGAATCTCAGGTAAATTATGTTCTTTTATCACACAGATCCTAAGTGCCAGACGTCATTTACCGCTGTGTAATTTAATTGGAAAACTGACATCACATGTGATCTTTATTTCAAACATCACATATTACAATTCTTCTACTGCTCATCCGATTCTGCCAGGAACCAATCTTATCTTTATGAACTAAACTATTTCTTAAAATGTTCTTCAGGGCAGATAAAGAGGTTTTTTTATTCGCAAGTTTGTTGCCTTGTATTTATTTTGCATCAATTTACTTATTTAGGGTTTAGTATCTTATTTTCTTTATTTCTCAGAAATAGATTATTTAAATATTTATACTAGAAAAAGATGCAGTTGTTTTTGAAATGTAAATTATTAAGGCAAACACAAAGCAAATGTTTGCAGATGAATACCAGTCAGCCATTTTTTTTTTTTACTTTACCATTATACAGGATAGCTGCGAGAACAGATCACGTTAGTCAGAGAGCATGCGCTGTAGGGGCAGCTCTTTCTAGGGCAGTCACTATAAAGCATCAGTTTGAGTGGGAAGGTAGAGAAACCTACTATGATTTATGAGACAGTTTTCTATAGTTAAAATACATGACTGACTCATCAGAGAGACATAGTTTATGCCCCCAAATGATATCATACAGATCATTAACACACAGGTCACATTGTGATCTCCTGGAAAAGCTCTCATACTACATGTATGAGACACCTAGCTCTCTGCTCTATGGTTATACAAATTACATATTCAGAAGTAATACAGAAGCTGAGAAGCTGTGGTATTTGAATACTAGTGCACGGGACCTCACAGGATATGTGCTTATGCTACAGAAATCCAGTAATAACTTCTACTAAAAGCATTTTTGCTAATGGAGGAATATTGCAAAAAATATTATATTTCAAATTGAACTACAGCAATGCACATTTCAATTTTGACCTTTCTATACCTTTAAAACCAAATATTAGTTTACTAAATTAGATTTGTTACATTGTGTGACTAAGAAAACTAAACATACAATATTCTAGCAACCTATTGTTTTTCCTTTTTTATTAAGTTGTACGAATTAAGCTTAAACTAGCAAAGTTCTAAGTAGTGCAATAATGAAAATGTGCTTGTAACATAATCAGGGCAAATCTTCCAGTTTACTTTCAAAAGGATGTTCAAAAACATACATATGTGGAAAGTAAATGATATGAATCAAAGCCTTGTCCTATTTGTATCAGCGGCTCATATGTGGACTCTAGAAATTGGTCCATTTATAGGGGCCGATTTATTATGCTGCAAATGGAGCAGTTTCTGTGTGAGCCTACAGGCTCACCGGAAACATAAGTTAAGAAGCAGCAGGCTCCTTAAGTCGTCCGCCACCTCAGAGACGGCGGATAGCAATCATCCCGATCAAAACCTACAGGGGACGGCATTGCCCAAGCATTTCACTAGAAATGCTTGTGCAATGTTAAATGCCCACTGCGTATGCTGTCGGCATTTAGCGATGTCTGGTGGACATGATCCACTACAGCTGATCATCACCACCCGCACCTTAATAAATCGGCCCCATGGAGTCACTTAATTAAGATTTTCAGGTTATGAAAAATTCAAACCTTTGTAATTTTCTGGCAATTGCCAGTTAACTTATCATTGGTTTCTTTCTACCAGCTTCCTGATGACATGTTGATTACATGGAATCGAAGATTGGCAAAGACGGCTGGGCGGACCTTTCTTTGGGAGACGCCACCACCGAACTCCAAACGTATCTCCAGCATTGAGCTGTCTGATAAAGTTATTGATTCTGCAGGTATTGTAACATTGTAGAAGATACATAACATACATATTATATGTTGTCAGTTAAAGTGCAGAATAACATTTTGTTTTGTTCCTTGTGTTATCTGGGCTTCTTTCTGTCCTCTTTAGGGTACTCTGTTGCCCTTGTAACATTTCTGTTTAACAGACAAGAGAACGACCTAAATTTACATACAGGCAAATAAGTGTACATACACATACACATATATGTTTATATACACACACATACAAATATGTATTATATTCTTGATGGCCAACAAAGTTCTGCTAAATTGTTATTGTGCCCTTTGAGGACTGAGGTGATATTTGTTTTCCCACACAGTATTTAAGTATCAAAAGATTCAAAGGAGCACAAATACAGTCGGTCCGGTTTACTATTAAAAAGAACTTTCACCTTCATATTTGGCAACACCTGGGCTCATTTTAATTTCTACTAATATAAAAAACTGTTTAATTTTCTGAGAAACATTTTTTGCCAGTAATATTTATATCTGATGTATCTTGCTATACAGATCGGCTCAGAGATACGTTGCTGCATGAAGTCTGTCACGCTGCTGCATGGGTCATCGATGGTGCAACAGGACACGGACGGTGCTGGAAGCATTATGGGAAGCTGTCAACCACCATCCATCCTGAACTCCCGCCAGTCACCCGATGCCACAGCTATGTCATCAACTTTAAGTATACCTATATCTGCTGTGGCTGTAACCAACTGTGAGTAATGAGTTTTACTTAAAAGAGATGTAACCATTACTAACTTCTTTATTAAGTTTCACTTAGATCGAGTTAGAGGGTCCTAGCCAGTCTTTTCTCACATATCTTGAGATATGTGTGGACGACATTAACTCCTTCCAGAGGTAAATTGAGAATAACCAACATCTGTATTAGCAAGTTGACAATACAGCATGTCATTTATTACTTTAGTACATTTGTATCTATGTTTATTAGAATGACATGTTGAGACTGGTCAAGTTAAAATTAAACTTTCATAATACAGATAGGGCATGCAATTTTAGTCAACGTTCCAATTTAATTTTATCACAAATGTGCTTTGTTCTCTTGGTATTCTTTGTTGAAAGCTAAACCTAGGTAGGCTTATATGCATATCTAAGCCCTTGACAACTGCCTCTTATCTTAGTGCATTTTGGCAGATTTAACAGTCAGACACTGCTAGTTTATGTCTGTTATATAGATAACATTGTGCTCACTCCTCTGGAGTTTTTAATGAGTCAGACCATTTTAGAACTAGTGCCACATTGTTATTTGTTTTATTTTGGGGTGTGTGTGAGTGTGCATGCTTGTGTATGTGTTTAAGAAATCATGGGGTGGTACAAAAGGTTCCATTTTCTGAGTTAAAAAGAAGACATAATTTTTTTTTTTTTTAAAAGCAAAATTTTTATTTTAATGTATTACAATTGTATACAAGGCACGTAATAGCCCTAGTATGCACTTTTATGTCCCTTTAAGTACACAGGTTGAACTTCAGCCTCTCTGATGGGAGTGGAAAATACACTTATTGCAGGGGTAAGTTAAAGCAAAAACAGACAACACAATTTTATGATTCCTAATTAAACATTTTATCTGAACATGTATTATTATTATTTATTATTATCAGTTATTTGTAGAGCGCCAACAGATTCCGCAGCGCTATGTATTTATTACACAAAACACCTCAGTTTATGTCTATTCATAACAGAAATTCAGAAACCATGCACCTGATAGAATAAAAATAGAAATGACAACATTTATGAGGTTAAACTACTTAGTACTACAGATATGGACAGCTAGGATAAGACAGTAAATTACTGTATAGAAGGTGCAGTTTGTTTAATAATGATATAAAAAATCTGATTCTTAAAGTTAGGGGGGGGGGAGCAGGATTATTTTCTTTATTAAAAAAACATTATTAACACACACTGGCTGTTACTAATCTCTTCTATGTTAGATTTGATCGTCATGCAAAGTCGCTCAACACCAAGAAGTCTGTGTGTGGCTCCTGTGGTGGCAACATCGTGCTCTTCAAGTCACCATAAAGGTATGAGACTGCTGTGCTGGAGTCATCCGCTTTCTGTAACACCTTATCTTTTGTCTTCTAGAGTCACACTCTGCTAAAGCCTGTGCTGGAGGAGCTTTTATCATGAAGGTAATTGAGTTTATATATTTATATTTTAAATTATATATAGTTTATATTATTTTTTTCTCTTCTCCATCGCTTTCCCAGTTGCCTTTCCCAGTTATCTTTGTTTCACCCTTTAGTTTAAATTGCCTTTCCCAGTTCGTGATGCCCTTATCTCCTTCCCATCTCAAAAAATACACCCACCCCCCAGAGAAGAGTTAAAGATAAGGTTAAAAACAGAGATGCCATAGAGAGGATGAGAGATAGCAAATTCGTTTTATAGTGAGATAGGCATAGCCAGATAGAGACAGAAGAGAAATAATGAAGGAATAAAGGAGAAATTTAGAAAGGTTGTTACAGAGAGACATAGAAATAGAGAGCCAGAGATATAGATATTGTCCTGCTAGGTGGAATGGGGTTAGGTTTCGAGCCCAATGGTTTAGGTGTCAGACTTAGGTGACCCTTGAGAGTGAAGGGAAGACAGTGAGCTAATTCCCCTTTTAAGCATATTGATAAACACTTAAGAAAACAAGTTTATTGAACACACAGTCACTGAAATAGACACTGGACTTGGAAACTGAGAAGCAAGAGACACAGGGCTTGGAGACTGTACACAGAGCACATGGCTAGGAGGCTGTGCAGGTCACAGGACTTGTCGGTAGTCACACCCTGGTCTTGACAGTCGCAATGCCCACACCAGGGCTTAGGACAGAATAAGTGCACCACAGCAGGGCCTTGGTCAAGAGGAGTGCTTGTGCTGGGGCCATGTAAAGCAGGAGTGCCTGCACCAGGGCCTTGGACAGGGGGAGTACCCGCAACGGGCCTTGGACAGGAGGAGAGCCTGTGCCGGGACTGTGGACAGAAGGAGTACCCGCGCTGTGGCCTTGAACCGAAGGAATGCTCTCTCTGGAGCCTTGGACAGGAGGAGTGCTGGGGCCTTGCAGAATAGGAGTGTCTGTGCTGGGACCATTTGCAGAAGAAGTGCCTGCTTCGGAACTTGGACATGAGTGCCTGCACCGGAACATTGGATAGGAGGAGTGCTCGCGCCGTATCCTTGAACAGGAAGAGTTGCTGCACCATGGCCTTTAGCAGAAGGAATGCCCATGTCCTCTTTGAAGCTTTGGACAGGGAGAGTGCCTGTGCCATGCCCTTGGACAGGGGCAATGCGAGCGCTGTGGCTTTGGAAAGGAGAAATGCCTGTACCGGAGCATTGGACAGGAGGAGTGCCCACACCTTGATGATGGACAGAAGAAATACCCACGTCCTGTCCAGGGCCTTGGACAGCAGGAGTGCCCACTTCATGGCCTTGGACAGACAATGCCCTCACCAGAGCCTTGGACAGGAGTGCTGATGCCTTGGCTTTGGACAGAGGAGTACCTGCACCGGGTTCTTGGAGAGCAGGAGTGTTTATGCTGTGGCCTTAGACAGGAAGAGTGCCCACGTCATGGCCTTAGACACAAGGAGTGCATGCGCCGTTAACTTGAACAGGAGAAGTTCCAGCACCGAGGTCTTGGAAAGGAGGGGTTCCCGTGTCAAAGCCTTCGACAGAAGGAGTTTGTGCATCATAGCTTTGCACAGGAGGATTTCCTGAGCTGTGGCCTTGAATAGAAATAATGCCCATTTTGGAGTCTTGGACATGAGGAGTGCCGGGGCCTTGCAGAATAGGAGTGCCCGTGCTGGGACCATTAGCAGGAGAAGTGCCTGCTTCGGAACTTGGACATGAGTGCCTGCACCGGAACATTGGATAGGAGGAGTGCTCGCGCCGTATCCTTGAATAGGAAGAGTTGCTGCACCATGGCCTTTGGCAGAAGGAATGCCCACATCCTCTCTAAAGCTTTAGAACAGGGAGAGGGCCTGTACCATGTCCTTGGACAGGGGCAGTGCCAGTGCTGTGGCTTTGGAAAGGAGAAATGCTTGTACTGGAGCATTGGACAAGAGGAGTGCCCACACCTTGACGATGGACAGAAGAAATACCCACGTCCTGTCCAGGGCCTTGGACAGCAGGAGTGCCCACTACAGGGCCTTGAACAGACAGAATACCTGTGCCAGAGCCTTGGACAGGAGTGCTGATGCCTTGGCTTTGGACAGAGTACCTGCACTGGGTTCTTGGAGAGCAGGAGTGCTTATGCTGTGGCCTTAGACAGGAAGAGTGCCCATGTCATGGCCTTAGACACAAGGAGTGCATGCACCGTGGACTTGAACAGGAGAAGTTCCAGTGCAGAGGTCTTGGACAGGAAGGGTTCCTGTGTCAAAGCCTTGGACAGGAGGAGATTGTGCATCATAGCTTTGCAGAGGAGGAGTTCTAACATCATGGCCATAGACAGGAGAATGCTGTGCTGTGGCTTTAAAAAGAAGGAATGCCGCTCCAGGGCTTTGGACAAGAGGAGTACCAGCACTAGGTCCTTAGACAGTAGTTTCCTGCTGGCTAATTGGACAGAAGGAATGTCCACATCATGAGAAGTGACTGCAACATGGCCTTGTAAAGGAGGATTGCCCATGCCAGTGTTTTGAACAGGAATGCCCATGCCAGAGCATTGGAAAAGAGGTGTACCCATGCCACAGTCTTTGACAGAAGGATTGCCTGCACCGTGGCCTGGGATAGGAGGAGCACCCGCACCAGGTTCTTCGACAGCAGGAGTGCCCTGTTACGGCCTTGGATAGGAGGAGTGACCACACCAGGGCCTTGGGCATAAGGAGTGTAAGCTCAGGGGCCTTGGGTGGGAGAAGTATCTGTGCAGGGGCCTTGGAAAGTAGGAGTGCCCACACCATGGTCTTGTAAAGAAGGAATGCCCACACTGGTGATTTTGAAAGGAGGAGTTACCCATGTCGGGGCCTTGGACTGGAGTGTCAATGCCAGAGCGTTAGGAGTGCCTGCACCATTTCCTTGGGCAAAAGGAGTGGCTGGACTTTAGTTTTCAGAAGGAGGAATGCCCACACCAGGGCCTTGGACAAGAGGAGTACCCATGCAGGGGGTTTGGACAGGAGTGCCTGTGCCAGAGTGTTGGAAACGAGGAGTGCCCGCCCCATGGCCTTGGGCAGCAGGAGTGGCATGCCATGGCCTTGAAAAGAAGGAATACCCACAACAGGGCCTTGGAAAGAATAAGTTCCCATACCGGAGCCTGAAAACAAGAGGAGTACCCATGCTGGGGGCTTGTCCAAGGAGTGCTCATACCGGAGGATTGGAGAAGAGGAGTGCCTGCACTATGGCCTTAGACAGAGGAGTGCCTGCGTCATAGCCTTGGACATGAGAAATGCCCAGCCGGGGACTGGAGGAGCTCCTGTAACGGGGCTATGGACAGGAGGAATGCTCACATCGGGGCCTTGGACAGGATTTACTGGTAAATTAATCACAACAATAATATACAACAGCTAATAATTCAAAATCCATTACTATATTATAGCTCTAATGCTTCTGTGATTTATTTAGACCAGTAGCACAGCAAAGGTTGAAATGCTTTAGGTTTAATTAACACAGCATCAATTATAGGCAGCCTGTTTCGCCATTTTGGGTCTCATTTTCACTCATCTCCATATGATTGATGCTGATGTCCTTTAGCATTTCACCCTTTGCTATAGAGCTGCCTCTAATAATGAAAATGGTTTTTGAATTATAAGTGTTGCAATTTTTTCAGATATGAGTATATTTGCAGTACTTAATATAGGGGTGGGTGATGAGCCCAAAAACGGGCCAAACAGGCTGTCTATGGATGGTGCTGTTTTTCAACTCAAGCATTCATTTCAAGACAAAGGATGTAAACAGTGGTAGAATTGGCATATAGCCTTAAATCTTAAATCAATGCTTGTGTCAAATAACATAGTACCTGCACCATACTGATGAGCCCCAAATAGGGCGAAACAACCTGTCTATAGTTTATGTTCATCATTTGTTATTGGTAGTTCAATGCAAGCATTATACCACATAACACTCACTTCCTAATTTTCCAGTATATTTTGGATGTCATGAGCAAGAATCTTTAAATGTTAAGTTACAGCAACAACAACAAAAAATATCTAAGTCAATGCCAACTTAGGTGTTCTTTGGCACAATTAAGCATTTCCTTTGTAATAGCTTTTACCTATAAGGGGCTAGACTACGAGTGGAGCTCTAACAGTTACGCAAGCAAAAAGTTTTTTTCACAGGTGTTTGTGCACGCCAGGTTTTCCCTTGTATTAGAAGTTCACAGTAAATGTGGTCACTTGAGCGCAATTGAAGATAACTTGTGTCGGGTTAGCGCGACCTCAGAGCTCTAGTTAACTGTTTTGCAAAACAAAAAAGCATCACAAAACACATACAAATTACATTACAAAGTACAATTACATTTAAAATAACATCATCTAATAAAAATTCTTTAAAAAAATTATTGCACAAAAAAGTTATAAGGGCTCAAAGATATGAGGTCTCAGGTGTTAGAAAAAAGGGTAACCTTAGGGTTATTGGATTACCAGAGATTGAGGAATTTCAAGACTTACTAAATTTAGCTTCAGTTAAAATTCCCCAACTGGTAGGTAGCAATTTAGATAATGTGAGGATTCCCATAGAAAGAGCACATAGCGTAGGACCTATACGGAAAAATCCAGACGGTACAGTTAGATCAAGAGCAGTAATAATTAAATTCCTAAATTTCCAGGATAAATTTCATGTATTTGGGCTATATCGGAAAAATAATAATATTATGATAGGGAACAACAAAGTATTATTGTTCCAGGACTTTTCAGCCGAGACCCAAGCCAAGCGTAGAGAAATGGCGCAATACTGTGCTAAGCTGATCAAAGCCAATTTTAAGACACAGATGATTTACCCGGCTAAAATTATCTTGGATAATGATGGGGATATTGTAACATTTAATAAGGTGGAGGAAGCTCAGGCATTCTGTCATAAGAATGGCGTGGAGTAAACATTTAGAAATGTGGGCGCCTAAGAATAAAAACAGTGAGTCTGGTTGTTGCCCTTGTTTGGTTTTTAGCCCATCTGACACTATGGGGCTATTTAAAGGAGAATGGACACTCCCAGATAGTTAGAATTATATATAAAAGAGAAAATGTCTCATATGGTTCTATAGGCCTTATTCAGATAAAGAATGACATTTTAATAAAGGTCTGTTTCTCTTGTAAAGTGTATCCAGTCCACGGATTCATCCATTACTTGTGGGATATTCTCCTTCCCAACAGGAAGCTGCAAGAGGACACCCACAGCAGAGCTGTCTATATAGCTCCTCCCCTAACTGCCACTCCCAGTCATTCTCTTGCAGCTCTCGACAAGAAAGGAAGTATCAAGAGATATGTGGTGAATTAGTATAGTTTATCTTCAATCAAAAGTTTGTTATTTTTAAACGGTACCGGCGTTGTACTGTTTTTACCTCAGGCAGAAATTAGAAGAAGAGTTCTGCCTGAGGTTTTTGATGATCTTAGCAGGTTGTAACTAAGGTCCACTGCTGTTCTCACACATAACTGAAGAGTATGGGAAAACTTCAGCTGGGGTAATGGCCGGCAGGATTACCTGCTCTGAGGTATGTTCAGTATATTTTTTTCTAGAGAGATGATAAGGTCTAGAAAATGCTGACAGTGCCTGATATATTTAAGGTAAGCCTGATTACAGTGATTTAACAAACGACTGGGATCATGCTTGCAGTAAAGGGTAATATTCATGTTTATTGCTCTTATTACTTAGTATGTAAAACGTTTGCATGAGACATAAAAAACGTTTTTTACTGAAGGTGATAAATCTTTATTTGGGGCCTAGTTTTCCACATGGTTGATTAGATTTCTCCTAGGAGTAGTTATTTATGGCCCTTTCACTTTGAGTGCATGGTGGGAGGGGCCTATTTTCGCACTCTAATTGCGCAGTAGTTTTTGCAGTCTGAGACATCCAGCTTCCCTGAGTCCCCTGACATATAGGACCTCTGTAAACTGTTTTTGTTGCTACAAAAGTTGTTTTAAGGGCAGGTAGGAGCCACAGTAGAGCTGTGGCAGTTTGCTTGTGACTGTTTATAACGGTTTTACCATTTTTCCGATTCGTTTTTGAGCCTGAGGGGTTAATCATCCATTTGCAAGTGGGTGCAATGCTATTTTAGTCTATTATACACACTGTAAACATTTCGTAGAGTTTACTGCTTTTTTTCACTGTTTTGCAGTTTATGTGATTGTTTTTTTCCCTTAAAGGCACAGTATCGTTTTTTTATATTCTGCTTTTTCACATTTATTAAAGTGTTTTTCAAGCTTGCTGGTCTCATTACTAGTCTGTTAAACATGTCTGACATAGAAGAAACTCCTTGTTCATTATGTTTAGAAGCCATTGTGGAACCCCCTCTTAGAATGTGTACCAAATGCACTGATCTTACTATAAATTATAAAGACCATATTCTGGCTTTAAAAGATTTATTACCAGAGGAAATTGACAAGGAGGAAGTTATGCCGACTAACTCTCCCCACGTGTCAGAACCTATAACTCCCGCTCAAGGGACGCCAAGTACATCTAGCGCGCCCATTGCGTATACCTTACAAGACATGGCGGCAGTTATGAATCATACCCTTACAGAGGTATTGTCCAAACTGCCAGGGTTACAAGGAAAGCGAGACAGCTCTGGGGCTAGAACAAATACAGAGCTCTCTGACGCTTTAGTAGCTATGTCTGATATACCCTCACAATGTGCAGAAGCCGAAACAGGAAAGCTTCTATCTGTGGGTAATTTTTCTGATTCAGGGAAGACACTTCAACCTGATTCTGATATGTCTACATTTAAATTTAAGCTTGAACACCTCCGCGTGTTGCTCCGGGAGGTTTTAGCAACTCTGGATGACTGTGACGCCATTGTAGTCCCAGAGAAATTGTGTAAATTGGATAAATACTATGCAGTGCCTGTTTACACTGATGTTTTTCCAATCCCTAAGAGGTTTTCAGAAATTATTACTAAGGAATGGGATAGACCAGGTGTACCGTTCTCTCCCCCTCCTGTTTTAAAAAAGATGTTTCCTATAGATGCCGCTACACGGGACTTGTGGCAAACGGTCCCTAAGGTGGAGGGAGCAGTCTCTACCCTAGCGAAGCGTACAACTATCCCGGTCGAGGACATTTGTGCTTTTCTAGATCCAATGGACAAAAAATTAGAGGGTTACCTTAAGAAAATTTTTATTCAACAAGGTTTTATTCTCCAGCCCCTTGCATGCATTGCCCCAGTCACTGCTGCTGCGGCCTTCTGGTTTGAGTCTCTAGAAGAGGCTCTACAGGTAGAAACCCCGTTGGATGATATCCTTGACAAGCTTAAAGCTCTTAAGCTAGCCAATTCATTTGTTTCTGGCACCGTTGTTCATTTAACCAAGTTAACGGCTAAAAATTCAGGTTTTGCTATTCAGGCGCGTAGGGCGCTATGGCTTAAATCCTGGTCAGCTGACGTTACTTCAAAGTCTAAGCTTCTCAACATTCTCTTCAAGGGGCAGACCCTATTCGGGCCTGGTCTGAAGGAGATCATTTCTGATATTACTGGAGGAAAAGGTCACACCCTTCCTCAGGATAGGTCCAACAAATTAAGGACCAAACAGACGAATTTTCGTTCCTTTTGAAACTTCAAGAGTGGCGCAGCTTCAACTTCCTCTAATACAAAACAAGAGGGAAAGTTTGCCCAGTCCAAGCCGGTCTGGAGACCTAACCAGGCTTGGAACAAGGGAAAGCAGGCCAAAAAACCTGCTGCTGTCTCTAAGACAGCATGAAGGATCAGCCCCCAATCCGGAAACGGATCTAGTAGGGGGCAGACTTTCTCTCTTCGCCCAGGCTTGGGCAAGAGATGTCCAGGATCCCTGGGCGTTGGAAATTGTGTCCCAGGGATATCTACTGGATTTCAAAGCTTCTCCCCCAAAAGGGAGGTTTCATCTCTCACAATTATCTGCAAACCAGATAAAGAGAGAGGCATTCTTACATTGTGTTCAAGACCTCCTAGTTATGGGAGTGATTCACCCAGTTCCAAAGGAGGAACAGGGGCAAGGCTTCTATTCAAATCTGTTTGTAGTTCCCAAGAAAGAGGGAACATTCAGACCAATCTTAGATCTCAAGATCTTAAACAAATTTCTCAGGGTCCCATCCTTCAAGATGGAGACTATTCGAACCATCCTACCTATGATCCAGGAGGGTCAATATATGACTACCGTGGACTTAAAGGATGCTTATCTTCACATTCCGATACACAGAGATCATCATCGGTTTCTCAGGTTCGCCTTCCTAGACAGGCATTACCAGTTTGTGGCTCTTCCCTTTGGGTTAGCCACGGCACCAAGAATCTTTACGAAGGTTCTAGGGTCACTCCTAGCGGTCCTAAGACCGCAGGGTATAGCAGTAGCCCCTTACCTAGAGGACATTCTGATACAGACGTCAAATTTTCAAATCGCCAGGTCCCATACGGACATTGTTCTGGCATTCCTGAGGTCTCTTGGGTGGAAGGTGAACGAAGAAAAGAGTTCTCTATCCCCTCTCACAAGAGTCTCCTTCCTAGGAATTCTGATAGATTCTGTGGAAATTAAGATTTACCTGACAGAGACCAGGTTGTCAAAACTTCTAAATTCCTGCAGTGTTCTTTATTCCACTTCTCACCCTTCAGTGGCTCAGTGTATGGAAGTAATCGGCTTAATGGTAGCGGCAATGGACATAGTACCGTTTGCCCGCCTACATCTCAGACCGCTGCAACTGTGCATGCTCAGTCAGTGGAATGGGGATTACACAGATTTGTCCCCTCTACTAAATCTGGATCAAGAGACCAGGGATTCTCTTCTCTGGTGGCTATCTCGGGTCCGTCTGTCCAAGGGTATGACCTTCCGCAGGCCAGATTGGACAATAGTAACGACAGATGCAAGCCTTCTGGGCTGGGGTGCAGTCTGGAACTCCCTGAAGGCTCAGGGCTCGTGGACTCAGGAGGAGGCACTCCTTCTGATAAACATTCTGGAACTAAGAGCGATATTCAATGCTCTTCAGGCTTGGCCTCAGCTTGCTGCGGTCAGGTTAATCAGATTTCAGTCAGACAATATCACGACTGTAGCCTACATCAACCATCAAGGGGGAACAAGGAGTTCCCTGGCAATGTTGGAGGTTTCAAAAATAATTCTATGGGCAGAGGTTCACTCTTGCCATCTATCAGCTATCCATATCCCAGGAGTAGAGAACTGGGAGGCAGACTTTTCATCCGGGGGAGTGGGAACTCCATCCGGAGGTATTTGCACGGTTGATTCAACTTTGGGGCAAACCAGAACTGGATCTCATGGCATCTCGTCAGAACGCCAAGCTTCCTTGTTACGGATCCAGGTCCAGGGATCCCAAGGCAGCGCTGATAGATGCTCTAGCAGCGCCTTGGTCCTTCAACCTGGCTTATGTGTTTCCACCGTTTCCTCTGCTCCCTCGTCTTATTGCCAAGATCAAGCAGGAGAGAGCTTCAGTGATTTTGATAGCACCTGCGTGGCCACGCAGGACTTGGTATGCAGATCTGGTGGACATGTCATCCCTTCCACCATGGACTCTGCCGCTGAGGCAGGACCTTCTACTTCAGGGTCCTTTCAACCATCCAAATCTAATTTCTCTGCGTCTGACTGCTTGGAGATTGAACGCTTGATTTTATCAAAGCGTGGTTTCTCTGAGTCGGTCATTGACACCTTAATTCAGGCTTGAAAGCCGATCACTAGGAAAATCTATCATAAGATATGGTGTAGATATCTTCATTGGTGTGAATCCAAAGGTTACTCATGGAGTAAGGTCAGGATTCCTAGGATATTATCTTTTCTCCAAGAAGGATTGGAGAAGGGATTGTCAGCTAGTTCCTTAAAGGGACAGATTTCTGCTCTGTCTATTCTTTTGCACAAGCGTCTGGTTGATACTCCAGATGTTCAGGTGTTTTGTCAGGCTTTAGTTAGAATCAAGCCTGTGTTTAAACCTGTCGCTCCACCATGGAGTTTAAATTTAGTTCTTAAGGTTCTGCAAGGGGTTCCGTTCGAACCTTTGCATTCCATAGATATTAAACTTTTATTTTGGAAAGTTCTGTTTTTAGTAGCTATCTCCTCGGCTCGAAGAGTTTCGGAGTTATCTGCTTTACAATGTGATTCCCCTTATCTCATTTTCCATGCAGATAAGGTAGTGTTACGTACTAAACCTGGTTTTCTTCCTAAGGTGGTATCTAATAAAAATATCAATCAGGAGATTGTTGTTCCTTCACTATGTCCTAATCCTTCTTCAATGAAGGAACGTCTATTACACAATCTTGATGTGGTTCGTGCTTTAAAATTTTATTTACAAGCTACGAAGGATTTTCGTCAAACATCCGCTTTGTTTGTGGTCTACTCTGGACAGAGGAGAGGCCAAAAGGCTTCGGCAACTTCTCTTTCTTTTTGGCTAAGAAGCATAATCCGCTTAGCTTATGAGACTGCTGGCCAGCAGCCTCCTGAAAGAATTACAGCTCATTCCACAAGAGCGGTAGCTTCCACATGGGCTTTTAAGAATGAGGCTTCTGTTGAACAGATTTGTAAGGCGGCGACTTGGTCTTCGCTTCATACTTTTTCTAAATTCTACAAATTTGATACCTTTGCTTCTTCGGAGGCTATTTTTGGGAGAAAGGTCTTACAGGCAGTGGTGCCTTCCGTTTAAGCGCCTGCCTTGTCCCTCCCTTCATCCGTGTCCTATAGCTTTGGTATTGGTATCCCACAAGTAATGGATGAATCTGTGGACTGGATACGCCTTACAAGAGAAAACAAAATTTATGCTTAAATGATAAATTTATTTCTCTTGTGGTGTATCCAGTCCACGGCCCGCCCTGTCATTTTAAGGCAGGTGTTTTTTATTTTTAAGTCACCACTGCAACCTATAGTTTCTCCTTTCTCTTGCTTGTCTTCGGTCGAATGACTGGGAGTGGCAGTTAGGGGAGGAGCTATATAGACAGCTCTGCTGTGGGTGTCCTCTTGCAGCTTCCTGTTGGGAAGGAGAATATCCCACAAGTAATGGATGAATCCGTGGACTGGATACACCACAACAGAAATAAATTTATCAGATAAGCATAATTTTTTTTTTCTCTCTTGCTCCCTCTCCCTCCCTTCTATCTTTCTCCTTCTTACCTGCCCTTTGTTTACTTACCTTGTCACCACCTCAATATAGGGATTAATGAATAAACCCTAATTAAGAGGAAACTCATGATTAAATATTTAGGGGCCCAAAAACCTGATATAGTATTTGTGCAGGAAACACATCTTAGACCCCAGAAAGCTATTAAATTACAATCTAAATGGGTAGGAGAGGTTATATTTACCCCCTATGTTAAATCTAAAAGAGGCCTAGCGATATTGATTAATAAGAAGTTAGAGTATCAGATAAAAACAGTGGATAATGACCTAGAAGGGAGATACCAGATATTAAAACTAGAAATAAATAAGAGTCAATTTGTATTTTGTAACGTTTATGGACCAAATACGGTAGAGAAAGACTTCTGGGATGGACTTAGTTTGAAATTATTCCCATTTATTGGGAAAAACATAGTGGTAGTAGGAGACTTTAATATGGCTTCTTCTCATATTATTGATAGATCACACCCAAGGTATTTTTCTAGGAACAATAGAGAAATGAAAATTTTACAGTTGTTCTGTCAAAAATTATCTCTCAATGATATGGCGTACACAAATTCCAGACAGTAAAGAGTTCACATGCGTATCTAAGGCACATAAGTCTTTCTCTAGAATAGTTTTCTAATTGCTAAACATATGTTGAGGTGGGAAATTAAGTCTAACACCGGAGAAATAGTGGTGTCAGATCATGCTATAATTTCAATGGAGGTGGGATATAGAGATCGGGACTTGACAAGAAATGGCAGATTTTTTTTTCCCACAATACCTCTCACAGAATTTACAGTTTAAGGCCTGGTTACAAAACAGATGGAAGCAATTCCATGAAGATAACTGGGAATATCAGGAGAAACCAGAGAAACTGCTAAGGCAGTATTTAGAGGGGACATTAAAGCTTATTTAGTCAAGATGAAGGCAGTAAGGAATAAAAGGGAGGAACAATTGACAAATACAGTTAGAAATAGCTATCGGAGATATCTGAATAATTCAACTGTTTTCCTTTGGAATAAATATAAAGAAAGTAAAATGGAACGCGACCTGTTCGAAGAACAAAAACAGAAAGCCTTTTTTTCCGGTATACAAGGTACCTCAGCAAAATATTTAGCCAATATCTCTAAAGTTAGACAGCAGAAGAATATCATAACTTCAGTTATTTATCAAAAGAAAAGAACCTCAAAGGTGGCGGAAATAAGGCAGGCGTTTTTTAATTGTTTTCCAGGATTTGTTTTCAACAAGCAGATTAATATTCCTAATAAAGAATGGTTCTGGCAAAATGTGAATCTACCCCATATTACGAACATGGATCTTCAGGGCCTAAATTAACCTATTACAGAAATAGAAATAGTCAATACTATAATGAAGTTAAAATTAGGTAAATCTCCAGGGCCAGACTATTGGTTGACCAAATTTCTCCTACTTTATGCGCTTTATATAACGAATATTTCATAGGGAACAAACCACAGTCTGATGTATTTGCCGCGTCAAATATCACTTTGATCCTGAAAAAAGGTAAAGATCCAGAAATACCATCATCCTATAGGCCTATATCACTATTAAATCAGGACTACAAAATATTAACAGCAATTATTGCCAACAGACTAAAGCCATCTTTAGATTATATCATTCACCCAGACCAAACCGGTTTTATGCCAGGTAGAAACCCAGTCAAAAACCTACGCAAGGTACAGATGGTCCTAGATTTTTTTTGGAACAAAATCAGAGATAAAAAATCACATGATAAACCGGATTTAGCCGTCTTGACGGTTGATGCTGAGAAAGCATTCAACTCGATTATTTGAGATCATCTATTTGCGTCGTTGGAGGGGTTTGGACTTGTAGTACCATTTCAACAGTTTGTTAGGCAATCATATAGGGCTCCTCTTTCAGCAGTAATTGTAAATTGGGGACTTTCAGATTTTGTTTTATTTTAAAGAGAGGTACGCGCCAAGGGTGCCGTTATTGCCCCTATTGTTTAATTTGCCGCTGGAACCGCTTGCAATTCTACTGAGAAAGGAATTAAAAGGGATCAACCTGGGGGGGGGGGGGGGTCAAAAAATGGTGCTCTCGCTTTATGCTGATGATCTCTTATTGTTCATAAGCAAATCAGCAGAAACAATTCCACAAATTTTGCAGATTTGTAATGTGTTTAGCTCATTCTCTGGCTATAAAATTAATTATGAGAAATCAGAACTACTTTGGATTTATAAACCAACTAAGGTAGTTCCACACCCCTTTAAGGAGACCAATAAGATTAAATACCTAGGTATTAATCTGAGCAGTAATCCAGAATTGTGGTATGAATTAAATCTGGTTAAGTGTTTTAGTGAAATTCAGAATAAATTACAAAGTTGGGCCAATTTACCAATTTCAATTACAGCGCGGGTGATGCTGATCAAGGTTGTTCTATTCCCCAAGCTATTATATTTTCTCCAAAATCTACCCTTACTTACTTATAAAAAAGATATTGCTTTTCTTAATAGAATCTTCTGTAAATTTATTTGGCAGAATAAAAAAACGTGGCATAGCATGTCCTAATATTCAATTATATAACTATGCAGCCTTATGCAAATTCGCGCTAGATTGGATAGCAGAAACGGATTCTGTTACGTTTTTCAAAGCAGAATCAGGATTGATGACTTTTTCTTTGAAAGCATTGCTACACTTCCCTTATGCTAAATTACCTGGTAATATTTTGCGCTTATACTTATTCAGACATATTATACAGGCATGGCAAAAAAGTATGTACTGAGCTCAGAATAGATTTCCACAAATCAGAATTTCTCCCACTAGTAGGCAACCCAGATTTCCCGCCAGGACTGGACAATCCCATCTTTTCTCATTGGTATGGTAAGGGTCTGAAATGTGTAGGCCAGCTCTGTGAGAGCAAGGTATTGTTGGTGAAATCTTTTGGGGATCTGAGACACAGCTATTGTCTGCCGAGATTTGATTTCTATGTCTATCTTCAGGTAAGACATTGGATAGATAAAGTGAGACAGGAAACCGGCTTGAGCTTGAATTGGGGATACTGGGGGCGGTAATTAAGGAATTTAAGGCGGGGGTAAATGGTATCTTGCGAGTATATAACCTAATGCTTAAAATGCATGGGGAAAAACACATTACCAATATACTAGTCAAATGGTTTAGTCTTAAGATCTCAGTAGACAGATAAATGATCTTATATAGTACAGCTCTTGCAAGTAAGGGTGCAGCAACTATCAGTGGAAGAGAAGCACATATGAATATTCTGAATATGGCATACTATACTCCAGCCAGGATGACTAAATGGACGTAAGACAAAGGGAACTGCTATAAATGTGGTTTAGAATATGCGAACTTCGTTCACTGTTTCTGGGCATGCCCAAAAATATGCTAATTTTGGCAAAAAGTTAATTTCTGGTGTAACAAGATATTTGGAGTTAGTTTTAGATTGGATCCGACACAGATAATTTTCCTACGTAGATATGTAGTTTGTGTACATAATATAAGATGTATTAATACACTGATTCTGACAGGGAGGAATATGATACTGAAGCAATGGAAAGGGCATAGAGCGCTCCAAATGTTAGAATTCCTTAATAATGTTCAATATCAGATGACTTTTGAGCAGCTTAACTTAAAGACTGCCAATAAGAAGCAAATTGAGAGGTTTTTTAGTAAATGGAAAACATATATTGACTTGTTACCCTTAGGGCTACAGCGACAAATAGTCTCATATTTTAATCATCCAGGTGGGTTAAACAATAATTAGTAACAGGGAATTTACCCAGAATCTGGCTTCTAGAAGACCAGCTAGGAGAGTTGAATTAATGGTAGGTGCCCCCCCCCCTACTAAATCCTACTAAATTCTACTAAATCCTTCTGCCCTTCCCTTTCTCCCCCACTCCACCCCCCCTTTTTTAATTTTTCTATTTTTTCTATTATGACATAGTAGTCTATATGATAAAAAATACTGTAGATCAAGGGAAAAACTTTTCCTATACCAGGGCCTGTCTTATTAGGCCCCAAGTGGGTTCTGTTCTTAAAACCGGTATCTGTGTCTATCCACAATATGAGAAGAGCTGCGTCTCTATACATATTTAAGATTATTGTTTTTGGTTTGTTGGCTTTTTTCTTTTTCTTCTTTTTACGAGACTGTCTTATATGTTAAATATAAAAACAATAATCAATATTGCACAAAAATATGCTGATTATGTTATCTAAATTTGGAAAATAAAAATTTGTTATGAACTTAGAAGAACTTAGGGATTTTAGTTTAAGTATAAATTTACTGAAGAATAAGTTGTATAGTCCAAATGCATATTGAAGGTTACTCATAAGCCCAAAGAATTTGGGCTAGAGCTGTATATTGTTTTGTTTGTAATTGCTTTGGAGGTACTTGGAACTTTGATGTAAGTACTTGTCATATCGTTTGTGTTACTCTTTAAAAACCCAATAAAAAAAAAAAAAAGAAAAAAGGGTAGGCAAAGAGCTTTAACATTGAGATATATGGTGCTCTGACAAAATGCAGAAGGACATTTGGCAGACGGACATTTGGCAGACAGCTTTCTGTCAGATGGACATTTGGCCGACGGACAGAATGCCGAAGAATGTTCGGATTTCGGCTGAGGGCAGATACGTTCCAGAGTGCTCTGTTCTAATCAGAGCATCGGGCGCCGTAACTGCCTCTGGGAACCTTACCATGGGTCACAGCCCGCACGTCTTGTAATTATCTGTCTGGGAAATTATCTATCTATCTATAAAATCTATCTATTTATCTATCAAATCTATCTATTGTATCTATCAAATTTATCTATCGCACCTATTGATCGATCTATCTAATCTATGTATCTATCTATCAAATCTATCTATCTCGTGGCCGGACTGTTATCTGACAGCTACTTGTGTTTCGGCCAAATGTCCGTCGGCCAAATATCCGTCTGCCAAATGTCCGTCGGCTAAAAGTCCGGCCACGGAGATATATATATATATATATATATATACATGTTTAAATATGTATATGTTTTATATCAATGTGTATATATATTAGACATTTGTGTTTCGCTCCGAATCGAAATTCGGATGAATTTGTCAAATTCTGAGTTTCGGATCAATTCGAATTTTCGAATTACCATAGCAACGAAACTAACAAATAAATCCGAATTAGTTCATGGCCATGGACTAATCACAATTACCCTAGTATTGTACAGTATATTAGGTTATATCACTCTGCTATGGGTTACACCACCTAATATTACATTACATAATACTAGCCTAATACAGAGCACATATTTAAAAGAAGAAATCGCTGCCCAGGTATCTTCAGCGGTTTCTGCGGTATCTGTGGTATCTGCGGCATTAGCTGTGATTCCCAGATTACAGGGATAATGCAAGAGAAAATATAGAAATTCAGAAAGTAAGGTGCCTGTCCTCAGTTCTACTTCCCAAGTTGCCCTTTCTCATAAGTCTGATGAAGAAGATACATTGGGACTTTCTGAGGGTGAAATCTCAGATTCGGACAGTAAAATTCCTTCTTCTGAGACTGAGGTGGTATCCTTCAGATTTAAGCTTGAACACCTTTGTGTATTATTAAAGGAGGTTTTAGCTAGTTTAGATGACTCAGAGACCCCGTCGTGGTCACTCCTAAGAAATTGAGTAAACGTAATAGTTTATTTGATGAACCTTCGGAGGTTTTTCCTGTGCCGGTCCGTGCTAGGGAGATTATCTTACAGGAATGAAGAAACCAGGGGTGTCTTTTGCCCCGTCTCATTTTTAAGAAAATGTTTCCTTTTGAGGACTCCATTAAAGACCCTTGGTATACTGTACCCAAAGTTGAAGGGGCCATTTCCACTCTGGCTAAGAGAACCACTATTTCTATTGAGGATAACTGCTCTTTTAAGGATCTGATGGACAATAAGCTGGAGGATTATTTGAAAAAGATTTATGTTCAGCAAGGTCTCCAATGGCAACCTGCGGTGTGTATTCTCTTTAACTAGAGACTTCCTTGGATGAAATTCAAGATAGGATTAAAGCTCTTAAATTGGCCAATTCCTTTATTGCAGATGCCATTTTACAGGTTGTTAGACTAGGAGCTAAAACTTCAAATTTCACTGTCCTAGCCTGCAGGGCATTATGGTTGAAATCCTGGTCTGCGGACGTTTCCTCTAAAGTTAAGCTTCTGGGGATTCCTTACAAGGGCAAAACCCTTTTTTGACCCGGTTTGGCAGAAATTATCTCTGATTTTATGGGTTGAAAAGGGTCTTTTCTACCTCAAGATAAGAAGAATAGGCCTAAAGGATGTCAGAGTAATTTTTGTTTCTTTCGTAACTTCAGAGGAAAGCCTTCCCCTTATTCTTCCAAGCAGGAGCTATCCAAGTCTTTTTGGAAACCCAATCAGTCTTGGAACAAGGGGAAACAAAAAAAACCTGCAGCTGATTCCAAATCAGCATGAAGGGTTTGCCCCCGATCTGGGATCGGATCAGTTGGGGGGCAGACTTTCTCAGTTCTCTCAAGCCTCGATATGTGATGTCCCATATCCCTGGAATGTGGACATAGTATCTCAGGGTTACAAATTGGAATTCAAGACTTTTCCTTCCAGAGGCAGATTCCATCTCTAAAGATTATCTGCAGACCAGATAAAGAGAGAGGCATTCTTGAAATGTATACAACATATTTCCTCCCTGGGAGTGATAGTTCCAGTTCCAGTGCAGGAACTACTCGGATTCTACTCCAACCTATTTGGCGTTCCTAAAAAAGAGGTAACTTTCTGTCCCATTTTAGACTCGAAGTGTCTAAACAAGTTTATCAAAGTTCCATCCTTCAAGATGGAGACTATACGCTCAATTCTTCCTTTAGTACAAGAGGGTCAGTTCATGACAACCATAGACCTAATGGATGCGTATCTTCATGTTCCTATTCACAGGGACCATCACAGATTCCTGAGATTTGCCTTTCAGGACAAACATTTCCAGTTCATGGCCCTTCCATTTGGTCTAGCCACGGCTCCCAGAATTTTTTCAAAGGTTCTGGGGGCTCTTATGGTAGTGATTCTTTCTCGTGGAATTGCGGAGGCACCCTACCTGGACGACATATTGGTTCAAGCGCCATCTTTTCATCAAGCAAAATCTCACACAGAGATATTGTTGTCTTTTCTTTGTTAACACAGATGGAATGTGAATCTGGTAAAAAGCTCCCTTTCCCCTGCTACAAGAGTAGTGTTCTTAGAGACCATAATAGATTCTCTATTGATGAAGATTTTTCTGACAGAGGTCAGGAAAAACTAAATAATTTCCTCTTGCCTCTCTCTTCAGGCTACTGCTTATCCTTCAGTGGCTCAATGTATGGAGGTAATCAGTCTGATGGTGGCTTCCATGGACATAATTCCTTTAGCTCAATTTCATTTGAGAGCTCTTCAGTTGTGCATGCTCAGACAATGAAATGGCGACCACGTGGATCTATCTCAGAGAATAGAGTTAGATCAGTCGTCAAGGGATTCTCTCCCATGGTGGATTTCTCAGGAACATCTGTCTCAGGGCACATGCTTTCAGAGACCTTCCTGGGTAATCGTGACCACGGACGCAAAACTGCTGGAAGGGGGAGCAGTCTGGAACTTGTTAAAAGCTCAGGGCCTTAGGATTTGGGAGGAGTCTGCTCTTCCCATCAACATCTTGGAATTGAGGGCAATTTACAATGCTCTATTGGATTGGCATCAGTTGTCCTCAGCAGTTTATCAGGTTCCAGTCAGATAACATAAACTCTGTGGCTTACATCAATCACCAGGGAGGAACTCGGAGTTCCTTAGCCATGAAGGAGGTTACTCGGATTCTTCAGTGGGCAGAGACCCACAATTGCTGTCTATCTGCCATCCACATTCCAGGATTAGACAACTGGGAAGTGGATTTTCTGAGCCAGACAGACTTTTCATCCAGGGGAGTGGGAACTCCATCTGGAGGTGTTTTCCAGCTTAGTCCTCAAATGGGGGGTGCCGGAGTTAGATCTGATGGTCTCCTATCAGAACACCAAGCTTCCAAGGTACAGTTCAAGGTCAAGAGATCCGCAGGCAGTTCTGATAGATGCTCTGTCACTTCTTTGGGTTTTCAGGTTAGCATACATGTTTCCTCCATTTGCTCTCCTTCCACGAGTCATTGCTCGTATCAAACAGGAGAAGGCGTTGGTGAGTCTAATAGCCCCTACGGGGCCTTGCAGGATCTGGTTTGCAGACCTAGTGGAGATGTCATCTCTCCCACCTTGGAGACTACCTCTGAGGAAGGACCTCCTGATTCAGGGTCCCTTCCTTTATGCAAATCACATTTCTCTGAAGCTGACTGCTTGGAGATTGAACGCTTAGTTCTGTCTAAGCGTGGTCATTGAGACCATGATTCAGGCTCGCAAGCCTGTTACTAGAAAGATTTACCATAAGATATGGCATAAATATCTTTATTGGTGTCAATCCAAGGGCTACTCTTGGAGTAGAATTAGAATTCCTAGAATTCTATCTGTTCTTCAGGAAGGCCTGGAAAAGGGATTGTCAGTCAGTACCCTGAAGGGTCAGATTCCTGCTTTATTAGTTTTACTACATAAACGTTTGGTGGATGTGCCAGATGTGTAATCTTTTTGTCAGGCCTTGGTCAAATTCAGGCCTGTCTTTAAGTATGTTGTTCCTCCTTGGAGCCTTAACCTTGTTCTTAAAGTTTTACAGCTGGTTCCATTTGAGCCGTTGCATTCCATAGACATTAAGTTTTTATCTTGGAAGGTTTTGTTTCTTGTAGCTATCTCTTCTGCTCGAAGAGTCTCGGAACTCTTAGCTCTGCAGTGTGATGCCCCTTATTTTGTTCTTCATGCCAATAAGGTGATTCTTCGTACTAAGTTAGGTTTCCTTCCTAAGGTTTTTTCTAATTGAAATTGTTGTTCCCTCTCTGTGTTCTAATCCTTCTTCATCTTCTTCCAAAGAATGTTTGTTACACAATTTGGATGTTGTACATGCTCTTAAATACTACTTACAGGCGACTAAGGATTTTTTTCTCCATGGCTAAGGATTTTTGCCAGTCCCCTGCCCTCTTTGTCTTGTCTTGTTTCTCTGGGAAATGTAAAGGTCAGAAAGCTGCTGCTACTACACTTTCTTTTTGGCTATGAAGTATAATTCGTTTGGCTTATGAGACTGCTGGACAGCAGCCTCTTGAGAGAATTACTGCTCATTCTACAAGAGCTGTTTCCTCTTCTTGGGCTTTCAAAAATGAAGCTTCTGTGGAACAAATTTGCAAGGCTGCAACTTGGTCTTCTCTACATACTTTTTCCAAATTTTCCAAATTTGATATTTTTGCCTCGGCTGAGGCTTCTTTTGAGAGAAAGGTTCTTCAAGCAGTGGTGCCTTCTGTTTATGACTGACTGTATTGTTCCTCCCTATTTATCCATCTCCTAAACTGAATTGTGGGTGTGGTGAGGGGTGTATTTATAGGCACGTAGTTGAATTCTTGTTAATTACAAATGTGTTGTCAGACATTTAGCTTTGCTCCTATGACTTTCATTGGGGTATATTCATTTTTGCAACCTGGTCTTGAATGAATTTGTTAGGAAAAATACTTTGTTGTGGGTGCAAATTAACAAATCTTGAGTGCATTCAATGGCCCGCATTTGTGGGAGTATTTTGTAGTATAGTGTACCATAGAATATGTTGTTTATGAAAGGTAAGTAAAGGTTTTCTGACACATATGTTGGGGTGTACTCATTTATGCTGAATTCAGGAGAAATGTATTTATTTGTGGATAAGTTTAAGGTAAAGGAAACCCCAAAATTGTCTTTCATGATTTGGATAGAACATACAATTTTAAACAACTTTCCGATTAATTCTATTATCAAATTTGCTTCATCATTTTGTTATCCCTTGCTGAAGGAACAGCATTGCCCTGTGGCAGCTAGATGAGCACATCTACTTAGCCAATCACAACAGACAAATGTGAGCATACACCAATCAGCAGCTAGCTTCCACTAGTGTAAGATATGTACATATTCTTTTACCAAGAGAATTAAGCAAATTTAAAAATAGAAGTATATTTAAAAGTGTCTTAAAATGATATGCTCTATCTCAGACATTCTCAAACGTGGCTCTCTAGAGGTTTTGGAACTACATTTCCCATGATTCCCATTCAGCCAATCAGATTGAGCTCGCATTCTATTGGCTGATCGGAACAGCCAATAGAATGCAAGCTCAATCTGATTGGCTGATCGAATCAGCCAATCGGATTGAACTTGATTCTGATTGGCTGATTCCATCAGCCAATCAGAATATTCCTATCTTAATTCCGATTGGCTGATAGAATCCCATCAGCCAATCGGAATTCGAGGGACGCCATCTTGTATGTTTTTTTTTACAGGCAAAAGAGCTGAACTTCTTGGGGCATGCCCCGCAAAGGGCCCTGTTCAGGGCTGGTAAGGTAAAAGAGCTTTGAAATGTAGTAATTTAGAATAGGGTAGGGCATTTTGTTATTTTGGGGGTCTTTGTTATTTTATTAGGGGCTTAGAGTAGGTGTAATTAGTTTAAAATTGTTGTAATATTTTTCTTATGTTTGTAAATATTTTTTTATTTTTTGTAACTTAGTTCTTTTTTATTTTTTGTACTTTAGATAGTTTATTTCATTGTAGTTATTTGTAGGTATTGTATTTAATTTATTTATTGATAGTGTAGTGGTAGGTTTAATTGTAGATAATTATAGGTATTTTATTTAATTAATTTATTGATAGTGTAGTGTTAGGTTTAATTGTCACTTAGGTTAGGATTTATTTTACAGGTAATTTTGTTATTATTTTAACTAGATAACTATTAAATAGTTCTTAACTATTTAATAGCTATTGTACCTGGTTAAAATAATTACAAAGTTGCCTGTAAAATAAATATTAATCCTAAAATAGCTACAATGTAATTATAATTTATATTGTAGCTATATTAGGATTTATTTTACAGGTAAGTATTTAGCTTTAAATAGGAATAATTTATTTAATAAGAGTTAATTAATTTCGTTAGATTAAAATTATATTTAAATTAGGGGGGTGTTAGTGTTAGGGTTAGACTTAGCTTTAGGGGTTAATACATTTATTAGAATAGCGGTGAGCTCCGGTCGGCAGATTAGGGGTTAATAATTGAAGTTAGGTGTTGGCGATGTTAGGGAGGGCAGATTAGGGGTTAATACTATTTATTATAGGGTTAGTGAGGCGGATTAGGGGTTAATAAGTGTAGGCAGGTGGAGGCGACGTTGTGGGGAGCAGATTAGGGGTTAATAAATATAATATAGGGGTCGGCGGTGTTAGGGGCAGCAGATTAGGGGTACATAAGGATAATGTAAGTAGCGGCGGTTTACGGAGCGGCAGATTAGGGGTTAAAAATAATATGCAGGGGTCAGCGATAGCGGGGGCGGCAGATTAGGGGTTAATAAGTGTAAGGCTAGGGGTGTTTAGACTCGGGGTACATGTTAGGGTGTTAGGTGCAGACGTAGGAAGTGTTTCCCCATAGCAAACAATGGGGCTGCGTTAGGAGCTGAACGCGGCTTTTTTGCAGGTGTTAGGTTTTTTTTCAGCTCAAACAGCCCCATTGTTTCCTATGGGGGAATCGTGCACGAGCACGTTTTTGAGGCTGGCCGCTTGCGTAAGTAACTCTGGTATCGAGAGTTGAAGCTGCGTTAAAAATGCTCTACGCTCCTTTTTTGGAGCCTAACGCAGCCTTTATGTGGACTCTCAATACCAGAGTTATTTTTATGGTGCGGCCAGGAAAAAGCCGGCGTTAGCTACGTGGGTCGTTACCGACAAAACTCTAAATCTAGGCCTCTGTATTTTATTTCATAATCACCGTTCAGAGATAAGGTCAGCCTTAGACATTACCTGCTTAGATAGGGTTATCTATGTATGTCTATATTGATCAGGCGCTCTTTTTGAATAATGTGTTTAAAAATTTTGCTTATATCATATTAAGCACTCTTGTCTAGGTAGTAGCAGTAGGATTAATGATTATCTGCTTCCAGCTAATGAACTATCAGCATGCATAGGATGTGTATTTGAGTATATGCATTGTAGATTGTGCTAATTCATATCCAGCATTTAACCTGTACCTGTTTTTGCAATTACGCTGTGTAACATGTATGTTTTTAATTTCAGCTTTGACAGTTGGCCTCTGCGGGCATCCGTATTCCCATTCGCGCATGCGCAGTAGCGAATGGGGAACGCTGCGGCTCTGCGCACATTTTGGCAGATCTGTCCACTGGGTAAGAGGGTTTTTATATGGGTGGTAATTAAAGTGTGTTTTCACTTGTATCTGAGGACGGGGGCAACCCTGAAAACGTTTATACAATAAATGTATTTTCTGTATAAATCCGGACAAGTGCTTTTCCAATTTTGAACTTTATTAATGCTTTTGAAATGTACCACAGTGGTTTTTTATTGCAATGAGTGCTGGGTTCACCTGGGGTTTATATATATACAGTATAACTATATATATATATATATATATATATATATATATATATATCGAGAGAGAAAGAGAGATATATATTTAAAAATAAAAAGAACATTTTCTTCTAAATGAAGAACATAAGAATTTCAAGTATTTCTATTCAAAATGCATAAAAACATACAAACCCAATTCTGAAAAAGTTGGGACAGTATGGTAAACGCAAAAAAACAAATTTACCCTGTACTCTATTGAACACATTCGCCTAGATTACGAGTTTTGCGGTAACAGGGGTGCGTTGCTAACGAGCCTTTTTTTTTCCAGCGCTCACGTTAAACAACACTGGCATTACAAGTTTTCTGAATGGCTGCATTAGCCTCAGAAAAGTGAGCGTTGAGCAAATTTAGCTCCATATCTCACTGTAATACCAGCGCTGCTTACGGTAGCGATAAGCTGGCTAAAACGTGCTTGTGCACGATTTCCCCATAGGAAACAATGGGGCTGAGACGGCTGAAAAAAAAAAAAAACCAACTAACACCTGCAAAAAAGCAGCATTCAGCTCCTAACGCAGCCCCATTGTTTCCTATGTGAAAATAAAAGTTATGTCTGCACCTAACACCCTAACATGACCCCCGAGTCTAAACACCCCTAATCTAACACTTATTAACCTCTAATCTGCCGCCCCCGACATCGTCGCCACCTGCATTATATTATTAACCCCTAATCTGCTGCTCCGGACACCGCTGACACCTACATTTTACCTATGAATAATCTGCTGCCCCTAACACCGCCGCCACCTACATTATATTTATTATCCACTAATTTGCCGCCCCCAATGTCGCCCCAACCTACCTACACTTATTAAACCCTAATCTGCCACCCCCAATGTCACCGCAACTACATTAAATTTATTAACCCCTAATCTGCCGCCAACGCCGCCAACGTCCCCGCCACTATAACTAAATGTATTAACCCCTAAACCTAATTCTAACCCTAACCCTAACACCCCCTAACTTAAATCTAATTTAAATAAATATAAATAAAATTACTATAATTAAATAAATTAATCCTATTTAAAACTAAATATTTACCTATAAAATAAATCCTAATATAGCTTCAATATAACTAATAGTTACATTATAGCTATTTTAGGATTTATTTTTATTTTACAGGAAACTTTGTATTTATTTTAACTAGATACAATAGTTATTAAATAGTTATTAACTATTTAATAACTACCTAGCTAAAATAAATACAAAATTACCTGTAAAATAAATCCTAACCTAAGTTACAATTACACCTAACACTACTCTATAAATAAATAAATTAACTAAATTAAACTAATTACAATTAAATTAAATAAACTAAATTACGGAAAAAAAACACTAAATTACAGAAAATAAAAAAGAAATTACAATTTTTTAAACTAATTACACCTAGTCTAATCCCCCTAATAAAATAAAAAAGCCCCCCAAAATAATAAAATTCCCTACCCTATACTAAATTACAAATAGCCCTTAAAAGGGCCTTTTGCGGGGAATTGCCCCAAAGTAATCAGCTCTTTTACCTGTACAAAGAAAATACAATACCCCCCAACATTACAACCCACCACCCACATACCCCTGCTCTAAAACCCACCCAATCCCCCCTTAAAAAAACCTAACACTAACCCCCTGAAGATCACCCTTTGTTGAGCCGTCTTCACCCAGCCGGGCCGAAGTCTTCATCCAATCCGGGCCAAAGTCTTCATCCAATCCGGGCAGAAGAGGACATCCAGACCGGCAGAACTCTTCATCTAGGCGGCATCTTCTATCTTCTTCCAACCGGAGCAGAGCGGGTCCATCTTGAAGACATCCGACGCGGAGCATCCTCTTCTGTTCCCGGCCGACGACTGAATGAAGGTTCCTTTAAGTGACGTCATCCAAGATGGCGTCCCTTGAATCCCGATTGGCTGATAGAATCCTAACAGCCAATCGGAATTAAGGTAGGAAAAATCCTATTGGCTGATGCTATCAGCCAATCGTATTGAAGTCCAATCAGCCAATAGGATTGAGCTCGCATTCTATTGGCTGATTGGAACAGCCAATAGAATGCAAGCTCAATCCTATTGGCTGATTGGATGCTTTTTCCCTAACGCCGCTATTACAAGTCTTGACAGAATAGGTGTACCGCACACCTTTTTGGCTGTCAAGCAACGTCAGTACCGCAATTTTAAAAAAGTAATTTTTCAATGGGACTTCCATAGTGCTGCTATTACGAGTTTTGCGGTGAGACCAAAAAGTGAGCGGTACAGCCTAAAATGACACGATCCGTACCGCCATCTAAAGTCAGTAGTTATGAGTTTTATGCTACAAAGCTGTACCATAAAACTCATAACTAAACTGTCACAAAGTACACTAACACCCATAAACTATCTATTAACCCCTAAACCGAGGCCCTTCCGCATTGCAAACACTAAACTAAAATTATTAACCCCTAATCTGTCGCTCCGGACATCGCCGCCACTATTAAAATGTATTAACCCCTATTCCGCTGCTCCCTGACATCGTCACCACTATAATAAACCTATTAACCCCTAACCCGCCGCCCTCCCATTTTGCAAACACAATTTAAATATTATTAACCCTTAATCTGCCGTCCACCCACACTGCCGCTATAATAAACCTTTTAACCACTAGACCGCAAGTCCCCCACAACGAAATATACTAAATTCAACTATTAACCCCTAAACCTCTGGCCTCCCACAACACTACATAAATATTTTAACCCCTAAACCTAACCCTAATGTAAACCTAACCCTAATGTAACCCTAACACCCCCTGACATAAATATAATTAAAATAAATCTAAATAAAACTTACCTAATAATTCCTATTTAAAACTAAATACAAACTTACCTGTAAAATAAAACTTAAGCTAGCTACAATATAACTAATAGTTACATTGTAGCTAGCTTAGGTTTTATTTATATTTCACAGGTAAGTTTGTATTTATTTTAACTAGGTAGTCTAGTTAGTAAATAGTTAATAACTATTTACTAGCTACCTAATTAAAATAAATACAAAGCTACCAGTAAAATAATACCTAACCTGCCTAACACTAAAACCTAACATTACAATAAAATAAAATAAATTAAATTATTAAAATACAATTATCTAAATTACAAAAAAAAATAAACACTATATTACACAAAATAAAAATAAAAATGATCAAAAATAAAAACGAATTACTCCTAATCAAATAGCCCTATCAATATAAAAAAGTTCCCCAAAATAAAAATAACCCCTATCCTACACTAAACTGCTAATGGCCCTTAAAAGGGCCTTTTGCAGGGTATTGCCCCAAAGAAATCAGCTCTTTTACCTGTAAAAAAAACAACCCCCCAACAGTAAAACCCACCACCCACCCAACCAAACCCCCCAAATAAAAACCTATCTAAATAAACCTAAGCTAACCATTGCCCTGAAAAGGGCATTTGGATGGGTATTGCCCTTAAAAGGGCATTTAGATCTTTTACGTTGCCCAAACCCTAAGCTAAAAATAAAACCCACCCAATAAACCCCCGATGATCCACTTACAGTTTTCGAAGACCAGACATCCATCCAGGCGGCAGAAGTCCTCATGGAAGCCGGCAGAAGTCTTCATTTAAGCGGGCAGAAGTCTTCATCCAAGCGGGCAGAAGTCCTTATCGAAGCTGGCAGAAGTCTTCATCCAAGCTGGCAGAAGTCTTCATCTAGACAGCATTTTCTATATTTATCCATCCGGCGCAGAGTGGGTCCATCTTCAAGACAACCGGTGTGGAGCATCCTCTTCTTCCGATCGTCGCTGGAAAATGAAGTTCCCCTTTAAGTGATTTCATCCAAGAGGGCGTCGCTTGCATTCCGATTGGCTGATAGAATTCTATCAGCCAATAGGAATTAAAGGGGAAAAAATCCTCTTGACTAATCCAATCAGCCAAATGGATTGAGCTTTAATCCTATTGGCTGATCCAATCAGCCAATAGGCTTGAGCTTGCATTCTATTGGCTATTCCAACTTCTGCCGGCTTCGAGGAGGACTTCTGCCCGCTTGGATGAAGACTTCTACTGGCTTCGATGAGGACTTATATTAGTTATATTGTAGCTAGCTTAGGTTTTATTTTATAGGTAAGTATGTATTTAGTTTTAAATAGGAATTATTTAGGTAATAATTGTAATTTTTATTTAGATTTATTTTAATTATATTTGTTAGGGGGTGTTAGGGTTAGGGTTATGTTTAGGGTTAAGTTAGGGTTATGCTTAGGGTTACGTTAGGGTTAGGTTTAGGGGTTAATATATTTATTTAATGTTAGTGATGTTTGAGGCCAGAGGTTTAGGGGTTAATAACTTTAGTATAGTGGGGGCGACATTGGGGGCAGCAGGCTAGGCGTTAATAACTGTAATCTATGTGGCGGCGATGTTAAGGGCGGCAGATTAGGGGTTAATAACTGTATGTAGGTGGCGGCGATATTGGGAGTGGCAGATTAGGGATTAATAGTAATATTTAGGTGGCGGCGATGTTAAGGGCGGCAGATTAGGGGTGTTTAGACGTGGTTTTTATGTTAGGGTGTTAGGTTTAAACATAACTTTTTCTTTTCCCCATAGACATCAATGGGGCTGCGTTACGGAGCTTTTGTTTCCGCGATTGCAGGCGTTAGGCTTTTTTTTTGCCGGCTCTCCCCATTAATGTCTATGGGGAAATCGTGCACGAGCACATCAAAGCAGCTTTTTCAAAACCTGTAATAGCAGCACTATAGGGAGGTGAAATACCGCTTCTTTTGTGGCGGTTGTTAATTTCCCTATAGCGCTCAAAACTCAGCATTGCTTCAGAAAGGAAGTTATTCTTCCGAAAGCTTGTCAACTTATAAATGTATAGCTAGCCCAATAAAAAAAGTATCATTGCACAAGGCAATACTGTACTTTTGTTATTTTGATATCTAAATCTCTGGACTAACATGACTACTCCAATCAACGTATATATATATATATATATATATATGTGTGTGTTTATTTATACATACAGACATATACAAACACTTTGGAGCCCTTTCCAGTCAAACAGGTTGTCATATAATATATTCCTTTTTAACCCTTTAAAAAAAATGTCATCAATATAAATGTATTTTTTTATTACAAATGTGTATATAGGAGTGTAATATAGGTTTTCTATGTGTTGTTTGAAACTTTTTTGTAACCTTTACAATTTACTACAGTTCTCAAGTTACTCTAATTTTTCAAGCACTATTTGGGCTTGAGCACAACCAATAACTTTCAACTTGTTTTATCAGCGCTATTTAGCACGGTTGCAATATCCATTGAAAGTAATGGGTGCACTAGAGCGATCCTAACTTTCTTTGGTAAATCTGTTTTACCATGGACTTGTAATATAAAGTTGCTTGCTAATTTTAGTGCAGTCCAGCGATTCTGCCTATCGCATCCCACACTAGCATTAATCTGGGCCATAGGCCAAATGTTGCAAAGTAACACTATACTGTAGACAACACAGAGTAAAAAAGGTATAACAGGGAAAAAATGGAACACATCCTTGTTACCTCTGAAAAATTCCTGTTATATTATGTAACATGAGCTAAAAATCTTAAAGTGACAGTCTACAATTTAGTCATCTTAAAATCTTACTTTAGATTAAACTGCAAATAGTCTCCAACACCCTTTCTATATCATGCAGCAGGAACTATTTCTGGTTACTTTAAATAGCTGCCAAACTCTGTCCACCGATGACATCACAATCTGGGCTGCATTAAAGGCTTCACTAGTTACAGAAGACTCACTAATTTGATTCAACAAATTATCAATGTTATTAATAGATGCAGCCCAGATTGTGATGTCATCAGTGGGCGGAGCTTGGCAGCCATTGCAAATGGACCAGAAAAAATACTTTGTACTGTTACTGCTGCATGATATAGAAAGGGTGCAGGAGGATATTTGCATATCTGAAGTAAGACTTTAAGATGACTAAGGTGTGGAAAATAAAGAGGAGGTGGTCTCCAATGGTACAAATAATCTTCTTTATTCGGCTATATAGAAGGGACTCCAAACAGGTCACAACGTTTCGGTGTAACTCCCTTTAGTCAAGTGATGTCAGGTGTAGACTATCCCTTTAATGAATGATTAGATTTGTCTCATTAGAGAGTTAATCAAGCTCTCAATTTTTTTTAGTAGGGAAACCAGCCTAGTACCTATTTTATGTAAAGCGGTATAGAAACTTACTACTGAGACATTCTTCACAAAAGAGGGTTAAATGTTATTATCTGACAGTGAAACATTTTGAAATTAAACTTTACCATTTCATGTTTTGCAAAACTGGGACTAAACCCCCCACATACACAGCTATCATAAGAAAATAATGCTGTTAAATACTGGTTTGTATACTATTTGCAGGTAGCACTAAGTAGTGCTAATAATATTTATATAAACCCCAAGCAGAAACTTATTACACCCCACCATAAAGGCCAGGGCAAATATAGGAAGAATGAATACCTGGAGACTATTTAAACATATTATGGACCAGATTACAATTAGTATGCTAATGATAGCACGGGCGCGATAACCAATAATGCTTGATCATGGTACCAATTGCATGCAACTTTGATATTGCAAGTCCATGGTAAATTGTGCTAACGAGAGAAGAATAGAAATACTTTACATTCCAATTTTTCTTCACATAGAAAATATTTATATATATATATATATATATCTGTATATACAATATATATCTATATATCTATATCTGTATATATTCATATAGATAAATAGGTTTAGATATATATTTAAAAAAAATATTCAGATATATTTATAAATATATATTTTAAAATAAAATGTTCTTTTATGCATTGGAATGTAATGTATTCATAACTCACTTCGGGTTTAGCACAGTTGGTCTAATGCATCGGTAAGCTTGTGTGCAATAGCTGTTTCTTCTGTTATGTGTGATCAGTCCACGGGTCATCATTACTTCTGGGATATAACTCCTCCCCAACAGGAAATGCAAGAGGATTCACCCAGCAGAGCTGCATATAGCTCCTCCCCTCTACGTCAGTCCCAGTCATTCTCTTGCACCCAACGACTAGATAGGATGTGTGAGAGGACTATGGTGATTATACTTAGTTTTTATGACTTCAATCAAAAGTTTGTTATTTTAAAATAGCACCGGAGCGTGTTATTACTTCTCTGGCAGAGTTTGAGGAAGAATCTGACAGAGATTTTTTACTATGATTTTAACCGGAGTCGTTAAGATCATATTGCTGTTCTCGACCATCTGAGGGAGGTAAAGGCTTCAGATCAGGGGACAGCGGGCAGATGAATCTGCATTGAGGTATGTGGCAGTTTTTATTTTCTGAATGGAATTGATGAGAAAAGCCTGCCATACCGTTCAAATGACATGTATGTATACACTTCAGTATTCTGGGGATGGTATTTCACCGGAACTACTGTGTTAAAGGTCACTAATCCTTTTAATAACTATTCTCATGTTAAACGTTTTTTCTGGAATGTAGAATCGTTTACATTGCTGAGGTACTGTGTGAATAAATGTTTGGGCATTATTTTCCACTTGGCAGTTTTTTGCTTTAATTGTGACAGTTTCGTTTCTCTTCACTGCTGTGTGGGAGAGGGAGGGGCCGTTTTTGGCGCTCTTTGCTACGCATCAAAAAATTCCAGTCAGCTACTTTTATATTTCCTGCATGATCCGGTTCATCTCTGACAGATCTCAGGGGTCTTCAAACTTCTTTGAAGGGAGGTAAATTCTCTCAGCAGAGCTGTGAGAATTCTTATAGTGACTGTGTATAAAAAACGTTGTTTTGTTTTCTTATGTACAAATTTAATTAGTGTTGTTTTTTACTAATGGGAACAAACCTTTGCTAAAAGTTGTGTTGTTTTAAAATTTGATGCAATAACTGTTTTTCAGTTCATTATTTCAACTGTCATTTAATCGTTAGTACCTCTTTGAGGCACAGTACGTTTTTTGCTAAAAAAGATTATAACCAAGTTGTAAGTTTTTTGCTAGTGTGTTAAACATGTCTGACTCAGAGGAAGATATCTGTGTCATTTGTTCCAATGCCAAGGTGGAGCCCAATAGAAATTTATGTACTAACTGTATTGATGCTACTTTAAATAAAAGTCAATCTGTACAATGTGAACAAATTTCACCAAACAGCGAGGGGAGAGTTATGCCGACTAACTCGCCTCACGCGACAGTACCTGCATCTCCCGCCCGGGAGGTGCGTGATATTTTGGCGCCTAGTACATCTGGGCGGCCATTACAGATAACATTACAAGATATGGCTACTGTTATGACTGAAGTTTTGTCTAAATTACCTGAACTAAGAGGCAAGCGTGATCACTCTGGGGTGAGAACAGAGTGCGCTGACAATGCTAGGGCCATGTCTGATACTGCGTCACAGCTCGCAGAGCATGAGGACGGAGAGCTTCATTCTGTGGGTGACGGTTCTGATCCAAACAGATTGGACTCAGATATTTCAAATTTTAAATTTAAATTGGAGAACCTCCGTGTACTACTAGGGGAGGTCTTAGCAGCTCTCAACGATTGTAACACTGTTGCAATACCAGAGAAACTGTGTAGGTTGGATAAATACTTTGCGGTACCGGCGAGTACTGACGTTTTTCCTATACCTAAGAGACTAACTGAAATTGTTACTAAAGAGTGGGATAGACCCGGTGTGCCGTTCTCACCCCCTCCAATATTTAGAAAGATGTTTCCAATAGACGCCACCACTCGGGACTTATGGCAAACGGTCCCCAAGGTGGAGGGAGCAGTTTCTACTTTAGCTAAGCGTACCACTATCCCGGTGGAGGATAGCTGTGCTTTCTCAGATCCAATGGATAAAAAATTAGAGGGTTACCTTAAGAAAATGTTTGTTCAACAAGGTTTTATATTACAACCCCTTGCATGTATCGCGCCGATTACGGCTGCGGCAGCATTTTGGATTGAGTCGCTTGAAGAGAACCTTAGTTCCTCTACGCTAGACGACATTACGGACAGGCTTAGAGTCCTTAAACTAGCTAATTCTTTCATTTCGGAGGCCGTAGTACATTTAACCAAACTTACGGCTAAGAACTCAGGATTCGCCATACAGGCACGCAGGGCACTGTGGCTAAAATCCTGGTCAGCTGATGTTACTTCTAAGTCCAAATTACTTAATATACCTTTCAAGGGGCAGTCCTTATTCGGGCCCGGTTTGAAAGAAATTATCGCTGACATTACGGGAGGTAAGGGCCACGCCCTACCTCAAGACAAGGCCAAAACTAAGGCTAGACAGTCTAATTTTCGTCCCTTTCGGAATTTCAAAACAGGAGCAGCATCAACCTCCACTGCACCAAAACAGGAAGGAGCTGTTGCTCGTTACAGGCAAGGCTGGAAGCCTAACCAGTCCTGGAACAAAAGCAAGCAGGCCAGGAAACCTGCTGCTGCCCCAAAGACAGCATGAACCGAGAGCCCCCGATCCGGGACCGGATCTAGTAGGGGGCAGACTCTCTCTCTTCGCCCAGGCCTGGGCAAGAGATGTTCAGGATCCCTGGGCACTAGAGATCATATCTCAGGGATACCTTCTAGACTTCAAATTATCTCCCCCAAGAGGGAGATTTCATCTGTCAAGGTTGTCAACAAACCAGATAAAGAAAGAAGCGTTTCTACGCTGCGTACAAGATCTGTTAACAATGGGAGTGATCCATCCGGTTCCGTGGTCGGAACAAGGACAAGGGTTCTACTCAAACCTGTTTGTGGTTCCCAAAAAAGAGGGAACTTTCAGGCCAATCTTAGATTTAAAGACTCTGAACAAATTCCTAAGAGTTCCATCGTTCAAAATGGAAACTATTCGGACAATCTTACCCATGATCCAAGAGGGTCAGTACATGACCACAGTGGATTTAAAGGATGCTTACCTTCACATACCGATCCACAAAGATCATCACCGGTATCTAAGGTTTGCCTTCTTAGACAGGCACTACCAGTTTGTAGCTCTTCCATTCGGATTGGCTACGGCTCCAAGAATCTTCACAAAGGTTCTGGGTGCCCTTCTAGCGGTACTAAGACCGCGAGGGATTTCGGTAGCTCCGTACCTAGACGACATTCTAATACAAGCTTCAAGCTTTCAAACTGCCAAGTCTCATACAGAGTTAGTTCTGGCATTTCTAAGGTCGCATGGATGGAAAGTGAGCGAAAAGAAGAGTTCTCTCTTTCCTCTCACAAGAGTTCCATTCTTGGGGACTCTTATAGATTCTGTAGAAATGAAGATTTACCTGACAGAAGACAGGTTAACAAAACTTCAAAATGCATGCCGCGTCCTTCATTCCATTCAACACCCGTCAGTAGCTCAATGCATGGAGGTGATCGGCTTAATGGTAGCGGCAATGGACATAGTACCTTTTGCACGCCTACACCTCAGACCGCTGCAATTATGCATGCTAAGTCAGTGGAATGGGGATTACTCAGATTTGTCCCCTACTCTGAATCTGAATCAAGAGACCAGAAATTCTCTTCTATGGTGGCTTCATCGGCCACACCTGTCCAGGGGAATGCCATTCAGCAGGCCAGACTGGACAATTGTAACAACAGACGCCAGCCTACTAGGTTGGGGCGCTGTCTGGAATTCTCTGAAGGCTCAGGGACTATGGAATCAGGAGGAGAGTCTCCTTCCAATAAACATTCTGGAATTGAGAGCAGTTCTCAATGCTCTTCTGGCTTGGCCCCAGTTAATAACTCGGGGGTTCATCAGGTTTCAGTCGGACAACATCACGACTGTAGCTTACATCAACCATCAGGGAGGGACAAGAAGCTCCCTAGCAATGATGGAAGTATCAAAGATAATTCGCTGGGCAGAGTCTCACTCTTGCCACCTGTCAGCAATCCACATCCCGGGAGTGGAGAACTGGGAGGCGGATTTCTTGAGTCGCCAGACTCTTCATCCGGGGGAGTGGGAACTTCATCCGGAGGTCTTTGCCCAAATACTTCGACGTTGGGGCAAACCAGAGATAGATCTCATGGCGTCTCGCCAGAACGCCAAACTTCCTCGCTACGGGTCCAGATCCAGGGATCCGGGAGCAGTTCTGATAGATGCTTTGACAGCACCTTGGAACTTCAGGATGGCTTATGTGTTTCCACCCTTCCCGCTGCTTCCTCGATTGATTGCCAAAATCAAACAGGAGAGAGCATCAGTAATTCTAATAGCACCTGCTTGGCCACGCAGGACTTGGTATGCAGATCTAGTGGACATGTCATCCTGTCCGCCTTGGTCTCTACCTCTAAGACAGGACCTTCTGATACAGGGTCCATTCAAACATCAAAATCTAACTTCTCTGAAGCTGACTGCTTGGAAATTGAACGCTTGATTTTATCAAAACGTGGTTTTTCTGAGTCGGTTATTGATACCCTGATTCAGGCTAGGAAGCCTGTTACCAGAAGGATTTACCATAAAATATGGCGGAAATACCTATACTGGTGCGAATCCAAAGGTTACTCCTGGAGTAAGGTTAGGATCGCTAGGATATTGTCTTTTCTACAAGAAGGTTTAGAAAAGGGTTTATCAGCTAGTTCATTAAAGGGACAGATTTCAGCTCTGTCCATCTTGTTACACAGACGTCTGTCAGAAAATCCAGACGTCCAGTCCTTTTGTCAGGCTTTAGCTAGGATCAAGCCTGTGTTTAAAGCTGTTGCTCCACCATGGAGTTTAAACTTAGTTCTTAACGTTTTACAGGGTGTTCCGTTTGAACCCCTTCATTCCATTGATATAAAAATGTTATCTTGGAAAGTTCTGTTTTTAATGGCTATTTCCTCGGCTCGAAGAGTCTCTGAGTTATCAGCCTTACATTGTGATTCCCCTTATCTGATTTTTCACTCAGACAAGGTAGTTCTGCGTACTAAACCTGGGTTCTTACCTAAGGTAGTCACTAACAGGAACATCAATCAAGAGATTGTTGTCCCATCCTTGTGTCCAAATCCTTCTTCAAAGAAGGAACGTCTTTTACACAATCTAGATGTAGTTCGTGCCCTCAAGTTCTACTTGCAGGCAACTAAAGATTTTCGCCAAACTTCTTCCTTGTTTGTCGTTTACTCTGGACAGAGGAGAGGTCAAAAAGCTTCTGCTACCTCTCTCTCTTTTTGGCTTCGTAGCATAATACGTTTAGCCTATGAGACTGCTGGACAGCAGCCTCCTGAAAGAATTACAGCTCACTCCACTAGAGCTGTGGCTTCCACTTGGGCCTTTAAGAATGAGGCCTCTGTTGAACAGATTTGCAAGGCTGCAACTTGGTCTTCGCTTCATACTTTTTCCAAATTTTACAAATTTGACACTTTTGCTTCTTCGGAGGCTATTTTTGGGAGAAAGGTTCTTCAGGCAGTGGTTCCTTCTGTATAATGAGCCTGCCTATCCCTCCCGTCATCCGTGTACTTTTGCTTTGGTATTGGTATCCCAGAAGTAATGATGACCCGTGGACTGATCACACATAACAGAAGAAAACATAATTTATGCTTACCTGATAAATTCCTTTCTTCTGTTGTGTGATCAGTCCACGGCCCGCCCTGTTTTAAGGCAGGTAAATATCTTTTAAATTATACTCCAGTCACCACTTCACCCTTGGTTACTCCTTTCTCGTTGTTTCTTGGTCGAATGACTGGGACTGACGTAGAGGGGAGGAGCTATATGCAGCTCTGCTGGGTGAATCCTCTTGCATTTCCTGTTGGGGAGGAGTTATATCCCAGAAGTAATGATGACCCGTGGACTGATCACACAACAGAAGAAAGGAATTTATCAGGTAAGCATAAATTATGTTTTTTTCTAACAGTGCACCCTACAGAAGTCTAGAAGCTAGCGCGGTTGTCATATTCAAAGTCTTGAAGTTTGTGTGTGCCTGTATTTCACTTGCACGCTAACTTTTTACTTTCAACTTGTAATACACGCACTAATGCGGGGGCTCTAATTTTTTTCTTTGAGGGCAGTTACAGCACGAATGGAAAAAAAAATAGCACACCACTTGTAATCTGGCCCTATATAACTAATTTATTATAATCCCTGAATGAACTCTTGAGACCTTTTAAAATGTTTAGAAAGGTAATTGGGAGTAGTACCAAACAGCTCAACAAGAGTTGAGAACTAAGTTTCAGAAGATCACAATGGAATATTATAGTGTAGCAAGTTACCATGTTTAATCTATTGTAGCATTTCGGGATGAAGATGTAGCACCGCCGGGATGCAGAGAGAGCGGCATAACTCGGATTTAACTTTGGTGAGTACCATCTTTGGGGTGTAGTGTTTGGATTATTCTTTTTTTTTTTTTAAATCAGCTTTATTACTGTATACGAAGAGGTTCTGATTACATAGTGTGGAGACGCGGCTCCTCTTGTACATACATTGGCTGATTCAATTTGTGAATAACTAGGATATCTTATCATCACCACATTTCTGGATGTATAGAGTCCAAAAGTCTTTCTTGTCAATGTGATGCATTGGTTATCCATATGATTTAAGAAAATGAACAATAAACAAACAACATCAATAACAATAACAATCATCATTAATACTTTCTTAGGCTTTTGACTGGGGAGGATTATTTTTTTTATATATCATTTTTTTAGAGGGGGGGGGGTTACTTGTAGATGTCTTGTTTGGGGGTTTTTTAATTGAAAAAAAGCTAAATCACTTTAGGGCAATGCCCTACAAAAAGCCCTTTTAGGTTATTTTGTTTAAGTCAGGTTTTAGAATTGACATAACCGGTTTTTTTTATTTTGGTACTTTTTATATTTGTAATGGTAATTTATTTTCCTGTTATTGTAGGATTATGGTAGGATTTTTGTTTTATTCTACTGATAGGTTATTTTATTTTTCAAGGTTATATTTTTTAAGGTAAGGTTAGTTTTTTTTCTTCTTAAAGGGACACTCTACTCCAGAAGTTTTATTGTTTAAAAAGATAGATAATCCCTTTATTACCCATTCCCTAGTTTTGCATAACCAACACTTTTATATTAATATACTTTTTACCTCTGTGATCTTTTGACAGGCATGCAGTTTAGTCAATAACTCCAAGGGAGTGAGCACAATGTTATCTATATGACACACATGAACAAGCAGTGTCTAACTGTCAAAAACTGTCAAAATGCCCTGAGATAAGGGGCAGTCCAAGGCTTAGAAATTAGCAAATGAGCCTAGCTAGGTTTAGCTTTCTACAAAGAATACCAAGAGAACAAAGAAAATTTTATGCTGAAAGTAAATTGGAAAGTTGTTTCAATGCACTTTAAGGTACTGTTATTTCTTTTAAGGTAAGTTAATATTTTTTTGGTGGGGAGTAACTTAGTGGGTGTTAGGTTAGGGGGGATTATTTGTTAGTGGGTATTTTGCTGTGGGGGTTGTGGAGGTTTAGGGGTTAATAGAGTAGTGGGGTATTTTGGAATGTCGAGGTGTGGCAGTTTAAGTGTTAATAAAGTAGAGGAGACTTTGCAGTGGGCTATGCAGTGGGTTAGGGGTTAATAGGGTAGTGGGGAATTTGCAGTGGGCTTTGCGATGGGCTATGATGAAGGTTAAGGGTTAATAGTGTAGTGGGGACTTTGCTGTGGGCTATGTGGTGGTTTAGGGGTTATTAGAGTAGGGGGCTTATGGCAATTTGTGTTAGCTCTCCAGCAAAAAATATTTACTTTCAACTTGTAATATGTGTGCTACCCGACACTCGCAAAGAGCAGACATTGAGAAACCGCTCCACTCGTAATCTAAACCTAGGTTTGCAACAGAAAAATAAGCTCTATAGGCTCTGTTGCAGTAAAGCAGAGAACTTATAGTCTGCTATCTGAACTATTTTGCTAGTCTAGTTTCACAGACTTTAATGACTCAGTTGTCAAGAGATAATTTATTCTGGACCTGTCTGATGCTGTATGGATGAGTTGGCTTAATTTAAGAGTCCAGTGTCCATGGGAACTCAGAATTTATACTATGTAAATTGATTGTAGACTTTGAGAATCACTTCTAGAAAAGTTAAAAAAAAATAGGTAAACATTGGTATAATAGGTTTTCATTGGTTAATCTGTGAAAAATAATCTTTTTTTTTAATATTCTTTGAACTTGATGAGAAAGATACAATGACGGTATCAGAATTAATATTCATAATATTCCCTTTGTTAGGAAGAAAAGATGGAGCAGGCTTTTAGAACTACATTGTTATGATGGAAAATTAAAAAAAAACTGAGGCACATATATTCAGTATGCTGTGAACACAGTCACCATGAAAACTGACTGAAATTCAATAATTCCAAGAATAATGTATGCAGAGGTTCATATGACTGATGTTGAAGGACATGCAAAACAAGATTCAAGTCCCATTGAGGAATAGAGTGTAAAGACCCTTTCTATTGCTTCAAAAAAACAAAATACTAAATGGAAATTGTTACAAATTGTTGTGTTTTTCTGAAATGCAGATATCTTGTAGTAGAATCTACATGTAGTGTAATCCAATGTGCTGTATGTTAAACATCTGAACAGACAAAAAATTTTTTTTTTAATTAATTGTTCATCTTGAAAAAAAAAAGCTTATATTTTGTCCTATATTTGCCAAAAGGATGGATTTGTCTGTTATTTCCTATGGGGAATGTCTTCAGGGCAGCAGGACAGAAGCTTAAACTTAAAATAATAGTTAGTAGGTATGAGCATTTTTTCAGATTTTGGAGTTTGTTTGCTGAATGAATGTCAAGCATGGCAGCAGGAAGCTGTTTTCATTTTTTTCAGGACCAGTTATATCAGTGTGAAAGTGCAACACACAAAGACATAGATTTGCACGGATCTTTGTGTGTTGCACCAAAAAGGACCAAATGTCACTGCCTGCAGTCATCTTCTGCATTTGTTCAGCAACCAATGCCACTATGGGATGCAATATCTGCAGCTCTTAGCAGCTCTGCAGCGGGGGGGGGGGGGGGGCTACAGTTCCCTGCATGCTGCAGTGGATGTGTTAAAGGAGGCGGGAGAAGTCTGTGCTCCTCTTTGGTGGTGTCAGTCTGATTGTCAGAGGGGGGTGGCTTGGAGCAGAGAAAAAGAGCAACTGAATATCATAGAGAGAGTTGAAAAGCTGAGTCAGGGCTTTAAAGCAGCCAGAGATATTGGAACACCAGAGAGATAACTCTTTGAGTTTATGGTTAATAACTGAGTTTATGATTAATAGTAACTTCTAACATACTTTATTGTAAAGTGATATCTGTTGTGGATATAATATTTACATGTGTAAGGGTACATAAAAGGTAGAAGAAACACCTTTCAAAATATAAAATAAAAAGGACCATACCTAGATGGAGTCTTCTGCCTAACCAACTTAACAAGTGTTCTTTCTATTTTTAAACAGATATCTCTCTCTCGAGATAAATATGTATATATATATATATATATATATATATATATAGGTTAGGGATAGAATACCTGAGATCCTAAATAGGATTAGTTAAGCTGCACAAAGTTAGCACTATAACACTCAATTCAAAAAAGAATATAGGTTATATAAGGCTGCTATAACCTCAAAGAAAAACCACAACACAGGTCCCAGAGACTGGGATGGGTATAGGTACACAAATGTAGTACAGAAAGATATGAGCTAGAGCTATATATTGATCTACAGTAAGGATTACGTACACAAACAGTGATAGTTATAAAGAAGTCGCTTTTCCATAAAAAAGAATATATATATATATATATATATATATATATATATATATAGTTCATCCGATGTAATAAGTCTCTTATTCCACAATAAATGAATAGAAAAAAAACCAATTGGTATTCCACTTACAATAAGTTATCTCAATCCTATGAGGTAAGTTGCCGCATCTGTGAAGGATATACCTCTGGTCTGGCCCAAAGCTGGATGTATGGCCCTCCTGTAGTATATCACAGTGGGAGTTTCTGGATCTCTCTCCATGTGCCAGATTGTTATATATTATACTGTTACTACTTATGGGTTGTCAGCACTATTGTCAGACTGAAGTGCAAATCACCTGTGTGCTGTCCTGTTCCTGCATCTCACATCCGTATCAGGAGCCCGGCTAGAGTGAAACCGAATGAACGGCCATATACTTCATAGAGATACAAAGTTATCAAAGAAACATAGAACGGCTGCTGACAACAACATTGGAGAACCCGGGAAGTGGAGAGAATTGAAATAAACTACGCTCTGTGGCTCCAACTGACAAACAGAAAATCTATCCGGGACAACGCACAGGATCACAAGCTTGCTACTAGAGGATCAGTGCTGGAGCCTGACACATCAACAACGCCCGTTCCTTACCTCATATGATTGAGGTCACCCATTGTGAGTAGCCTGTGAAACTATTTGGGATTGTTGTAATTCTATGTCTGCATTGCTGAACGTTCATTTTTGAAGATAGAACACCCTTGCTTATTTAAGACTCGATCAACATATTTGGGAACTATATATTCTCTCTTCATTATCCACCGCAATATTGAAATAACAGTTGTTTATATTTAAATTAGACGGGTCATTTCCTATCTAGTGTATATATACATTGTAGCAATGTGCGCTTTTTAGGAATTATTGTTCAATACATTCATGCAATCATTTTTGTTACATTAGGTGTATTGAAACAGTACACTATATATTGTGAGATCAGCGCTGTGAAGTGAACAACTCTTTGTTTTGCTTTATACTAACACGGTCTGTTCACCTGTAAGGGTAGTGTGACCATACTTCACCGTTCACTCCAGCAGCTTATCTCGTACAGGTGGTAATATATTCTTTGCGCCTCCAGTGTGGCCTACACCTAAGTGTAGCTCATATCACTAAAACCCTTTTCTTCTGAACAATATATATACATATATATATATATATATAGAGTTCATCCGATGTAATAAGTCTCTTATTCCACAATAAATGAATAGAAAAAAACCCAATTGGTATTCCACTTACAATAAGTTATCTCAATCCTATGAGGTAAGTTGCCGCATCTGTGAAGGATATACCTCTGGTCTGGCCCAAAGCTGGATGTATGGCCCTCCTGTAGTATATCACAGTGGGAGTTTCTGGATCTCTCTCCATGTGCCAGATTGTTATATAAGGTTCCCTTTGCTGGTATGCCAGGATCTCCTTTGTCACCTTTTTATCCTTTTATTCCAGGAATCCTGTTGTCTCATTATTTATGTTGTCCCCTTTTCCTGTAAGTTAATTCTTAAAATGTTAAGATTTTCCTGATACGTGGATGTGCAAACTCCAGACTTAACACTGTTATATGCCACACAGTCTAAGGGTATATAAGAGGTAGAAGAAACACCTTTCAAAATATAAAATAAAATGGACCATACATAGATGAAGTCTTCTGCTTAACCAACTTAACAAATCACCAGTTATGACTGGTAGGAATCATAGTTGGTTATGCCTGATATATATATATATATATATATATATATATATATATATATATATATATATATATATATATATATCTACAGTATCTCACAAAAGTGAGTACACCCCTAACATTTTTGTAAATATTTTATTATACCATTTCATGTGACAACGCTGAAGAAATTACACTTTTCTATAATGTAAAGTAGTGAGTGTACAGCCTGCATAACACTGTAAATTTGCTGTCCCCTCAAAATAACTCAACACACAGCCATTAATGTCTAAACCGTTGACAACAAAAGTGAGTACACCCCTAAGTGGAAATGTCCAAATTGGGTCCAATAAGCCATTTTCCCTCCCCGGTGTCATGTGACTCGTTAGTGTTACAAGGTCTCAGGTGTGAATGGGGAGCAGGTATGTTAAATTTGGTGTTATCACTCTCTTACTTTCTCATACTGATCACTGGAAGTTCAACATGGCACCTCATGGCAAAGAACTCTCTGAGGATCTGAAAAAAAGAATTGTTGCTCTACATAAAGATGGCCTAGGCTATAAGAAGATTGCCAAGACCCTGAAACTGAGCTGCAGCACAGTGGGCAAGACCATACAGCGGTTTCACAGGACAGGTTCTACTCAGAACAGGCCTCGCCATGGTCGACCAAAGGCATTGAGTGCACATGCTCAGCGTCATATCCAGAGGTTGTCTTTGGGAAATAGACGTATGAGTGCTGCCAGCATTGCTGCAGAGGTTGAAGGGGTGGGGGGTCAGCCTGTCAGTGCGCAGACCATATGCAGCACACTGCATCAAATTGGTCTGCATGGCTGTCATCCCAGAAGGAAGCCTCTTCTAAAGATAATGCACAAGAAAGCCTGCAAACAGTTTGCTGAAGACAAGCAGACTAAGGACATGGATTACTGGTATTATGTCTTGTGGTCCGATGAGACCAAGATAAACTTATTTGGTTCAGATAGTGTCAAGTGTGTGTGTCGGCAACCAGGTGAGAAGTACAAAGACAAGTGTGTCTTGCTTACAGTCAAGCATGCTGGTGGGAGTGTCATGGTCTGAGCCTTCATGAGTGCTGTCGGCACTGGGGAGCTACAGTTCATTGAGGGGAAAAAAGAAAGAAATAAACAGCGCTTGGCCTATATCGGAATATAGGATAGCTAGGGATGTCAGACAACTTGGTTAAAAGTGCTAAATATATACTCTAAATTGATCCGATGGTCAAAAAAATTCTAATGCAACAGGATATAGATCGTAACAAGCAGGATCTTTATTACAGTGTTAAAATATGTTAAGATAAAATAAAATTAAAATTGGAATTAAAACAAAACATATAACTTGGGATTTTTAAGCAATAAAATTCTAAAGAGGGGAGGACGTCTCCTCAACCTCTTATGTGCATAACCCCTATTAAGGTTATTAGAATATTAGAATATGCCACCTTGTTTGTTTAAAATACAACCACCTTATATATTACAATATCATTGATAGAGCTAACTCAATGAGAAAACCAACAGTTGTAATTATTTATCGCTTCCTAGTGTAGTAAATTGTTGCAATAACCAGATCTTATTAGCAACAAAGCGAATGGCAACAAATTGTCTGTTTGAGACTTCAATGTCTTTGCTGGATTTGTATGAGCAGTCTCTATAGATGTCAAATTTACTAGTGGCGGGTTAGATTTTGTGAAACACAAATATGCCGGAGCTATTAAGCATTGAAATTAGCATTGAAATGCTGTGCAGCACACTTTCGTGAAGCGATTGCAGTGATAGTCAAATGGTATCGCAAGCGGGTATACTTTACCGGACCCCTGTTGAATTGGACTACAGCGTCTGTAGTGATATGTCTCCGCAGTCCGTTTTATCCGCTAGCAGTCAGTCTCACCTCTGATGACGTGGCAGTTCCTTCGTTACTGTAGGTCAGTACCGCTTCAGTCACTCTGGGCGTCTGTTTGGCTTGTGGGGTTTAGCCGGTATCCCTTCTGCTTGTACCGATAGCTGATCCACTCCCAGTTGTGGTAAACAAACAGTCTGTGTTGTACTCTGCGCAGAGTATTTAGAAATCCACAGGTTTCTTGCTGGCTAGAACTGCCAGTTGAAGGGAAGAAAAATAATGATGATAGAATACTCTCTTGGCTCCTTGAATCAACGTCTACGCGTTTCACCTCAGTGTAGGCTTTATCAAGACAGTTCATTGAGGGAACCATGAATGCCAACATGTACTGTGATATACTGAAGCAGTGCATGATCCCCTCTCTTCTGAGACTGGGCCACAGGGCAGTATTCCAACATGATAACGACCCCAAACACACCTCCAAGATGACCTCTGCCTTGCTAAAGAAGCTGAGGGTAAATGTGATGGACTGACCAAGCATGTCTCCAAACCTAAACCCTATTGAGCATCTGTGGGGCATCCTCAAACAGAAGGTGGGGGAGCGCAAGGTCTCTAACATCTACCAGCTCTGTTATGTCATCATGGAGGAGTAGAAGAGGACTCCAATGGCAACCTGTGAAGCTCTGGTGAACTTAATACCCAAAAGGGTTAAGGCAGTGCTGGAAAATAATGGTGGTCACACAAAATATTGACACCTTGGGCTCAATTTCTACATTTCCAATTAGGGGTGTACTCACTTTTGTTGCCAACAGTTTAGACATTATTGGCTGTGTGTTGAGTTATTTTAAAGGGAACAGCAAATTTACACTGTTATAAAGGATGTACACTCACTATAAATTGTAGCAAAGTGTAATTTCTTCACTGTTGTCACATGAAAAGATATAATAAAATATTTACAAAAACGTGAGGGTACTCACTTTTGTGAGATACTGTATACTTTAATCGCATTTGTAACACATCCATCGCCAGTTGCACATGCATCCTCAAAAGAATTTTGGCTGTTTACAAGGCAGCCAAAAGAATGTTGACTTCGCGCGTAGCCAAAAGGGTCCACCTGGATGCAGCTTAGGCAAATGAAGCCTTAAAAATATATATATCTATACTATAATTGCGTTTGTAACACGTCCGTAGCCAGTTGCGCACGCATCCTCAAAGGAATGTTGGCTGCACGAGGTAGTCAAAAGAATGTTGGCTGTGTGCACAGCCAAAAGAGTCCACCTGGATGCAGCAAAGCTTTTCCGAAAAAAACAAAACACGCAACTGCCTGCATGAAATAACAAAAAACAACCACATAATCGCCTGCAAGAAATAAAATAAAAAACTAACCACCCGCACGAAATAATAAAAAACCTAACCGCCTGCATGAAGTATAACAAAAAAACCTAACCTCCCGCATGAAGCATTAACAAACACCTAAACCACCAACCCCCACTTCGCAAAATAATAAAGTAATTAACCCCTAATCTGCAAATTAAACAACGCAAATAGCATAATTTAAATATTAACCCCTAAACTGCCAACCCCCCCATTGCAATAAACCTAATTAACCTATTAACCCCTTAACTGCGCACCCCCACATCACAATAAACCTAATTAACCTATTAACCCCTAAACCAGCAAACCCCACATTGCAATAAACCTAATTAACCTATTAACTCCTAAACCGCAATCCTCCCACAACGTAAATAACTAATTTATTACTAAGCCCCCTAACCTAACATCCTCTAAATTAACCCCAATACTGTTACAGTTAAAATAAAAAATCCTAACATTAATTTAAAAATAAACCTAACAATAAATTACAAAAAAATTATCTAAAATTAAAAAAATAAAAAAGTGTAAAATTACAGAAAAAAATAAACAAAATTATCAAAAATAAAAAAATTACACCTAGTCCCTATGAAAATAAAAAGCCCCCCAAAATAAAAACACCCCCTAATCTAAACGAAACTACCAATAGCCCTTAAAAGGGCCTTTTGTAGGGCATTGCCCTAAGTTAAACAGCTCTTTTACATGTAAAAAATACTAAGTCCCCCCTAACAGTAAAAACCCCTCAACCAACAAATCCCCCAAAATAAGAAAACCTAACACTAAAAAAACTAAACTACCCAATTGCCCCTAAAGGGGCATTTGTATGGACATTGCCCTTAAAAGGGCAATCAGCTCTTTTACAGCCTAAAAAACCCTAATCTAAAAAAAATCCGACCCCAAAAAAAAGCCTAAGACTAAGCCACAAATAGGTTCCTGAAGCCCCAAATAGGTTCCTGAAGTCCAACGGAGAAGGTCTTTTTCCAGACAGCTCCATCATCTTCTATCTTAATCCGGAATGAAGGCGTCGCATAGAGGAGGTGCAGAACTGGCTTCCCCGAAGTGCGGATCATCAGCGGCTGTTCTCAGAGGCGGTCCTCAGTAGCGTTTTTAAGCAGCAGTGGTTCAAAGCGGCGTGGAGGCTCCTCGTCATGCGATCGTCCACCCCACACGGACCACCGCTCTGGATCCACGCATCGGGAAGACCCTTCCGCATCTTTGCTTTGGATGAAGATAGAAGATGATGGAGCCGCCTGGAAGAAGACCTTCCCGCCGGACTTTAAGAATGGTGAGTACCTATTTGGGGCTTAGTCTTAGCCTTTATTTTTTTATTTTTTGGTGTGGCTTTTTTTTTTAGATTAGGGTTTTTTGGGCTCTTAAAGAGCTGATTGCCCTTTTAAGTGCAATGCCCATACAAATGCCCCTTTAGGGGCAATGGGTAGCTTAGGTTTTTTTAAACTTAGTTTTTTTATTTTGGGGGGGTTAGTTAGATGGTGGGTTTTACTGTTAGGGGTACTTTGTCATTTTTGTATGCAAAAGAGCTGATGTCTTTAGGGCAATGCCCTACAAAAGGCCATTTAAGGGCTATTGGTAGTTCATTAATAGATTAGGGGGTGTTTTTATTTTGGGGGGAATTTTTTATTTTTATAGGGGTATTTAGTTTAGGTTTAATTTTTTAGTTTGGATAGCTTATTATAACTATATTATTTTTAACCCCTAATCTGTCACTCCGTACACCGCCGCAACCTACATTATACCTATGTACCCCTAATCTGCTGCCCCTAACACCACCGACCCCTATATTATATTTATTAACCCCTAATCTGCCCCCCACAATGTCGCCGCCACATACCTACAATTATTAACCCCTAATCTGCCGACCGGACCTCACCGCTACTATAATAAAATTATTAACCCCTAATCCGCCTCACTCCCGCCTCAATAACCCTATAAAAAATAGTATTAACCCCTAATCTGCCCTCCCTAACATCGCCGACACCTAACTTCAATTATTAACCCCTAATCTGCCGACCGGACCTCACCGCTACTCTAATAAATGTATTAACCCCTAAAGCTAAGTCTAACCCTAACACTAACAGCCCCCTAAGTTAAATATAATTTTATTCTAACAAAATAAAATAATTCTTATTAAATAAATTATTCCTATTTAAAGCTAAATACTTACCTGTAAAATAAACCCTAATATAGCTACAATATAACGAATAATTATATTGTAGCTATTTTAGGATTAATATTTATTTTACAGGCAACTTTGTATTTATTTTAACCAGGTACAATAGCTATTAAATAGTTAATAACTATTTAATAGCTACCTAGTTAAAATAATTACAAAATTACCTGTAAAATAAATCCTAACCTAAGTTACAATTAAACCTAACACTACACTATCAATAAATTAATTAAATAAACTACCTACAATTATCTACAATTAAACCTAACACTACACTATCAATACATTAATTAAATACAATACCTACAAATAAATACAATTAAATAAACTATCTAAAGTACAAAAAATAAAAAAGAACTAAGTTACAAAAATTAATTTTTTTTTTTACAAACATTAGAAAAATATTACAACAATTTTAAACTAATTACACCTACTCTTGGGGGGCTTTGTAATAAAATAACAAAGCCCCCCAAAATAAAAAAAATGCCCTACCCTATTCTAAAATACAAATAGAAAAGCTCTTTTACCTTACCAGCCCTTAAAAGGGCCTTTTGCGGGGCATGTCCCAAAGAATTCAGCTCTTTTGCCTGGAAAAAAAAACATACAATACCCCCCCCAACATTACAACCCACCACCCACATACCCCTAATCTAACCCAAACCCCCCTTAAATAAACCTAACACTAAGCCCCTGAAGATCTTCCTACCTTATCTTCACCACACCGGGTATCACCGATCGGTCCAGGCTCCGATGTCTTGATCCAAGCCCAAGCGGGGGGCTGAAGACATCCATCCTCCGGGTGAAGTCTTGATCCAAGTGGCGGCTGAAGAAGTCCATCCTCTTCTTCCGACGACTAGACGATGAATGAAGGTTCCTTTAAGGGACGTCATCCAAGATGGCGTCCCTCAAATTCCGATTGGCTGATAGGATTCTATCAGCCAATCGGAATTAAGGTAGGAAAATTCTGATTGGCTGATGGAATCAGCCAATCAGATTCAAGTTCAATCTGATTGGCTGATCCAATCAGCCAATCAGATTGAGCTTGCATTCTATTGGCTGTTCCGATCAGCCAATAGAATGTGAGCTCAATCTGATTGGCTGATTGGCTCAGCCAATCGGATTGAACTTGAATCTGATTGGCTGATTCCATCAGCCAGTCAGAATTTTCCTACCTTAATTCCGATTGGCTGATAGAATCCTATCAGCCAAACGGAATTCGACAGACGCCATCTTGGATGACGTCCCTTAAAGGAACCTTCATTCATCGCCTAGTCGTCGGAAGAAGAGGATGGATCCGCGCCGGAGGTCTGGAAGATGGAGCCGCTCGTCATTGGATGGAAGAACATAGAAGATGTCGCCTGGATGAAGATGTTTGCCGGTCCGGATGTCCTCTTCTGCCCAGATAGGATGAAGACTTCAGCCCGAAGATGGACTTCTTCAGCCGCCGCTTGGATCAAGATTTCAGCCGGAGGATGGATGTCTTCAGCCCTCCGCTTGGGCTTGGATCAAGACATCGGAGCCTGGACCGATCGGTTATACCCGGTGTGGTGAAGATAAGGTAGGAAGATCTTCAGGGGCTTAGTGTTAGGTTTATTTAAGGGGGGTTTGGGTTAGATTAGGGGTATGTGGGTGGTGGGTTGTAATGTTGGGGGGGGGGTATTGTATGTTTTTTTTTCCAGGCAAAAGAGCAAAATTCTTTGGGGCATGCCCCGCAAATGGCCCTTTTAAGGGCTGGTAAGGTAAAAGAGCTTTTCTATTTTAATTTTAGAATAGGGTAGGGCATTTTTATTATTTTGGGGGGCTTTGTTATTTTATTACGGGGCTTAGAGTAGGTGTAATTAGTTTAAAATTGTTGTAATATTTTTCTAATGTTTGTAAATATTTTTTTATTTTTTGTAACTTAGTTCTTTTTTATTTTTTGTACTTTAGTTAGTTTATTTAATTGTATTTATTTGTAGGTATTGTATTTAATTAATTTATTGATAGTGTAGTGTTAGGTTTAATTGTAGATAATTGTAGGTATTTTATTTAAGTAATTTATTGATAGTGTAGTGTTAGGTTTAATTGTAACTTAGGTTAGGATTTATTTTACAGGTAATTTTGTAATTATTTTAACTAGGTAGCTATTAAATAGTTATTAACTGTTTAATAGCTATTGTACCTGGTTAAAATAAATACAAAGTTGCCTGTAAAATAAATATTAATCCTAAAATAGCTACAATATAATTATTCGTTATATTGTAGCTATATTAGGGTTTATTTTACAGGTAAGTATTTAGCTTTAAATAGGAATAATTTATTTAATAAGAATTATTTTATTTTGTTAGAATAAAATTATATTTAACTTAGGGGGGTGTTAGTGTTAGGGTTAGACTTAGCTTTAGGGGTTAATACATTTATTAGAGTAGCGGTGAGGTCCGGTCGGCAGATTAGGGGTTAATAATTGAAGTTAGGTGTCGGCGATGTTAGGGAGGGCAGATTAGGGGTTAATACTATTTTTTATAGGGTTATTGAGGCGGGAGTGAGGCGGATTAGGGGTTAATAATTTTATTATAGTAGCGGTGAGGTCCGGTCGGCAGATTAGGGGTTAATAATTGTAGGTATGTGGCGGCGACATTGTGGGGGGCAGATTAGGGGTTAATAAATATAATATAGGGGTCGGTGGTGTTAGGGGCAGCAGATTAGGGGTACATAGGTATAATGTAGGTTGCGGCGGTGTACGGAGCGGCAGATTAGGGGTTAAAAATAATATAGTTATAATAGGCTATCCAAACTAAAAAATTAAACCTAAACTAAATACCCCTATAAAAATAAAAAATTCCCCCCAAAATAAAAACACCCCCTAATCTAGGAGCTGAACGTTGCTTTTTTGCAGGTGTTAGTTTTTTTTTCAGCTCAAACTGTCCCATTGTTTCCTATGGGGGAATCGTGCACGAGCACGTTTTTGAAGCTGGACGCTAACGTAAGCAACGCTGGTATTGAGAGTTGCAGTGTCGGTAAATTATGCTCTACGCTCCTTTTTTGGAGCCTATCGCAGCCATTCTGTGAACTCTAAATACCAGCGGTATTTAAAAGGTGCGGTCAAAAAAAGCACGCGTAGCTAACGCACCCCTTCTAACTCAAAACTCCAAATCTAGGCCCTAGTCTAATAATTCATCCTTTTCATTTTCAGCATGTTGCGTGTCATCTATTAAGTGCCCTTTTCCCCTTTAGATCCGGTCACCTTACACTTCTCTACATAAGCTTTTTTTTCTCCACAATCTGCAATAATGCCTCACACCCTTGATATAAGAAGCCCTAACTATAATTAAAACTCTATAAACAATGTACCACTTACAAAATGTCACCCTCCTGGGACCCTCAACTAATGAAAATACATTACATCCCCTAAATACCCTTAAACCCCTAGTTGCCCCATTGGGCCCCCAAAATACCCAAGAGACCCCCTTTTAAAACAAACATCCACACAAATGTGCACCCCAGGATCCTTTCAATTTAATTACACCTCAAGAATTTAATGGGCCTCCTCCATGATGCTGCATTACAACCCCCCATCACCCATAAGAAACCCCTTTTTGAGTCCTTAGCGTAAGTTCCCTCCCTGGTTTTTATAGGAACTAAATTTTATTTCTGCCTTCTGCAAACCCCCAATTATATTTTCCTTGAATATACTTGAATTTGAAAGATGTCTCATTTTTTTTTTAATTAGTTAATGAGACTTTGTTCAATTATTTAATATTTATGTGTGTGTGTTTATACCCACTTTTTAGGTTTATCCATTCATATAATATTTATCTATAGTTTTATGGAGTAAGTAAATAATATCCATTGTATACAAAATATTACCACTATCTTATGATGCTATAGTGTGTATCTAGTTAAGGGTGAATTTTTCCAGCTATTGTCTGTATAAATTATACATTTCCAATTACACCATATTATATGAGTAATATAGTAGTAGAGTATTTTGCACATCTTATATTTTATGTAGTGGAACACATCTATAAAATACATAGTTTTCCCCTTTATCAATATCATTGATTTGTATCTACTTGTCCTGTTTACATTGTTTCCCTTATAGGACTCTTTTTGTCTATTTAATTAATTTGTACTATGTTTTACCTGTAGCAGTTCTAATTGTAATTGTCTGTGAATTCAAAATGGGGGCGGAGTTAGTAGGTTGCGTTAACCAATTAAATTTTTTAGCCCTTTTAAATAGGAGTGTATGTATTAAACATTATGGCTATGACTACGGCCCACTGGCTAAAACGCGTAAGCCAGTTCTTTTATTCCGTCCTATTTGTATGTGAGCTTCTGGCTTTTTAACATTGTGACCAATAAAATTCAAGTTTTATGACGACGAGCGGATCCTTTGTTCTTTTGATATTTTGAAGATCCCTGGTTTATTTCTGAGCACTTTCTGATTGGTATTTCAATAATACAGCATTTTTTGACAAAGCATAAAAACCTTATTAGAGAGACTGAAAGAGAATAATAATCCATTTGTATATCCTTCTGTATTTCATCATTGACAGATTGGATGTCATTACTCCATAAAAACTCATATATAATTTCAACGTTTGATAGATTTGACAGATTAGTAGCATACTAGTATTCACTGCTGCTTTTTTTCCTTTCCAAATAATGAAAAGAAGACTAAGTTTATTTGGTAAAATTACAGTATAAGATAAGATTACATTCTACTATTTTAACAGGGCTTGGAATATACTCTAATTAGCTTTTTGTGTTTGTCTTATTCCTTGTCAGCCTTATTGGATCTATGAAAAAGTCATTAAAATTCCCTTCATGAAAATTGCTTTCCTAAAGTTTATGAGTAATTATTTACAATGCAATTGAAGCAGAAGCCAACTAGTAATCGATCAATATGTCTTCAGCTTACTTTGTCTTTCAATTAAGAAGAAGAATTTACAAATTTCCCACTGAAAAAAAATCACAAAACTGAATTACGGAGCATCATTTCTATATCATATTACAGTTTGCTGTAATTTGACAAGCATTAATAATATTTTACATGAAATATAAATAAATTTAACAAACATTATGGATAGTAGAAAATATTATAAAATGTCTAAATGATTTACTTAACTATATCTGTGCAGAAGAACTTAAACAAACAATACAAACTACACTGTTCCACATAATATTGTATGTGTATGCTTATATATCTATATACTGCCTGACTCCCTGAAAACTGTGCAGCTGTCTGTGGGTGCATATGATGTGTACCCAGTCTAGTTTTCGAGTGAAGTCAATTTCAATATTTTGTATGTGTCTAGGGAAATTACAAAGGGCCTGTGTCACCCTTGTTTGTATCTGTATCACCGTTGTTTGGTTGAAGGCTTGCAATTGTGTATCTGTAGGCCAGGGACCCAGACAGGAAGAAACCTTGACTTAGTTCTGGGCCTATCACTATTTGATGCCTTAACTAACTCTTTAATTTTGCTTTTAATTTAGCTGTGTGTTTGCAAATGAGTGCCAGACTTTGTATCTGTTTTTTAAATTTTATTTTGTAATTTTCTCTATGGGCTTTGCACTTATGCTTGTCTGCGGTTAACTGAAAGCTGTCATGAGTTTTGACTTAATGCAAACAGCAAATAAATTACAGGTTTCATTTTAATAAAAATTTGAAACGTAAACGCTCCAGATCCTCCCTCTTTGAGCTATTTGGTAACCAGAGCTGGAAAAGGTGACATCTCTAGCAAAAGATCACTTCATTTTCCTACCAAAGTCTCAAATTTTGTTAAAGGAGGAATGAAATGCAGAGTTTGTTTGGAATTTCTGTTTTGTCTGGAAACCAATAAGAGGTTAATTATTAAGATTTTTATTTCCATAGTATTAAAAAGAATAAATAAAAAATATTCCAAACTTAGTAAAACACACACTTTTGCATCATGAGCTGTGAATCCCTTTGTAGGTTTGGCCTCTGATACATGACATTTAAAAAATATAGTGCATTCAATATTAGTTGAACACGTAAAAATTAAAGCTATACAATTAAATTAAAATCTCTAATCTATCTCGACCATGGGCATTTTTTGGTCTATGCCAACTAGACCTAGGCATAGGGCAGAAATATTTAAGGAAGACAGCAACTTTGAAAGGGTAGTTCTATGATGCTTTCTCACTCCTTTTCTTTCCAAATTTGTTTTATTATTACTATTTATTAATTTGATTACAAATTAATAATCCTCTGTTGTTTAGTGTGGGTGTATGACTCTCCATTTGTGCCAAATATGAGCTAGACAGCTTGGTGGGTAGGGGGGTGGGTGGGTTGGTGCCCAGCGAGCACACAACTTATATACACCATTGATTTTGACAATTGAAGACGTTGGCAGCAGGTGAGAGTAACAGCTCTGTATAAAGCTAGAAAATAAAACAAAAGGTAGCATGATTTTGCCCTTATGACCTTTGTCAATCCAAAAACAAAGTAAGCATGACTGTAATCTCTACTGGATATTTAAATGTATCAATACCCAATACCCAATCACAATTTAGTACTACTATTTGATTGGTTGTCACTGTTGTCCATGTTATCCCATGCTGCAGAGTGCCTTAAAAACCAGATATGGGATCTGGGTTTCTTTTTTTTTTAAATAATTGTTTTTTTATTATTATTAAAGGTCAAGAAAGAATATACAAAGAAAGGGGAGAAAAAGAGCTACACAATCAATGTTACAATTATGTCATTTGGAACCAAAAAGCAAATACAAATATTAAATATACATAAAAAAAAGAAAAAGAAAAGATGTTCCGACATTTAGACACAAATCATAACCTTTTCAAGTATTAGATATTTAACTTTTCTCCCTTTATCACAATAGTCATTAACACAAAACTTACCCTAACTCATTATTATAAACCTACAAAAAGACAAATCATTACAACAACTAATAACAAATTCTAATAATCCAGTGTTAACTTTTTAGTAATTTCAACCTTTAAATTATTAAGGAAGGTGGAGCCACCTACAAATCAATTGTCAAATTCCTGACCAAATTAGAAGAAAGCTTTTTAACTTTTTAGGGGGGGGCAAAGGAGGAGAGAAAAAAAAAAAAAAAAAGGGGGGGAGGTTTGTATCTTAACTCAGATTCTCTAATGGTGATAGTAACTGATTCTGTATATTGGTATTTTTATAATGTCTAACAAAATCTAACCACTTTAAAATAAATCTATTTTGTTGCCATTCAGAATTAATTACATTATCAAATTGTTCTATTGTATATTACCTTTGTAATAAAAATGTTAAATTGTTTATAGTAGGTGTATTTTTTTGGTGCCAATTTTTAAGAATGAGGTATCTTCCACCCAGGATTACCGTATTACAGAAAGCTCTGTTTACCAATCTATCCGATGTATCCAATAGGAAAATTATGTGTTGTAATTCTATTATGTATTTTGTAGCTGTCACCTTAGTTAACCAAAATTGTACACGTTTCCAAAACTGATTAATTTTTGGGCAGCTCCAAAACATGTGGGTTAAGTCAGCATCGATTGAAGAGCAACGTGGACATACCCTTAAACCTTGTGTCGACCATTTATTTATTTTAGCAGGCGTAAAGTATATCCTATGTAAAAGTTTTATATGCATTTCTCGCCAGTTTGCCGCGAGTGTGGCCTCGTCCAGGAGAGTTATGCTTTGTTTTACTTGTTCTATGTTTAAGTCTACAATCGTTGCTTGCCATTTTGAACATATCTGAGCAATATTTAGTTCCCCTGTCTTAGTAATAATCATATTATACCAATATTTAATAGAGCGTTTGCCTGCCTTAAATAATGCTAACCCCATTTTCACTCCTGGATGGCTCCATGGCAACTTATTATCTTCCATAACTTTAAGAAACCAGTGTCTCACTTGGAGGTATGCAAAAAAGTCCGCATTCTGTAAGTTAAAAGATTCTTTAAGACTCTCAAATGACATTATACTTTGTAGATCAGGCTCTCTAAGTTGTGTTATATAAGTAAGCCCTACAGTAGCCCATTTCCTAAATACTTGATTGCTAATGCCAGGAGGAAACCGTGGATCACCTCTAATAGGGAGTAAATCTGAAAAATGGGGATCACTATCTACTCTACGTCGTATGTCTTGCCATGCAATTATAATATGGTATAGTGATTGTTTATTTTTAATTCTCTTTGGAATTACTTTTTTAGGACAATGCAGGAGCGCATTTAATGAGAGGGGGTATACTAAATTTTGTTCTGCTTCAGTAAATGCAATATAGTTCCCACCCGTAACCCAATCCATTGCGATTTTTGCAAGACTTACACTATTATAAATAGCAAAGTTGGGTAGTGCCAATCCACCATATTGCCTTAGTTGTGACAATTTATATAATGATATTCGATTCGCGCCCTTCCCCCATATAAATCGTCTAATTAATTGATCTAAACTATTAAGATTCTTTTTTGATATGATTATAGGGATATTTTGCATTAAGTATAATATCTTAGGTAAGACAATCATCTTAACTAAGTTGATTCTTGCTGCAATTGAAAGTGGGAGATTATCCCATTTCATCATCTCGAATTTAATTTTCGCAAATAGGGGTAGGTAATTCAAACTAAACCAATCTTCTGGATTGACACTAATCTGGATTCCTAAATATGTGATATATTGCGAGGCTACTTTAAAAGGGGGTGTGTATTGGTTTTGATGATATTTACTCAGCCAGAGAAGTTCTGATTTGGATATATTAATTGTATAGCCTGAAAAAGAGCCAAAATCTTTTATAATTTCCAAAATTTTAGGAATTTCATTCTGGGCATCCTTTAAAAGTAAAATCAAGTCGTCTGCGTAAAGTAGGAGTTTAACAGGAATTTTGCCTATCTTGATCCCCCCTAAATTATCCCTTAAAGTAACTGCAAGAGGTTCAATTGCTAAGTTAAATAATAATGGTGAGATTGGACATCCCTGTCGTGTTCCAGACAAGATAGGAAAGGGTGTAGTATTTGAGCCATTAACCATCAAAATGGAAGTTGCATTGGTATATAAGGCACGAATACATTCAAAAAACTGATCTTTGAACCCAAAATTCTTCATAGAGTAGAATAAGTGGTCCCAAATAATAGAGTCAAATGCTTTATGAGCATCAACCACCAGAATGGCGGAGTTTTGTTCACTCTTATTTTTGACATCTGCAAGGAAGTCTATTAAAAGAAAAATTTTGCGTATATTTGCTGACATATTTCTCTTAGCCATAAAGCCGACCTGATCTTCATGTATTAACGGACTCATAGTTAACTTCAATCTATCTGCTAGAATTGCAGTAAATAATTTGTAGTCGGAGTTTAACAGTGAGATTGGGCGATAGGAGTCTATTGATTCAGGATCTTTCCCTTTTTTAGAAGTAAAATTATTTTTGAAATTGCAAAGTTAGGTGATGGGGTCTTATAGTTAATTAAATAATCATTGAATAAATCCGTAAGTACACCTATTACTTCGTTTTTAAGAATTTTATAGAATTCTGCTGGTAGGAGGTCAGGTCCGGCAGCTTTATCCAACTTAAGACTATTTATTGCGTTTAAGACTTCCGATTCCTTAATTGGTGCATTAAGTTTTTCTAAGTCTTCAGCCGAAAGTTTAGGTAATGTAATTTTTTCCCAAAAATCCTGTTTATTTTTTAAATTAATATCCGCTACTGAATATAGGTCCCTAAAGTATTTGTAAAATTCTGCTTTGATTGTATCAAGATTCAATATTTTTTTCCCATCAATGTTAAGTGATTTAATGTGGTGAATCGGTTTCCTAGCTTTTACAGATCTCGCTAATAACTTACCTATTTTATTTCCAAATCTATAGAATCTACTTTTATTCTTTAGCTCTTGGATGGCAAATTTTTGTAATGAAAAAACTTCCCATTCTTGTTTGGCCTTCATATAATTTTGCCAGTTGGTCAGGGTATGGGATGTAATATATGCGTTATATTTATTTTTTAAATAATTTGAAATTTCAGTCTCTCTTAAATATAACTTTTTCTTAAACCTAATAGTAAATTTTTTAATTTCTCCTCTGGCTACTGCCTTAGCAGTTTCCCAGAAGATCTCTTTCTTATGCATATAATCTTTGTTCTGTTGAACATATTCGTGCCATATAGCAATGAGTCGGTTTCTAAATTCCAAGTTGTTTGCTAAATAACGTGGGAAACCATAGCTCTTAACTGGGTCATATCTATCTGTTTCCCACCGTGTCTCTAGTGATAGCGGGGCATGGTCTGAAATAGTAAAGTTATCTATTTGTGCTTTTATATCTAAGTTAATAATTTTGTCTGACCCTAAAAAAAAGTCTATCCGTGAGAATGTCCGATACTTTTTAGATTCACATGTAAATTCTCTACTATTAGGATATAACAATCTCCAGATATCTTTAATATTTAATGCACTAGCAAATACTTTAAGAATCCTGGAGGATTTTTTTGGGATCTGTTTAGTTTTGTTTCCGATTGTCTGTAATCTATCAATATTGTTAAAAACCATGTTAAAGTCACCTGCGACTATAAGATTCGTATTTATAGAGTCATGTAATTTTAGTTTTAATTTTTCCCAAAATTTTACATCTGGCACGTTTGGACCATAGACATTACATAACGTAAGCATACGTGAATTTATTTTGATTTTCAAAATAATAAATCGTTCCCCTGGGTCTATCTCTTGCCCTATAATTTGATAATCTAAATTTTTGCTGATTAAGACTGCAACCCCCCTTTTACGTGTAGCACATGGAGTATAAATGACTTCATTAACCCAATTAGATTTAAGTTTCTTATGTTCTGCTTCAGTCAAGTGTGTTTCTTGTAAAAGTGCAATATCCACTCTTTTATTTCTAAGGTATGTCAGAATCCTCTTTCTTTTAATTGGGCTAGTGATCCCTCCCACATTCCAAGAAATTAGTTTTAGGGTTGCCATTTATGATTTATTCTGAAACGGCAAACCAACAAAACAAAACAAAACAAAAAAAAAAAAAAGGGGGGAGAAGAAGAAAAAAATAATAACAATAATAATAATATCTGTCCTCCTTGCCCCTCCCTCTGACCTGAACTTTTATCTTTAATAAAACATAAGTATTTAAAGTAAAGTGGGCTGTACTTATTTTCAACCATTTTTTCATTTTTATACATTTCTTATCCTTAGTTATCTTGTTTATTATATGAGAGTAAATTAAACTTATCCAGCTTGCCATACTAGTAGCTACATATGCACTAGTAGGAGAAAAACACAAAAGTAAAAAAAACCCTGTTTTTTAATGATTACCTAGATTGAAATTTATTCAGGAATGCCTTAGCTTCTGTGATTGTTTCTAGTGTGGTTGTCTCATTATCCATATAGATCTTAATTTTAGCAGGATATATTAAATGAGCAGCTAGGCCCATGTTTATCATACTTGTACAAAATGGGGCCATGCCTTTACGTTTTGCTGCCGTCTGGGCTGAATAGTCTTGGAAGATTAAAATTCTGTTATTGTCAATCTCTAGGTTTTTCATTTTTCTGAATGCTCTGAGTATTATTACTTTGTCCTGAAAGTTCAGATATTTAATTAAGATAGCTCGTTTCTGAATAGTATTTTCTGACGGATTTCTAATAAAGCCTACAGGATGTGTTCTTTCAACAGTAAAATTATATAGTTTAGTATCAATCCCTAAACTTTGTGGCAGAGTCACTGAGGCAAAGTATATTAAGTCTTGGAAATTTGTGGTTTCTGGTAGGCCTACTATTTTTAAGTTGTTCCTACGTGATCTATTTTCTAAATCTTCTATTTTATCGGTCATTTCTAAAATTTTTATATCATGTTGTTGTATAGAGAGACTTTGTTTAGTCACAGAGTCTTCAGTATCTGAAATTCTCGTTTCAATTTCTGTAAGTCTAGCTGTAAAATTTTTCATTTCTATTGAGAGTGTTGATAGCTCTGTTTTAATATGGTCAAGTTGGGGTGAGAGAGATAGTGCTACTTGTTTGGAGATTTCTTCTATATCATCTTTAGAAATATTTACAGTAGTCATTTCAGGTCTAATATCGCTAATGTTCTCAATACTATGTCTGGGCTTTCTATCTTTGGTTTTGCTGGCATTGCGTGTAATTTAGGTGCGAAATATTTGTCCATGTGTCAAAAAAACTGAAATAATAGAGGAGTAAGAAAAGAGATATAGAGTATGTGAAAGTGACAGAGTGTGTTAGGTGTCGTGCATGTGCTTTATAAGATGACCTAAAAAGAAAGAAAGAAAAAGAAACAAAGTAGAGAGGAAAAGTGCATAAGTGTATCTAGCATGGGTAGGTGTATTGCGTGTTAGGGAGTGTTCTCCTATGTGAATTTGTGGATATGCAATGGTCAGCAGTTATCATCTACTTCGATATAGTATAGTATAGTTTATGACTCAACTACTCCTCCCTTCTTCCTCTTCTACAACCTATATTCAAAAGATTGCTTTTTTCAGATATATCAATAGGCCTAACACTCTGTTCTATAGCCTTACCAAATAAAAAAAAAAAAAAAAAAAAGAAAGAGGAAAAAAACACAGAATAAAAAATTAGTTCAAGATTGGAACCCCAAATAATAAGCCATTTGATATATACTATATATCCATCAGAGCAAAATTTTTAAGCATTTTTCAACATTTGATGTGTACTGTATATCTATCAGAACAAAACATTTTTCAACATTTTTCAACATTTGCTATGTACTATATATCCATCAGAGCAAAATATTTCAAAAACTACATGAGGGTGGAACACCCTCCACTGAGTTATTGGTCAGAAAAGGAGCGTGAAGAATGTAAACAAAGAGGAAAAGCGAGATAAAAAAGAAAAAAAAAAACAAGGGAAAAAAGAAAAAGTTCCTTTCCTTTCTTTCCCCTTTTCAGTAAATTTCAGTAAGTATCACTGAGATCCTATGTGCGCCAGTCAGTTCCAATCACTAAAAACGATCAGTTATAACAGTATAACAGTTTGCTATCGGCCAAAGCAAACCAACAGATAATTTTTATATTCCACATTCAATAATCTTAGTCGTTTATGATTTAGGTGTTATTCAAAAAAAAAAAAAAAATTTCTCCTTGTGTCTCTGAATGATTCTTTAATCAGTTATTTTGTCAGTGTCCTTGAAACACATATATAAAGATTAATAATAGAATTTTGGTACGTCCTTGAGACACATATGCATGGATTGGTATTAGGGAACCGGGAGTACCAGTAAAGGAGCCCCTGCAAGTAATCTAATCCGAGGGCTTTAGTATAAAGGAAAGAAAAACTGGCAGTGCCAACTCTTTTCAGGCTTAAACTTTTTATACTCAAAAGTCATCCACTGACTGGCTTTGGGTATATAGGTTCCCACTGCGTGCCTCACTATCTTCACCCTGTACCAGGTCAGGGACTTACTTCCATTACTTTTCAATCCCCAATATACAGTCCCGGACAGCCCACCTCTTACCTTCACCCTGTACCAGGTCAGGGACTTATTACCCGTCGATTGGAGGTGTATCCTTCCTTCCAGAAATGCCAGGTTAGGCAGCTAGCGGCGGCGGTGCTGTCTTGAGTCAGGTCCGATGCCCCTCCAATGTCTCCAGTACTGCTTAGAGCGTAACCTCTTCATTGGGGGCTTCCCAATCTTCCTGCTGTAATCACGGCTCTTGTCGCTCTGTCTGGTTACTGGGTCTCTGACTCAGATCTCACCCCGCCGCCAGTTGACAAAACTTGGCAAACGGCCGTAGCAGACCGGCCACTGGCTGTTCCGCGACTTCCACACACTCAGGCGAATTGCAATGCCCAGGTCCAGGCTGTGGTATAAGAAACCACGGCCTATGGCAGTTTGGTGTGTCGGCGTGTTCGTGCTGCCTTAGTCAGAGGAGCGCGTAGTACACCTGCGCTTCCTGCTCCTCCTACCGGTTTCTGAGTCCAAGTAATAACACCATAGCGCCCAGTAGTCAGCACTACTTCTTGCACAAAGAAGTGCTAATTATGAAATGCTGCACTGATTATTCCTTGCAGTGCTCTGTAGATAAATACACATCCAGTGTGCCTATCTTGCTTTGCCACTCCTTTCCCTTTGAGTTCACTTGAAATGAGCTTCTCTTGCTACTCCCTTCCCCATGACTGCATGGGAAAAAATGGTTCTTACTTCTTTCACCATGATGACTGCCTCTTGCTTCACCTATGAGTGCACAGGTGAAGAAATGGCCATGCTTTTCCTTCCCCTCCAAACCGGCTCTTGCTTCTCATGTGAATGTGTGTATTCATGTAACGGACAACATAGTGTGCTGTGTGTGCATTATGGACAGGACAAAACTTATTAAGAGATCACTACTGCTTCACTAGCCTATCCGGCTTCATCTTTGCTCTACTATGCAGCTGATTCACAATACAACAGACTATTGAATGAGGTTTAATGAACCAGTTTTGGAGAATAGCATTGAAAGATAGAGATGTTGGAGGGACTTCTCAGAAAAGTAGCAGACTGTGTGCAAGTATGGCATGCCCTGGTTCTCCTATCCTCTGACTATATGGATGGAGAACCCATTTTGACAAGAGTTGGTACTGCTATAGGTGACAGGTTTCTTGGACCTGAGCTGCCTGATTTATATTCACTGACACTGATCCGCTAGGATTGCCTCCCCCTCCATAAAAAATTATGTAATTTCCATAGATTATCCTGTGTCCTTCTGCTCCTCCTCTGCCCCTTTTCTAGAGGCCACAGGGTCTCAGTGCTTTACCATCTCTCATACTCAACCTGCACTATGCTAATTACTTTTTCCAGGGAGGTTCTCAATTTGAGAAGTGTTCTTCCTGTTTTTTATTAAAATGTTCACTGTAAGAAAGCTTCTCATATAATCATATTCTGGTAGTTGAAAGTTTTCAAAAAAATATACATTTTGTATAGTACAAGTGTCAGGACATGCGTGTAAGTCAGCAGCTGGTCAGAGACATTTGGACTTCAAGTCAGTATTAACTTTTCCAATAAAGAAATGGTTGCAATGCTATGAGCTTCAAGTCATTGCCTGCAGTTAAGAAATCCTCCATGTATTTGATTGTTCATATTGATTAATTGCTAGTTTGGAATTACTTAGAATACAAAACATTCCTATACCGTGTTTTCTCATAGCACTTAATGAGTTCAAATGCAAGCCATAGATTATGTGTATGCCATTTATACCTGCACCTATGATAAACCAAGTATCTAACTTGCTATGAAAGAAAGGAAAACTAAGTTCATCACCTTCATTGTAATAGTAACATATTAGATACCAATAATGGTGCAGATTACAAGTGGCACGCTAATGATAGCGTGGGACACAATAAGCAATATTGCTGGACTGTGTTAACATTAGCATGCGACTTAAAGGGACAGTCAAGTAAAAAAAAAAAAACTTTCATGATTTAAATAGGGCATGTTATTTTAAACAACTTTCCAATTTACTTTTATCACCAATTTTGCTTTGTTCTCTTGGTATTCTTAGTTGAAAGCTAAACCTAGGAGTTCATATGGTAATTTCTTAGACCTTGAAGGCCACCTATAATCTAAAAGCATTTTGACAGGTTTTTCACCACTAGAGGGCATTAGTTCATGTGTTTCATATAGATAACATTGAGCTCATGCACGTGAAGCTCCTAGGAGTGAGCACTGATTGGCTAAAATGCAAATCTGTCAAAATAACTGAAATAAGGGGGCAGTTTGCAGAAGCATAGATACAAAGTAATTACAGAGGAAAAATGTGTATTATTATTACTGTGTTGGTTATGCAAAACTGGGGAATGGGTAATAAAGGGATTATCTATCTTTTTAAACAACAAAAATTCTGGTGTTTACTGTCCCTTTAATATTTTAAATCCATGGTAAAGTGGGATTACCAGAGAAGGGTTAGCGCAACCTAGCTTGTTAATGCAGATCTCGAATGTGCTAATTTGAGATAATATTACAAGTTGAAAGTTATAGTTTGCACACATACATATATACACATATAAACATATAAATACACATGCATACACATATATACACTTTTGAGCCCTTCCTAGTCAAATACCTTGAAATATACAATATCATTTTTATTCATTTTTAATGTTTTAACGTGTTTAAATAGAAATACTTTAGATTCCTATGTTCTTCACATAAAATAAAAATTTCCTTTTTTTTTAAATAAATATTTCTATATGTATATATGATAATATAAATATATATCTATTTCTGCATATATTCATATAGATATATAGGTATAGATATATATTTTATAGGCTATTGTAGTTATTAAAGGGATATTTAGCTAAAAACTTAAATGCACATAAGTGAATTACATCTTTGGATAAAAACATATTTACAATATATATATATGAGCATGTGAAGCATTAATTGATATTCTCAGTTCCCTAGCATTTTAAATACTGCAGATGCTTGGAGTTCCAGTGGGGCTTGTATCATATCAGAAATAAAATGCTGGTGCATAGTAAATACACTTTTGAAACTGTTTTAGCTTTTATTAGAAGCATTTTACCTATTACATGTATATAACAAAAATGCTTTTATTCAAAAGTAAAATGCATCCATGTGGATTCTAATTATGGCTAAAATGTCCCTTTAAGTGCTTTACTAATGAAAATAAGCTTTTTTTTTTTTAAATGTGTGTGTACTTTGAGTAAACTGCTCTGTATTAAATAGTTTTTGATTAGAAAAAGCAATAAAATTAAATTTGACAGACTAAACATTATGTAAATATGGAGAGATTGGTATTAGTATGAAGAGCTTTGTGGATTTTAATGCATTATTATATTTCACAAGTCATGATATAAATTGAAAACAATACAGTTTATGCCAAGCATACTCTGGGGATTGAAAGTGTGCTTAAAGGGACAGTAAAGTCAAAATTATACTTTCATGATTCAGCTAGATGATGCCATTTTGAAGTTTACTTCTTTTGTTAAATTTGCTTTGTACTTTTGATATCCTTTGTTGAAGACTACACCTAGCTAGGCTGATAGGAGCTTAGGAGAGTGCCTTTAGCAGTCTATGGCAACAGTGTTAGCAACTATGTATAGCATTGCTATAAACATTGTTGTAAACACTGCTGCCAGACGACTAATGATGTGCTTACTGCTAAGCTCACTTATTATTACTGTTTAAAAAGGATACAAAGCAAAGTAAGCAATATTGATAATATAAGTCAATTGGCTGGTCTATGCAATCAATTTACTTTAATTTTTAATTTACTTTCCCTTTAATTTCTATAGTAGGTTCAAATTATTAGACATTTTCCTTCATCCAGACTACTTTCTTCTGAGTTTTAAAAACTTGAAAATAATATTTGAAGCATATATTGTTCTTGGCAAAAAAGTAGTATATATGTTATATACACCATTAAAAATTGTTTGTTTTTTTTTAGCAACATAAGCATAGTTTCCTTTATGTGTGTATGGCTTTAAAATCTAAAATAATGAGATGTCACAGAATGAGATTTAAAAAGGTTGGAAAATATATTAGAAGCAGTCTGATTTATTGTTTTTTCTTAAATCAGATTGGCAAATTGTAAGTGTATTCTGGATTCCTGGGCTGGAGTATATGGAGAACAGGTTGGGCAAGTATTCCAGCAAGCCCTCATAGCAGTTTATTTCCAGTTCAGGTTTTGTGCTACCAGCCAATTTATCACAGGTGTGGCTTTTGTTTGCAGCACAAAGGCTTTAAAAGGGAAACTTTTCTTAGACCAGTGAGAATCAAAAGGGTTGGGAATATGTGTCTATTTGTGCTAAACTTTGGTTGCATAACGTTTAACAGCTGAAAAAGCTGCTTAGAGGATTGTTTTGTGTCTAGTGAGCACTAATGGAGCAAAGCCTTTCTTCTACTGAATCTTTTTAGTGCCCTTGCTAGTGTGCTTGAGCAGAAATAAAGACACAAAACTGAACTAAACTTTTTTCCTTGCATTTGCACTAAAAGTGTTTCAAAATTCTAGGCATCAAGAATTAAATAATGTATTAATTAGTAATTTAACTGTTACAATAATAACCCAACAAAGGAATTACATACAGGTAGAAAACCCTTTATCCAAACTGCTTGAAACCAGAAAAAGGTTTGGATTTTAGAATTGTTTGGATTTTGGAAAATTTGCATCTGTAAAATGGGACAGTTTGGAGAAGGGATCGGATTAAGTGTAAACTAAAATACATTGTCATTTAGGCATTATTTACATGAGGTCATAATACAGTTTATACGTGTAACCTAAAGTTAGTTTTATATCATTTTTAATACCTGTATACATAGTACCTTCAGAATAAAATGATCACAGCACTGTAAATTAGAAAGGTACTATTGATTGTTTTATATAAACATAGACTATTATTTGCATTTTTGAAAACAGAGATTTAGGCAAAGAAAATTGTGATTTACAGGCAGGGAAAATATTTATTTTAGATTTTTTTTTTTTTTTAAATATTATTTAAAAAGTTTGGATTTCAAAATAAGTTTGGATTTTGGAATTCTGGATTTAGGGATTTGTACCTGTAATAATCTGAAGTGTTAGGGTTCCTTGAGGACTGGAATTGAATAAAAAAAACTGCCACAGCGTATAGTAGTTACTAAAGATTTGTATCATGGTACATGTACATTTTCTCTGATTCCCCAAACAATTAACCTCTTAAGGACATATGACGGAATTTTTCCGTCATAAAACAATTGAGCAAACTGAAAGCTGTGTCCTTAAAGGGTTAATATTATTTGTTTAACTCTGAATAAGTATATGCATTATGACAAAGATTAGAAAAGTCTCTAATTCTGAACAAAAAAGGGATGCTATTTGAGGTTAAACTGGTATCAAAAATAGGCTGGGACATTTTAAGCCAGAGCAACCCCCTAAATTTATTTGACCATAAAGAAAAAAAAATGGCAAGTATAACGTATTACTTTGACAATAACATTGTTTTTAACACCCTTAAAGGGACATAAAATTCAACATTTTTCTTTAATTGTTTAGATAGAGCATACAATTTTAAACAAATTTCCAATTTACTTTTATTTTTTAATTTGATTCATTCATCCTTTGTTGAAGAATCAGCAATGCACTACTGGGAGCTAGTTGAATGCATTGGGTGAGCCAATAACATGAGACATAAATATGCAACCACCAATCAGCAACTCCTGATCCTACCTAGATATACTTTTCAACAAACAGTATACCAAGAGAGCAAAACAAAGATGGATATTTGAAGTAAATTGGAAAGTTGTTTAAAATTCCATTCTAGTTGAATCATGAAAGAAAAAAATTGGGTTTTGTGTTCCTTTAATTTACTGTATTTAGTAAATTGGTTGACATTAAATGATGAAACAAAAGTTATAATAAAATTACAACAAACACAATATAAAGTGCTCAATTTTATGTATTTACTTATTTATTGTTATTTATTGTTATTTACAATTATTGTATCATTATATCTCAAATGTTCAATGTCCTTTTAATGTATCTGAGGATGAACTCAATTTTCAGCATTCGACTGCTATTAATGGGACAGTCAACACCAGAATTTTTGTTGTTTAAAAATATAGATAATCCCTTTATTACCCATTCCCCAGTTTTGCATAACCAACACAGTTATCTTAATACACATTTTACCTCTCTAATTACCTTGTATCTAAGCCTCTGCAAACTGCCCCCTTATTTCAGTTATTTTGACAGACTTGCATTTTAGCTAATCCGTGTTCCCTCCTAGGTAACTTCATGTGTGTGAGCTCAATGTTATCTATATGAAACACATGAACTAACGCCCTCTAGTGATGAAAAACTGTCAAAATACATTCAGATTAGAGGCGGCCTTCAAGGTCTAAGAAATTCTTCGTAGGTTTAGCTTTCAACTAAGAATACCAAGAGAACAAAGCAAATTTGGTGGTAAAAGTAAATTGGAAAGTTGTTTAAAATTACATACCCTATTTAAATCATGAAAGTTTTTTTTGGACTTGACTGTCCCTTTAACTTGAAAGATTTTGAGTAAGCAGAATAAATGTGAAATTTCATTTACTCAGATGTGCAAACATAAATATTTTCTTTATTTTATTTCTGTAATTGGGAAAAAACCCAGAAAGTGTAAACTGTTTTATATGCAGAATTGTAGAACTTGAAAAAGCAGTATAAAAACAGTCTTTAACTATTCACTACAGTATGTTTTCTTAAGAACACACACACACACTGGATTTCACAGTTGAAGAAGCAAAATCAGTGGTTTATTCAGGTGACATTTTGAGGAATAGCTCCCCTTCCTCAGACCAGACTATATATATATATATATATATATATATATATATATATATTTGAGTAACAGAAAGTAATCACGGCTGTGTCAGTATGCCTGCAGGGGCACACTATCCCCAAATAGTTCCCAAAATGGTATGCCTGAGCTCGGTAGTGTAAACGGATAATCCGTGCTGGTACTCACAGAGTATGTTTGCAGTTCCTGGAAGGGGGGTAAACAAGCTCTCACCAAATCTTGACCCGATAAGCACCGCCACCGCCGCACCTCAGGTAGACAGGTGAGCTAGATCGTCCTCTCCTTCAATGCTTTGCGTAACTGCACCACTTCACACTGTTCATGCAACCCACAACAGCAAGTCCAGCGTATCCGACTCATCTCTGACGTAGCTGCTACCGCTCGGCCAATCCTTAAAGTGAACTCTGATTTCCAGGTACAGGGGATTCTTAGAGGCTAAACAGCCAAAACGATTCACTTGTTCACAGACTTGGCTTACTTGAAGGGAATATTGGTAATCAAAAGAAAGGAGAAAGCCATCGTAGTCTTAAAAACAAAGTCCAATTTTAATGGTCATATTAAAAAGTATTGACAGAACTCAGTATGAAAAGTTTGACATGTTTTGGCCTACGGCATTACTCTTAGACATTAATTCAAAGGAAAGAATCGCCAAATTTTAAAAGCAGCACTGAGATACTATTGGTTGCCATTAATTACAATCATAATACACCTGTGATTATTTTTGCTGTATAGAAGAACATAGCATATAGCCACCTAATGGCATGAAACATAAAGTTTCAAATTCATTTTGATACACATTGGTGGAGCAATATAGGAACAATATTAATAATCTGAGCCAAATTTATATGTTAATATCAGTATCAACATTATAGCGAGGAAAAATCACAGTATGTGAATAAACGAATAAAAACTAAGGAACAAAGTGAATAAACATGTGTCCTATATGGATTTTTAAATAACACGAAAAAACAATTTTATACAAATCTTATAAAGAAGAGTTACAAATTATGAATTGGATTGAATTCAGTTTCTTTGCCCAAGCAGTAAAAAAGAGTATAAGTTACGATATTGAAAAACTCTGTATGAAAAACAAATACTGTTGTTGCAAAAAAAATGTTACAGGTTCAGTAACAAATACAGCAAACACATTACGTGTTAACATAGTAACAATTATACCGAAATGTGAAAGAATAAATAAATGAAAAAAAAATGAAAAAAAACGTGGTCTTAATTATAAGTACTTCAACGTTTCTTGAAAATACACATTATTGTATTAATAGTTGTAATGTGTCCCCTTTTTTTAAATGTAACAGATAACCTGTATCTAAAATAGATGTTAATAATAGTAGAAAAAATATTATTATGTAACTACTTCTAAAAAGAATGGAATGAGAATTATTGTTTTATTCTTATATTTATAATTGCATACAACCGCTTCCTATTTTATGGGTGCATCATATGAGCTTAACATTTATTAGATACCTAAACCTGGTGTGATATTATTCTTTTAAAGTTATATAACTCTTAATGATACATTAAGTCTTCTGAATATGAAAATGAAAACATAGGGTCAATATTACAGTTGGAAAAAAGGGTAAGTATATATAGGACCTATTCTTATTCCCAGAAGTTTATAACATCATAAAGGGAATTGTACCCCTTTGGGAAACGTAATTCTAAGGAAAAAATCCAAAAGGCTTCTTGTTTTAGTAGGGCCTTATTCAGATCTCCCCCCTACTGGGTACCTTAACCTGGTCTATTACCATCCATTTGAATGTTGAGTTACAGCTGTTATGTTTCTGGATAAAATGTTTAGCCATTTCTGAACATGGATCAAACCTGTTAATGTCTGATAAATGTTGTCTTATGCGTTCCCTGACCTCTCTGGAGGTGCAACCTACATATTGTTTATTAGTGCAAGTGCACCAAATGAGATAAATGACATTCTTAGAGCGGCAGTTGACACAACTGTTTATCATATATGTCTTATTCGTGACCACAGAAGAGAAAGTATTTCCTTTTTGTATGAAACTACAAGCACTGTAGTCACATTTATATATTCCTTTAGATTTTAACCAGGAACTTGAGGCTGAGTGTGTTTTAGGTAAAACACTTGGTAAAATTAAGTTCCCTATAGTACAGCCCCTTCTGTATGAGAACCTACATCTTTTCTCAACCATTGTTGCCAATCCCTCATCTGCTTTAAGCATAGGTATGTGACTACGAATGATTTTACAAATATCATTGTAGTCAGAAGAGTACTGTGTGATGAAAGTGACTTGGTCTCCAGTGACATGATTATGTTTTGGTTTGTCAAGTAATAGTGATTTTCTGTCTAGACTGTCAACTTCCCTTTTTGCTTTACAAATAGCAGAATTGCTATAGCCTCTATGTAGTAATCTCTGAGTAAGATCTTCACTCTGAGTAACATAATCAGATGTTTCAGAACAATTCCTTTTTACCCTGATGAACTGTCCTTTTGCAATAGCATATGGAACGTTCAAGGGGTGATTACTTTTGCCATGTAGAAGTGTGTTCCCAGATATGGGATTTCTGTATATTTGGGATTTGATTTTATTGGTACCAGTCACATTGCTTAATTGAACATCTAGAAAATTGATTGATGTTTTATTGGTTTCAAAGGTAAACTTTAAACCCCACTCATTATTGTTCAGATATCCAATGAAACTCTCTATAATGGATGGGTGACCCATCCAGATCAAAAGCAAGTCATCGATGTAGCGATGATAACTTTTGATGTAATGAGAATAAGGATTAAGCTCCCCATATATCATATTCAATTTAAACCATCCCATCACCAAATTTGCGTATGAGGGCGCAAATTTCACCCCATCGCCGTTCCTTGCAGTTGAAGATAAAATAAATCTTCATACTTAAAATAATTGTGTTTGAGTAAGTACTGTAAAACATCCAAAATAAATTGAATGAATTCCTTAGTATAATTACACTTACTTTCCAAAAAATATTTAACTGCAAGGATACCCATAGAGTGAGGGATGGATGAATATAAGGCCACCACATCAACTGTGAGCCAAAAATAGTTATCTTGCCAAGTATAACCATCAAGTATCTGTAATACATGTTTGGTGTCTTTGAGAAAACTCGGTAGTGTAAAAACCAATGACTGTAGTATGCTATCAAGCCATTCTGATAACGGTTCACAGAGCGAGCTGATACCTGACATTATTGGTCCACCTTTAACATTCTCAATACTTTTATGTACCTTAGGTAAAACATGTATGATGGGAGTGACGGGATTGTCTACCACTAGAAAGTCAAAGGTCTTATCATCAATGTGGCCTTGCATAAGGCCATCATCCAAAAGGGAAATTAGGTATTTTTTGAATTTCTGTACTAGATTACAAGGTAAAACCTTGTAATTATTGTGGTTATCCAGCTGTCTCATAATTTCTCCTTTATAAGATTTAAGATACCAAACGACAACACTACCACCCTTATCAGCATTCTTAATGACCAAGTCAGAGTTAGATTTTAATGAAGATAGTGCCAATTTCTCACGCTTTGTCAGATTGGGTTTCCCTTGAGGAGGTATTTTTGAAAGTTTAATAAGATCTTTTTCTATTCTATTTTGAAATGAAACAAGAATGTCTCCTCTTGATTGTAAGGGATAAAATATTGATTTCAGTTTAAAACCAATATGGGCATTCTGTGCACTGCATTCAGGATTATAATTTTCTTCATTTAATGAAATGTGAGTCTGAATATCTCTGATTTCAGAGAAATCCATGCTTAGAGAGTTAGATACATTGGGGCCCTTGTTAGTCGAAAAACACTCAATTGTTCCATTATCTGATGAATTAACGTTATCTTGTGTCAGATAGAAATGCTTTTTGAGAGTAAGGGTACGAATGAATCTGTTAGTATCAACTAAGGTTTGGAAAAGATTAAACCTACTAGTAGGGACAAACTCCAGACCATAACTGAGCACTTTGAGCTCAATGTTACTCAGTTGATAATTAGTTAAATTGATGACATTATGTACTGGATTAGAACCCTCATTTACAGAATGTACAGATGTATCACAGTTGTTTTTCGTACCATCTATTGCAGATGGTATTTGTTCTGACCCCTTCCTCTCCTTAGAGTATATCTGGATTGCTGCTGTCTCATATTTGGACCTCCTCTTTGACTGACCCCTCCCCCTCGATTTTCGGGGTTCACTGGGGGAATGTGAAAAGCCTGATCTAATATATTAGTCTCAATTTGTTCTTTTTGTGAGTTAGTCTGTTCTATTGCCACCTGATATTTATTAATTGGTATTGAAAGATGATCAGTACCTTTAGCATTAAAAGAATCTGTTTTCGATGTAGACTCCTTTGGATTTTTCAATATAGATTTATGCCTGATATAATTCATTGTCTGTCATACCTTGGTCTGAGTTACTTGCTTCACCTGAATCAGTACCTCTCCAAGTGTCTTTATTTTTATTTTTATGTTTATTATCTTTATTATTTCTCCATCTGCGTCTACGATCCCTGGACCTATTCCTATATTGTCTCTGCCAGATATATACTTTTTCCTGACTGTAGTCAGTTTGATCCTGTATGAATTTCTCATGTTTAGACTGAATGAGATCTTTTTTCAATTGAGCTATGCTGTTGGTTAAGATATTATCTAATTCTTTATAATTTTTCTCCAAAATATTCAAGTCTAGTTCTCTTTGTAATGAGATGATCTGATCTCTAACCGCTTACAACTGTATGTCTTTGTACTCAATAATGAGAGCCATTAATTTAAATGAGCAGCTAGAGAGTGAATCATTCCATCTTTTAATGAAGTCCAAATCATCTATTGAAAAGGTGGGGAATTTCTTTATTCTTAGGCCTCTAGGTACCATTTGGAGCCTGACATTTCTATCTAGAGTCCATTTGTCCCATTTTAATTTCAACTCCTTTTTCATGAGATTCTCCATAGATTGAATTTTATCACTAAGGGGATTTATGCTGAATGTTTCACTAAAGATATTTTCAAAATCCTGTTCTAGCTGATCCAGATCATCTATAGTTTTCTTATGGGAAAAGTTCCCTAAAAGGATCAACAATGATATTCCATCAAAATAATCTGAGCAAGATCAATATACCAACTACTGTTGTCTACCCCTTACAATATTGAAAATACCATAAAGAGGTTCTACCTTAAATAAGAGACTTATTAATATTGTTCCATTTGAAACTTTATGTTTCATGCCATTAGGTGGCTATATGCTATGTTCTTCTATACAGCAACAATAATCACAGGTGTATTATGATTGTAATTAATGGCAACCAATAGTATTTCAGTGCTGCTTTTAAAATTTGGTGGTTCTTTCCTTTTAATTAATGTCTAAGAGTAAGGCCGTAGGCCAAAACATGTCAGACTTTTCATACTGAGTTCTGTCAATACTTTTTAATATGACCATTAAAATTGGACTTTGTTTTTAAGACTACGATGGCTTTCTCCTTTCTTTTGATTATATATATATATATATATATATATATATATATATATATATATATATATATATATATATGTATACATACATACATACAGTATATACAAACACACATAATTATAAACTGCTAAGCATTTTAGAGTTTTTACAAACAGCACATAGGGGAACTGGGAATGTAAGTGGTTACATATTGAGAGCTTTGAGACCTCTTAAGCCGCATGAGCTATTCTAGTTATGGGTGCATATGGAGCAACATTTTTTCAGAGAAAAAGCTTACTTATCCTCTCCCCCTCTATCGACTGACTCAGTAAAAGACTGACTAACAGACTGGAAGTGCCAGAGCAGGCGGTACTTTTATAGTGCAGGTAGAGTCTTAGGTTGTTACATTTGGCACTCTACTTATTGACTGCCTCCTAAAGACTTTTTTTATAGGGATTTTATTGTTTTATGGCAGCTGTCTGTGCTAATTTTTGCTACTTATTTAGCATTTGAACTTTAGGTTTAAAGGGACAGTAAAAATTAAACTTAAATGGATTGGAGAAAGCATGGCATTTTAAAGGGGATAGTATACGCCAGTATTATTATTGTTTAAAAGGAAAGATCATTCCTTTATTACCCAGTCCCCAGTTTTGCATAACCAACACAGTTATGTTAATACACTTTTTACCTCTGTGATTACCTTGTAACTAACCCTCTGCAAACTGCCCCCTTTTTTCAGTTCTTTTGTCAGACTTGCATTTTAGCCAGTCAGTGCTGACTCCTAGGTAACTCCATGTGCATGAACACAATGTTATCTATATAGCACACATGAACTAAAAAAAACCTACAAAATGCACTCAGATAAGAGGCGGCCTACAAGTGCTAAGAAATTAGCATTTGAGCCTACCTACATTTAGATTTCAACTAAGACTCCCAAGAAAAAAAAGCAAAATTGATGATAAAAGTAAATTGGAAAGTTGTTTAAAATGACATGCCCTATCTGAATCAGGAAAGTTTATTTTTGACTAGACTGTCCCTTTAAACAACTTTCCAATTCGCTTCTATTATGAATTTTGATTTGTTCTCCTGGTAGACATCTGGATTTGCACAGATCTTAGAGTATTGCACATTCATAAGAAAAAATCTGTCTCCGAAAAATTACTGAATGTGGCTTGTGGCCTCCATCTATGTCATTCGTATCATCCTGAAATAGACGAATGTTCATGTGTATCTCATGGTATCCTTTGTTAAAGAGCAATCCTAGGTGAGATCAGCAGCGTGCACATGTCTTTAGCCATTTGTAACAATGTTTATACTCATGGTATACATAGTTGCAAACACTGCTCCCATAGAATGCTAAAGATACCTGCATGCTCTTTAACAAAGGATACCACGAGATAGACGTGCATTTTGTTCCCTCACAAACCTTTATTATGTGAACACTTGCACTTATATGAAAGTTTAAAAAGTTGCTACTTAAACACAGCAGCTAAAAACTAAACCTTCAGCTGGAATTATAACAATGAAGATGACTCAACTAACACAGATAATTAAATTTTAATTAACTGCCACATTTAGGGTTGCCACCTCGGCTATGTTTTCCTAAACACATATGAGTTACACATGCTGCAGGGTGTGCAGAGGGGAACATGCATTGTGCTTCTGGACAGCACTGTTCATGTTCCTCCCTGAACACCCTGCAACATGTGTAACTCATAGGTGTCCAGGAAAACATGGCTGAGGTGGCAATCCTAGCTACATTGCTGAGTCTTTCCCCATCTTCTGTGCTAAGAGCTTTTTTTATTATTTGTTTTTGCTGTATGGCATTCCCTGCATTTAAACATACATTTAAACTTTTTTCTGGGAGGTATCCACACAAATCATAAATTGTTTTTCCAGAAAACAAAGTATTATTAAGAAATTAACTTTAGTTTGCATAAATACCAAGATATAGGAAAGGCGATCATATGAAATACAGAAAAACCTTTTACATTTTTGTGCCATTTTCTATGGCACACATGGTAAATAATAATTTCTTCCTAAGTATTTCACTCATTTTATGTAATAGCATTAGTTTACCTTCCCAAATCATGTTTAGAAATTCTATATAGCATATTGTATTATTAGTTAAGAGAAACATGGATCTGTGAGCCCTGATATCAACAACACAACAAAAATAAGGCTAGCAGTGGAAAGTGAGAGGCACCTTTTCAAAGAATGATGCCTCTTACCCCATTGAAGTGCTTATTTTGGGCTGCTAGGATCCCTTTTACAACTCTGAACACCATAAAATATTATAATATAAATTGCCTGTTTTTGACAACACTTGCTATTTAAAGGGGCAATTGAAAATGGGTAATCCCCTCTTTCATTAGAGAAGTATTGTGTATTTGTGAATAGGATGTTGTATTCAGGGGACAGGGTTTCCTATGGAAATATTGGCAATATGTGGCAATCACTTACTAATGACAAATGACAAATGTATAGGACCTCACTCAAACCCCTCCATGCATTATAGGGGAGGGAATAGGGACTCTAAAAGTGTTCCCTATCCCTAATCAAATACTGCACAGATGCTTTATAGGGACAGGTGATCACCATTAACACAGTAAGGGGTGTGACAATCTCATTTAAAAGAGGGGCACTCTCTTATTTACATGAAGGTTTTCATGCAAATCTAATTAAATCTTAGGGAGGGATAAAGGCTTTGCAGTAGCTTCCATCTAACATCACAAAAATGACCTGATTTCTAGTGGTACAGGTGATCGCAGTTTTGAACAACATAGAAAAAAACTAAATATATTTTTGCAATCCTGTGCACTCTGTTAATCTTTAAAAAAATATTCAAAATTCTAGAAGGTAATAAATCATGCAGATTAATGGTAAGAATACTTAAAAAAAAGTCTAAGGCTTATGTCCAATCTCTTAAATCCTCTTCAGCAAGCGATATTAGATTTAATATGGAAAATGCTAAGAAAATTTGGTCTTACTACTCTTGGTTATAAAATCTGGGGAGAAATAAGAGCAAAATGGATTATGTAGACCTAGTTAATACTTTCTCAGATTATCTCTCTTCGGTATCTTTACTTTCTATCAATCAAGAAGACAAGGATCTACTGGATGAGCCATTTACTGTAGAAGAAATAAAAGGAGTGGAGTCATTGCTCTGGTTTATTTGACCTTTTTAACACTATTTCAAAAGAATAATTTTCTTTCCTAAGATATGGTGAGTCCACTGCTTGAGTAAATACTGTTGGGAATATCACTCCTGGCCAGCAGGAGGAGGCAAAGAGCACCACAGTTGAACTGCTAAGTATCACTCCCTTACCCACAACCCCCAGTCATTCTCTTTGCCGTCGGTGCATGGAGGAGGTAAAGTTTAATTGTCTGAAGAAAAATGTTGATTTCCTCTACAAGCAAGTTTTGGGGTATAACCGTATTCCACGCCATTCCTTGCAGTTGGGTAGTGGTGGCTTTAAAGCAGTTAGGAACTTATAAAGAGGTACTTACTGCGTTTTCCTAACAATTGCTGCCCTAGTTTAGAAAGCCAGAGTAGGTCTCTGTGAAGAACTGCTGTGTCTTCTCATACCTTGATAAAACAATACAAGTTTAAACTGAAAGTAAAGCTGAATTTTCTATTTCAGCAGTTTATTAATTTCCCCTTTGCTTTAAAATAAAACAATGCAAAATTTTAAACTGTCTGGTTTGTAAACCCGGTTATTTCTGGTACTGTGTACCACAAAGCTATTTTTAGTGTCTCTCTGTGTTGCAGCAGTAATTTGAGCTTGGCAGTTGCGGTCGCATGACCAGCTTTACTTCATAACATTTCTGATGAAAAAGTTATTTTTCTCCATTTCAGGGTGATCCGGTCTTAATTGGTAGCGGTAAGGCACCTAAGTAATTGAGGTGTGAGGTTGCCTGAGGGGTATTTTAGAAGTATATTTGATGTTTATTAAATGCTGTTTCTCCAACATTGGTGTGTCCGGTCCACGGCGTCATCCTTACTTGTGGGAATATCTCTTCCCCAACAGGAAATGGCAAAGAGTCCCAGCAAAGCTGGCCATATAGTCCCTCCTAGGCTCCGCCCACCCCAGTCATTCTCTTTGCCGTTGCACAGGCAACATCTCCACGGAGATGGTTAAGAGTTTTTTGGTGTTTAAATGTAGTTTTTTATTCTTCTATCAAGTGTTTGTTATTTTAAAATAGTGCTGGTATGTACTATTTACTCTGAAACAGAAAAGGATGAAGATTTCTGTTTGTGAGAGGAAGATGATTTTAGCAGACAGTAACTAAAATCGATTGCTGTTTCCACATAGGACTGTTGAGATGAAGTAACTTCAGTTGGGGGAAACAGTTAGCAGACTTTTCTGCTTAAGGTATGACTAGCCATATTTCTAACAAGACCATGTAATGCTGGAAGGCTGTCATTTCCCCTCATGGGGACCGGTAAGCCATTTTCTTAGTCAAACAAACAGAATAATGGGCTTAATATGGGCTATAAAACTGGTGGACACTTTTATGGGCTAAATCGATTGCTTTATTTGGGCATTTTATACATGTTTGTGCTGATAATTCTCATTTATAAACTTGGGGAACGTTTTTTAACGGCAGGCACTATGTTAGACACCTTTTCCAGTCAGGGAGGGCCTTCCCAGTTGTAGGCTGAGCCTCATTTTCGCGCCATTACTGCGCAGTTGTTTTTTGAGAGCAAGGCATGCAGATGCATGTGTGAGGATCTGAAAGTAGCTGGAAAAGTTTCTAGAAGGCGTCACTTGGTATCGTATTCCCCCCTGGGCTTGGTTAGGTCACAGCAAAGGCTATAGCTGTATAGGGGTTAAATTTGTAAACGGCTCCGGTTCCGTTATTTTAAGGGTTAAAGCTCTGAAAATTGGTGTGCAATACTCTTAATGCTTTAAGACACTGTGGTGATTTTGGTAATTTTTGAACAATTCCTTCATACTTTTTCACATATTCAGTAATAAAGTGTTTTCTGTTTAAAATTTAAAGAGACAGTAACGGTTTTGTTTTAAAACGTTTTTTGTGCTTTATTGACATGTTTAAGCCTGTTTAACATGTCTGTGCCTTCGGATAAGCTATGTTCTATATGTATGAAAGCCAATGTGTCTCCCCATTTAAATTTGTGTGATAATTGTGCCATAGCGTCCAAACAAAGTAAGGACAGTACTGCCACAGATAATGAAATTGCCCAAGATGATTCCTCAGATGAGGGGAGTAAACATGATACTACATCATCTCCTACTGTGTCTACACCAGTTTTGCCCACGCAGGAGGCCCCTAGTACATCTAGCGCGCCAATGCTTATTACCATGCAACAATTGACGGCTGTAATGGATAACTCCATAGCAAATATTTTATCCAAAATGCCTACATATCAGAGAAAGCGCGATTGCTCTGTTTTAAACACTGAAGAGCAGGAGGGCGCTGATGATAATTGTTCTGTCATACCCTCACACCAATCTGAAGTGGCCATGAGGGAGGTTTTGTCAGATGGGGAAATTTCAGATTCAGGAAAAATTTCTCAACAAGCTGAACCTGATGTTGTGACATTTAAATTTAAATTAGAACATCTCCGCGCACTGCTTAAGGAGGTGTTATCTACTCTGGATGATTGTGACAACTTGGTCATTCCAGAGAAATTATGCAAGATGGACACGTTCCTAGAGGTTACGGTGCACCCCGACGCTTTTCCTATACCCAAGCGGGTGGCGGACATAGTGAATAAGGAGTGGGAAAAGCCCGGCATACCTTTTGTTCCCCCTCCTATATTTAAGAAATTATTTCCTATGGTCGACCCCAGAAAGGACTTATGGCAGACAGTCCCTAAGGTTGAGGGGGCAGTTTCTACTCTAAACAAGCGCACTACTATTCCTATCGAGGATAGTTGTGCTTTCAAAGATCCTATGGATAAAAAATTGGAGGGTTTGCTTAAAAAGATTTTTGTACAGCAAGGTTACCTTCTACAACCCATTTCGTGCATTGTTCCTGTCACTACAGCAGCGTGGTTCTGGTTCGAGGAACTAGAAAAGTCGCTCAGTAGAGAGACTCCATATGAGGAGGTTATGGACAGAGTTCACACACTTAAGTTGGCTAACTCTTTTATTTTAGATGCCGCTTTGCAATTAGCTTGATTAGCGGCGAAAAATTCAGGGTTTGCAATCGTGGCGCGCAGAGCGCTTTGGCTAAAGTCTTGGTCAGCGGATGTGTCATCCAAGACAAAATTGCTTAACATCCCTTTCAAAGGTAAAACTCTATTTGGACCAGAATTGAAAGAGATTATCTCAGACATCACTGGGGGAAAGGGCCACGCCCTTCCACAAGATAGGCCTTTCAAGGCCAAGAATAAGCCTAATTTTCGTTCCTTTCGCAATTTCAGGAACGGACCGGCCTCTAATTCTGCATCCTCTAAGCAAGAGGGTAATGCCTCACAACCCAAACCAGCCTGGAAACCGATGCAAGGCTGGAACAAGGGTAAGCAGGCCAAGAAGCCTGCTGCTGCTAACAAAACAGCATGAAGGAGTAGCCCCCGATCTGGGACCGGATCTAGTAGGGGGCAGACTCTCTCTCTTTGCTCAGGCTTGGGCAAGAGATGTTCAGGATCCCTGGGCACTAGAAATAGTTTCTCAGGGTTATCTTCTGGAATTCAGGGAACTACCCCCAAGGGGAAGGTTCCACATGTCTCACTTATCCTTAAACCAAATAAAGAGACAGGCGTTCTTACATTGTGTAGAAGACCTGTTAAAGATGGGAGTGATACACCCAGTTCCACTAAAGGAACAAGGAATGGGATTTTATTCAAATCTGTTCGTAGTTCCCAAAAAAGAGGGAACTTTCAGGCCAATTTTGGACTTGAAGATCCTAAACAAATTTCTCAGGGTACCATCGTTCAAGATGGAAACCATTCGAACGATTCTACCCACTATCCAGGAAGGTCAATTTATGACTACCGTGGATCTAAAGGATGCATACCTACATATTCCTATCCACAAAGAACATCATCAGTTCCTAAGGTTCGCCTTTCTGGACAAACATTACCAGTTTGTGGCCCTCCCATTCGGGTTAGCCACTGCTCCAAGGATTTTCACAAAGGTACTAGGGTCCCTTCTAGCGGTTCTAAGACCGAGGGGCATTGCAGTAGTACCTTACTTGGACGACATTCTAATACAAGCGTCGTCCCTGTCAAAAGCAAAGGCTCATACAGACATCGTTATGGCCTTTCTCAGATCACACGGATGTAAGGTGAACATCGAAAAAAGTTCTCTGTCTCCGTCAACAAGAGTTCCCTTCTTGGGAACAATAATAGATTCCTTAGAAATGAGGATTTTTCTGACAGAGGTCAGAAAGTCAAAACTTCTAAGCGCTTGTCAAGTTCTTCATTCTGTTCCACGTCCTTCCATAGCGCAGTACATGGAAGTAGTAGGGTTGATGGTTGCAGCAATGGACATAGTTCCTTTTGCACAAATTCATCTAAGACCATTACAACTGTGCATGCTCAAACAGTGGAATGGGGACTATACAGACTTGTCTCCAATGATTCAAGTAGATCAGAAGACCAGAGATTCACTCCATTGGTGGCTGACCCTGGACCATCTATCCCAGGGAATGAGCTTCCGCAGACCAGAGTGGGTCATTGTCACGACGCCAGTCTAGTGGGCTGGGGCACGGTCTGGGAATCCCTGAAAGCTCAGGGACTATGGTCTCGGGAAGAGTCTCTTCTCCCGATAAACATTCTGGAACTAAGAGCGATCTTCAATGCTCTCAGGGCTTGGCCTCAGCTAGCAAAGGCCAGATTCATAAGATTCCAATCAGACAACATGACGACTGTTGCGTATATCAATCATCAGGGGGGAACAAGGAGTTCCCTGGCGATGAAAGAAGTGACCAAAATAATTCAATGGGCGGAGGATCACTCCTGCCACCTATCTGCGATCCACATCCCAGGTGTGGAAAACTGGGAAGCGGATTATCTGAGTCGTCAGACATTCCATCCGGGGGAGTGGGAACTCCACACGGAGATCTTTGCCCAACTAACTCAATTATGGGGCATTCCAGACATGGATCTGATGGCGTTTTGTCAGAACTTCAAGGTTCCTTGCTACGGGTCCAGATCCAGGGATCCCAAGGCGACTCTAGTAGATGCACTAGTAGCACCTTGGACCTTCAACCTAGCTTATGTGTTCCCACCGTTTCCTCTCATTCCCAGGCTGGTAGCCAGGATAAAACAGGAGAGGGCCTCGGTGATCTTGATAGCTCCTGCATGGCCACGCAGGACTTGGTATGCAGACCTGGTGAATATGTCATCGGTTCCACCATGGAAGCTACCTTTGAGACAGGACCTTCTTGTTCAGGGTCCATTCGAACATCCAAATCTGGTCTCCCTCCAGCTGACGGCTTGGAGATTGAACGCTTGATTCTATCAAAGCGTGGGTTTTCAGATTCTGTGATAGATACTCTGGTTCAGGCCAGAAAACCGGTAACTAGAAAGATTTACCATAAAATATGGAAAAGACATATCTGTTGGTGTGAATCCAAAGGATTCCCATGGAATAAGATAAAAATTCCTAAGATTCTCTCATTTCTACAAGAAGGTTTGGAGAAAGGATTATGTGCAAGTTCTCTAAAGGGACAGATCTCTGCTTTATCTGTCTTACTACACAAAAGACTGGCAGCTGTGCCAGATGTTCAAGCATTTGTTCAGGCTCTGGTTAGGATCAAGCCTGTTTACAGACCTTTGACACCTCCCTGGAGTTTAAATTTAGTTCTTTCAGTTCTTCAAGGGGTTCCGTTTGAACCTTTACATTCCATAGATATTAAGTTACTATCTTGGAAAGTTTTGTATTTGGTTGCTATTTCTTCTGCTAGAAGAGTTTCAGAGTTATCTGCTCTGCAGTGTTCTCCGCCCTATCTGGTGTTCCATGCAGATAAGGTGGTTTTGCGTACTAAGCCTGGTTTTCTTCCAAAGGTTGTTTCTAACAAGAATATTAACCAGGAGATAGTTGTACCTTCTTTATGTCCGAATCCAGTTTCAAAGAAGGAACGTTTGTTACACAATTTGGACGTAGTCCGTGCTCTAAAATTCTATTTAGAGGCTACAAAAGATTTCAGACAAACATCTTCTTTGTTTGTTGTCTATTCTGGTAAAAGGAGAGGTCAAAAAGCGACTTCTACCTCTCTTTCCTTTTGGCTTAAAAGCATCATCCGATTGGCTTATGAGACTTGCCGGATGGCAGCCTCCTGAAAGAATCACAGCTCACTCCACTAGGGCTGTGGCTTCCACATGGGCCTTCAAGAACGAGGCTTCTGTTGACCAGATATGAAAGGCAGCGACTTGGTCTTCACTGCACACTTTTGCCAAATTTTACAAATTTGATACTTTTGCTTCTTCGGAGGCTATTTTTGGGAGAAAGGTTTTGCAAGCCGTGGTGCCTTCCATTTAGGTAACCTGATTTGCTCCCTCCCTTCATCCGTGTCCTAAAGCTTTGGTATTGGTTCCCACAAGTAAGGATGACGCCGTGGACCGGACACACCAATGTTGGAGAAAACAGAATTTATGCTTACCTGATAAATTACTTTCTCCAATGGTGTGTCCGGTCCACGGCCCGCCCTGGTTTTTTAATCAGGTCTGATGAATTATTTTCTCTAACTACAGTCACCACGGTACCATATGGTTTCTCCTATATATTTCCTCCTGTCCGTCGGTCGAATGACTGGGGTGGGCGGAGCCTAGGAGGGACTATATAGCCAGCTTTGCTGGGACTCTTTGCCATTTCCTGTTGGGGAAGAGATATTCCCACAAGTAAGGATGACGCCGTGGACCGGACATACCGTTGGAGAAAGTAATTTATCAGGTAAGCATAAATTCTGTTTTTCTTAACTTTTCTCACGTAATTTTAACTGGGGATCGTAATTTGGGATAAAATTTAAAGTGTATTTTTTCATTGGCTTATTTTAATTGAATATTAAAATCTTTGAAACTTATCTGTGCAAGTTTATTGACTGTTTCACATCATGTCTGATATGGAGCAAGAGCCTGCTCTCATGAATTCATGCTTATTATGTTTAGATGCACAAATTGCAGCTCCTATGCAATTTTGTTCTTCATGTGTCAAGAAAACCTTGCAAAATAAATGTAACATTTTTGAGCCTAATGTCTCTCAGGATGATGCTGTTAAAATAATATCTCAGCTTTGTCCTGCAATGTCCGAAGCTTTAATGGCGATTAAACTGGTAGTGAGAAAGATGAGGCGCTAGAGAATTGACCCTGCTAGACTAGTGTATTCCCCTCTAAGAAAACAGTGGTAGAAATGTAGTGAATGTAGTCCAGCGCTAAATTAGCACGGGTAGAGCATTTAGTTAAATTATGTGATTTGAATATATTTTTATTTTTTAAATTAAATGAATATTTTATATATATGTTGCAATCTTGTATTTATATATTTAATGCAGATAATCCTAAATTATTTATCAACATTCAGTTTAGAAGAGTTAATAAAAAATATATAATATAAATAAAGCTTTAATGGCGGTTTCTCTATAACTCCTAGTGGAGTTTATTTAAAAGCAGAAATTGCTGCCCAGGTATCTTCAGAGGTATATGCGGCATTAGCTGCCATTCCCAGATTACAGGGAGGTTGCAAGAGGAAATCTAGAAATTCAGAAAGTAAGGTGCCTGTCCTCAGTTTTGCTTCCCAAGTTGCCCTTTCTCATAAGTCTGATGAGAAAGATACATCTGGACTTTCTGAGGGTGAAATCTTAGATTTGGACAATATAATTCCTTCTTCTTAGATTGAGGTTGTATCCTTCAGATTTAAGCTAGAACACCTTTGTGTATTGTTAAAGGAGGTTTTAGATACTTTAGATGACTCTGATACTCCTGTCATTGTCACTCCTAAGAAATCTAGTAAACTTAATAGTTTCTTTGATGAACCTTTTACTTCGGGGGTTTTTCCTGTGCCAGACCGTGCTAGGGAGATTATCTCACAGGAATGGGAGAAACCAGGGGTGTCTTTTTCCCTGTCTCCCCTTTTTTCAGAAAATGTTTCCTGTCGAGGACTCCATTAAAGACCCTTGGTATACTGTACCCAAAGTTGAAAGGGCCATTTCCACTCTGGCTAAGAGAACCACTATTCCTATTGAGGATAGCTGCTCTTTTAAGGATCCGATAGACAAGAAGCAGGAGACTTATTTGAAAAAGATTTATGTTCATCAAGGTCTCCAATGTCAACCTGCGGTGTGTATTGCCACCGTGACTAGTGCGGCATCTTATTGGTTCGACGCCTTGTCTGATTATCTTCAAGTAGCAACTTCCTTGGATGAAATTCAAGATAGGATTAAAGCTTTTAAGTTGGCCAATTCATTTATTGTAGATGCTATTTTACAGGTTGTTAGACTAGGAGCTAAAACTTCTAGTTTCGCTGTCCTAGCCTGCAGGGCATTATGGTTGAAATCCTGGTCTGTGGATGTTTTCTCTAAAGTCAAGCTTCTGGCGATTCCTTACACGGGCAAAACCTTGTTTGGACCCAGTTTGGCAGAAATTATCTCTGATATTACGGGTGGAAAAGGGTCTTTTCTACCTCAAGATAAGAACAATAGGCCTAAAGGATGTCAGAGTAATTTTTGTTCCTTTCGTAATTTCAGAGGAAAGCCTCCTCCTTCTTCTTCCAAGCAGGAACAATCCAAGTCTTCTTGGAAAGCCAATCAGTCTTGGAACAAGGGGAAACAATCAAAGAAACCGGCAGCTGATTCCAAATCAGCATGAAGGGTTTGCTCCCGATCCAGGATCGGATCAGGTGGGGGGCAGACTTTCTCAGTTCTCTCAAGCCTCGATATAAGATTTTTCAAGATCCCTGGACTGTGGACATAGTATCCCAGGGTTACAAAATGGAATTCAAGATTTTTCCTCCCAGAGGCAGATTCCTTCTCTCAAGATTATCTGCAGACCAGATAAAGTGAGAGGCGTTCTTGAAATGTATACAACATCTTTCCTCCCTGGGAATGATAGTTCCAGTTGCAGTGCAGGAACAGGGTCTTGGGTTATACTCCAACCTATTTGTGGTTCCCAAAAAAGAAGGGACTTTCCGTCCCATTCTATACTTGAAGTGTCTAAACAAGTTTGTCAAAGTTCCATCCTTCAAGATGGAGACTATACGCTCCATTCTTCCTTTAGTACAAGAGGGTCAGTTCATGACAACCATAGACCTAAAGTATGTGTATCTTCATGTTCCTATTTACAGGGACCATCACAGATTCCTGAGATTTGCATTTCTGGACAAACATTTGCGGTTTGTGGCCTTTCCATTTGGTCTAGCCACGGCTCCCAGAATTTTTCCAAAGGTTCTGGGTTTTTTTTTTGGCAGTGATCCAGTCTCGTGGAATTGCTGTGGCACCCTACCTGGGCGACATATTGGTTCAGGCGCCATCTTTTCAACAAGCAAAACCTCACACAGAGATATTATTGTCTTTTCTTCGTTCTCACAGATGGAATGTGAATCTGGAAAAAAGCTCCCTTTCCCCTGCTATAACAGTAGTGTTCTTAAGGACCATAATAGATTCTCTATTGATGAAGATTTTTCTGACAGAGGTCAGGAAAAACAAAATAATTTCCTCTTGCCTCTCTCTTCAGGCTACTGCTCATCCTTCAGTGGCTCAATGTATGAAGGTAATCAGTCTGATGGTGGCTTCCATGGACATCATTCCTTTTGTTCGATTCCATTTGAGAGCTCTCCAGTTGTGCATCCTCAGAAAATGGAATGGCAACCATGCAGATCTATCTCAGAGAATAGAGTTAGATCAGTCGTCAAGGGATTCTCTCTGTTGGATTTCTCAGGAACATCTGTCTCAGGGTACATGCTTTCGGAAACCTTCCTGGGTGATCGTGACCACAGACGCCAGCCTGCTTGGCTGGGAAGCAGCCTGGAACTTTTTAAAAGCTCAGGGCCTTTGCACTCAGGAGGAGTCTGCACTTCCCATCAACATCTTGGAATTGAGGGCAATTTACATTGCTCTATTGGCTTGGCCTCAGTTGTCCTCAGCCCAATTTATCAGGTTCCAGTCAGAAAACATAACCTCTGTGACTTACATCAATCACCAGAGATGAACTCAGAGTTGCTTAGCCAGGAAGGTTACTCAGATTCTTCAGTTGGCAAAGACCCACAATTGCTGTTTATCTGCCATCCACATTCCAGGAGTAGACAACTGGGAAGCAGATTTTCTGAGCAGACAGAGTTTTCATCCTGGGGAGTGGGAACTCCATCTGGATGTGTTTTCCAGCTTGGTCCTCAAAAGGAGGGTGCTGGAGTTAGATCTGATGGCATCCCATCAGAATGCCAAGCTTACAAGGTATGGTTCAAGGTCAAGAGATCCGCAGGCCATTCTGATAGATACTCTGGCGGTTCCTTGGGTTTTCAAGTTGGCATACCTGTTTCCTCCGTTTGCTCTCCTTCCATGAGTCATTGCTTGTATTAAACAGGATAGGCCGTTGGTAATTCTAATAGTACCTGCATGGCCTCACAGGATCTGGTTTGCAGACCTAGTGGAGATGTCATCTCTCCCATCTTGGAGACTACCTCTGAGGAAGGACCTCCTGATTCAGGGTCGCTTGCTTCATCCAAATCTCATTTCTCTGAAGCTGATTGCTTGGAGATTGAACGCTTAATTCTGTCTAAGCATGGTTTTTCTGAGTTGGTCATTGAGACCATGATTCAGGCTTGCAAGCCTGTTACTAGAAAGATTTACTATAAGATATGGCATAAATATATTTATTGGTGTGAATACAAGGACTACTCTTGGAGTAGAATTAGAATTCCTAGAATGTTATCTTTTCTTCAGGAAGGCCTGGAGAAGGGATTGTCAGTCAGTACCCTGAAGGGTCAGATTTCTGCTTTATCAGTTTTACTACATAAACGTTTGGCGGATGTGCCAGATGTGCAATCTTTTTGTCAGGCCTTGATCAAAATCAGGCCTGTCTTTAAGTCTGTAGCTCCTCCTTGGAGCCTTAACCTTGTTTTTAAAGTTTTACAGCTGGCTCTGTTTGAGCCATTGCATTCCATAGACATTTAGTTGTTATTTTGGAAGGTTTTGTTTCTTGTTGCTATCTCTTCTGTTCGAAGAGTCTCGGAACTCTCAGCTCTGCAGTGTGATTCCCCTTATCTTATTTTTCATGCCGATAAGGCAGTTCTTCGTACTAAGTTAGGTTTCCTTTCTAAGGTTGTTTCTAATAGAAATATCAATCAGGAAATTGTTGTTCCCTCTCTGTGTCCTAATTCTTCTTCTTCCAAAGAACGTTTGTTACATAATTTGGATGTTGTACGTGCTCTTAAATCTACTTACAGGTGACTAAGAATTTTTGCCAGTCCTCTGCCCTCTTTCTCCGTTTCTCTGAGAAACGTAAAGGTTAGAAAGCTACTGATACTACTCTTTCTTTTTGGTTACAAAGTATAATTCATTTGGCTTATGAGACTGCTGGACAGCAGCCTCCTGAGAGAATTATGGCATATTCCACAAGAGCTGTTTCCTCTTCTTGGGCTTTCAAAAATGAAGCTTCTGTGGAACAAATTTGCAAGGCTGCAATTTGGTCTTCTCTACATACTTATTCCAAATTTTCCAAATTTGATACTTTTGCCTCGGCTGAGGCTTCATTTGGGAGAAAGGTTCTTCAAGTGGTGGTGCCTTCTAGTTAGGACTGCCTGTCTTGTCCCTCCCTATTTATCTGTGTCCTCTAGCTTGGGTATTGGTTCCCAACAGTAATTACTCAAGCCGTGGACTCACCACATCTTAGGAAAGAAAAAACAAAATTTATGCTTACCTGATATATTTCTTTCTTTCCAGATAGGGTGAGCCCATGGCCCCACCTTTTATTTTAAGACAGTTGTTCTTTTGACTATAACCTCAGGCACCTCTACACCTTGTGTTACTCCTTTTTCTCCATTTCCCTTCGGTTGAATGACTGGGGGTTGTGGGTAAGGGACTGATATTTAGCAGTTTAACTGTGGTGCTCTTTGCCTCCTTCTGCTGGCCAGGAGTGATATTCCCAACAGTAATTACTCAAGCCGTGGGCTCACCATATCTGTAAAGAAAGAAATTTATCAGGTAAGCATAAATTTTGTTTTTTTTCATAAATTTATGCTAGAGGGGCATACCCAGTAGATCTCTAGAACTTACACAAAACTAGAGGCTCATCTTCCTCTTAAACACTGATATTAAGATATTCGCTAAAGCTTGAGCTAATAGATTGAACATACCCCAATGAATCATCCAACCTGACCAATCAGCGTTTGTCCCAGGAAGGGAAACCAGGGATAATATCCTTCGTACTCTCCAAATTATACATCAGACTCAGTCTTCTTCTGATTTATAATATCCTGTCAATGGACGCTGAAAAAGCATTTGAGAGGGCAGACTGGCATTTTATGGTGGCAACCATTTCACGGTTTGCGATAAGTAATGGTTTAATTTCCTGGGGATTCATTTTATATTTATTTATTTATTTATAAAATATTTTACATTACATTGAGATTTCTCTCATTTTCAAGTATGTCCTGGGTCCAAAGAACATTGCATTGATACAATAGGGTACAATAAAATACAAAAACAATGTAAGACATTTTGTATGATGGGTTTTACTCCCTATATGTCCCAGTATCCTCAACTTAGACTGACAAGCCAAATACATACAAATATATGTATCATGAGCTAGTAGTTTCCATCTAGGGTCCAAAAGTTGGCCACTTTGTTATTTTTCTCTTTTCCCCTACAAATCCCTTTTCTGACTCTAACTCTCCGTTAGCTGGTCCAAGAGAGACCTCTGCTTATCGTTGAGGGAATTTATTTTGTCTGATTTTATACCATATCCTAAACTGAAAAACTTAGGTTTATTTCCATTTGTACAACTGGGCGATTTATATTCTTACTTTGACATTTGATATGTATATTATTGCTGTGATTTATTTCTGCTCTTGGAAATGTGACATTATTTGCCTGTCTTATTTTTTATAACCTCAATAAAAACTATTTAAAAAAAAATAAAAAAATACAAAAACAATAATAATACACAATATATGCAAAAATTTAACATAGAACAGGTAGGAAATATGTAATCAACCATGACAGGTGCATTCTGTTTTGAGATATGTAGAGAGGGATCTCTTAAAGGATATTAGGCTTGGGGAAGGTTTGAAAGTGTGCGGGAGGTCATTCCATTATTGTGATGCTCTGTAGGAAAAGGAGAATCGAGCTGCTTTCTTTTTGTATTGAGGCAAGCTAAATAATGTGCTGGTATTTGATCGGAGGTTAAAGTAGGTGGGAATAGCCAGGGAGAGCATTCTGCTCAGGTAGGGTGGGAGCTTCCCAGAAAGACTCTTAAACACAAGGCAGGAAAGATAGAAGGTGCATCTGGATTCCAGCGACAGCCAGTTTAGTTATTTTAGCATGTCACAACTGGTGGGTCCTGTAGTTACATTGTAGCACAAAGCGGCAGAATGAGTTATACAATGTATTAAGTTTATTAAGGTGAGTTTGCTGTTCAGGTGCATATACTACATCCCCGTAATCCATGATAGGCATCAGCATTTGCTGTACAATCTTTTCCTTTACTGTAGGGCTGAGGCAGGATTTGTTTCTGTACAGGGCACCTAGTTTTGGATAAAGTTTAGATGCAAGTTTTTCTATGTGGAGGCCAAAAGATAGATTGGGGTATTTGAAGTATTTGAAAGAGGACTGTGGTCAGTGTGCAATTGGATTTTGTTTTGATGCGTGGATGGAAATTTTGTAATTTGCGTAATTTAGGTCCCGTTCCAAAGATCATTGTGACTGTTTTGTCAGTGTTTAGGAAGAGTTTGTTTTTTAAGATCCACTTTTCTACCTCTGTGAACTGGTCTTGGAGCATTTCTTCAAGCTGCGGCAGATTGGAATTGTTTGCATAGATTACTGTGTCATCTGCGTACATGTGTACAGTTGAGGATTTGCAGACATTAGGCAGATCATTTATAAATAATGTGAATAGTAGGGGGCCGAGAATGGAACCTTCGGGAACACCACACGTAACTGGGAGATAAAGGGAGTCGCTGTCAGAAATGGAGACATATTGTGATTGATCCAATACATATGATCAAAAACAGGTTAACGGACGATCAGCAATACCAGAGTTTTTTTTGTTTGAGCAAGTAGTATGTCGTGGTCTACTGTGTCAAAGGCCTTTGCAAAATCAAGTAAATAGCTCCAGTTAGGTCTCCTTGTTTAATGCCAGTTTGGATGTCGTTGCAAACTTTTAGGAGGGCAGTTGGAGTGGAGTGATTTGGGCGAAAACCTGATTTATCAGGGGTCAGATAGTTAGATTGTTGGTAATACTCACATAGCTGCATATGGATGCATTTTTCTAAGATTTTTTACAATACTGGGAGCAATTATATAGGGTGATAGTTAGAAACCAAGGTTAACTCCCCACTTTTATGGATAGGCACTACTCTTGCAGTTTTCCAAAGTTTGGGTATGTATCCAGACACCAAGGACTCGTTAATTAGGGTTGTGACAGGTATGGCAATTGCCGGCGCACTGAGCTTCAACAGCATTGCTGAGATTTGATCAGGTCCAGACTGATTTTTCAATTTTAGATTATTAAGGTGTTTCTTAATGACATTGATGGGTACAGGTCTAAAATTGAACTTCTCTATATTGGGTCTTTGCTGATTTAGTGGTGCCTGATCCACATTTGTAGTTTCAGGATGCGTGTCATTTATTAGTTTGTCAATCAGGGTGGTGGAGCATCCGACAAAATAACTATTAAAGGCATTTGCTACTTCTAAGGGGAGTTGCAGGGTTTGGTTGTCCACATTGACAGTGGAGGGTTGGAAATGGATTGGTGGATTTTGTAAGTTATTTATGAGTTTCCAAAACTTTCTAGGGTTTGATTTGTTATTGCTCAGATTTCCACAGAAATATTGGGCCTTGGCCAATTTTGTTTGTTTAGTGCAGACATTTTGCCATTATCTATATACACAGTGGTCGTTCATAGAGCCTGTATGCTTGAACTTTGACCACAATGAATCGCAAAACTCGTACAATTGAATGAGGTCAACTGTGATCCAATTCAAGTGTGGTCCTTTTACTCTCACCTTATGCAGCGGGGCATGTAAATTCCAAACTTGTAGGAGTTCAGACTGAAATAATTCAACTGCAGAGTCTAGATCTGGGATTAGGTTTAATCTGTGCACATATACTGAACTAACAGCTAAAGTTCTAGTAAATGGAGAACTTTCATCTTCCTTTCTTATACTGAATAGCACTAGACAGAGATGCCCCTTATTCCCCTACTTTTTGCAATCACTATTGATTTATTAGCTGCCATAATTCCCAAAAAGATTTCTGGATTCACCATAAGGAATTCCTCCTACAAACTCTCCTTATTTTCAGATGATTTCCTCTTTGCTTTGACCCAACGTGGCACTTCTTTACCTGAAATGTTATTGGAATGAAATGTATTTGGAGAAAGTCCAACTTATATGTATATCAGAAATGCTTAAAATTTTGGCTAGTGAAGAAGAGTTGAATTATATTGAATTTGTGTGTAAATAAGATTAACTAACCTGGTGTGAAATACTTAGGCATTCACTTGGCTTTATCTTTATTAGCAATTCATCATTTAAATGATAACAAACTGCGACATGCTTTACAAACAGAACTTTCCTCTTGGTGCACATCTCTTAATATCTCATGGATAGGTCAAATTCACGTTGCAAAGATGGCCATACTACCTAAAATGTAATAGATGTCCACAGTACTCAAAGTACAAAATTCTTTATTTAGGACATAAAATAATAGCAATGTTTTGGGGTTAACACCCCTTAATCATGCATAGGTTAACACACTATGTTACAAACGTTTATATCATATGTTTTGGCGCCATATGGCCAATTCCCTAGATTTCATGTATCTCTACCTCCACCTAGTGGTGAATCCTTATATTACAATCTTTATTACTAAATTCTAACTCTAATTTAAAAATAATATATACACTGTTTTCTTGGGTATCAAATATTTGTACACTAGATAAGATGAAGATTACCAGTAGGAAAAATATTTTTATACTTTCTCTTTTAAATTATTAATTAATATCTTTAAAGGTGAAAAGAACAATTACAAATATACAGACATGTCAAAATCTCTATTAAGGCCTTTGGGAACCATAGTCTCCAATTTATGTATCCACCAGGTTTCTTCTTGTCTGAGCAACTTCTCCATGTCTTGACCATTTCTCTGTGTTTTTATATGGTCTATAATCTGCCATCTCATCTGGATAATATTATGGCCCTTCTCAATAAAATGACTGGAGACTGGAACTTCAGTGTTTCCACACCGTATGTTAGAGCAATGTTGGCTCATTCTATCTTTTACTTTGCGGGTGGTCTCTCCTAAGTATATCAGGGAACATGGGCATTTAATAAGATATATCACATGTGTAGTTTCACATGCATAAAATCCATTGATTCTATATTGTGTACCATTGTGAGGATGATAAAAGAATTTACCCCTGATTATAGAACTGCAGCTCATACAGTTTAGACAGGGGTATGAGCCCAAATTTTTGTTACTGATGAAAGATTGTATACTGCTCCTACTGGGGCCTACATCTGATCTGACTAAATGATCTCTTAAATTTTTCACTTTCCTATGGACCATTAATGGTGGATTCTTGAATATGGGTATTTTGTCATTACAGTCCCTCAGTATATGCCAATGTTTACGTACACTTTTCGATACCTCATTACTGAGAGGACTGTATTGAGATATGAAGACTTTCTATTTTCTTTGTTGTTAGGTTTCCTTTCCTGTTGCTCTTTTTTGAAGATATCTATCTTCTTTTCTTCAATAATTCTTTTGGGTAACCTCTTTTTAAAAATCTGTTTGACATTTCTTCAATTCTAAGATTGCAGTTTTGTTCATTACTGACAATTCTTTTAACTCTTAATAGTTGACTTTTTGTTAGTGATTCTACTAATGTCCTTGGATGAAAGCTATCAAATCTTAATAAAGTGTTCTTGTCTGTGTCCTTGGTATATAAGTCAAACTCTAGACTATTACCTACTTTACTTATCTTGGTATCTAGGAAGGTTACACTTTCCTCACTATAAGTAACTGTCAGTTCCAAACCGTTCACAGATGAATTTAAATCTTTAGCAAATTCCTCCAGGGAGCCAATGTTGCCCCACCATATGCCAAAGACGTCATCTATATATCTCCACCAAACGGAGCCATATGTTCTTCAATTTTCTATATGTATTTTTATCTTGTAGTTGATAATTTTTTTCTCCTATATAGTAACTCTTGTCCATAAGGACTGTGGCACCTCCCTTGTCTGCCCCTTTTAATATGAGGTTAGACTGAACCTTCAGTAATTTCAATGCTTTTTGGTCACTAGCTGTAAAATTGGTGTTGACAGCTTTTTTCTGTTTGTATGATTTTTTCAATTTTTTAACATCATTTTCCACCAACTTTATGTATGTATTTATACTGTGTTCATTAATGTTGGGATTAAAAGAGCTATTTTTCTTAGAAAGCCCTAAAGCTGCCAATGACCAATCAATACTTCGTTGTTTTTGAGTTTTGTTACATGTTATATTGTTGTTTGCAAACCAATATTTTAACTTATTATTTCTAAAAAAACTTGTATAGATCTTTCTCAAGCTCAAAAAAATTTGTATTTGCAAATGGACAAAAAGAGAGTCCCTTATCAAGATGTTCTTGTTCTTGTATAGATAAATCATGTCCAGAGATATTAATAACAGTAGTGTCACTCTGCTTATGGCAGTTTACTTGCGGTTCTGTGTCTTTTTCTTGTTGCAGACCCTCCTTGTTGACATGACATTCGGCCCCCTCTGCTGTGTTTTCTTCTCTGCTCTGGTCCAAAGGGGAAGAGGACTGTTCCGAAGAGCTGTCTTGTGTCGACGATCCTGTGGCTCCTCCTCTCTGATGCGGTTGACGTGATCGTTGTGGATTGGCTGTGCGTTTTCCTCTCCCTCCATTGGATGGCCGGTTGCTATGGGTACCTGATAGCCATTTGTAAACATACCCTCTCTGGTAATCATCCTCATCTCTCAGGAATTTAACACTCTTCATCTCCTTTACTTCAGTTTGCTGTAGCTTGATCTTGTCATCTATCTGTGTCTCCAGGGCAGTCATCTCTTCCACAGTCAACAATTTTGACAGCTCGTCTCTGCTCTCCTTAATTTTTATTTCTTGCAGCTTCATTTAGTCAGATCAGATGTAGGCCCCAGTGGGAGCAGTATACAATCTTACATCAGTAACAAAAATTTGGGCTCATACCCCTGTCTAAACTGTATGAGCTGCAGTTCTATAATCAGGGGTAAATTATTTTATCATCCTCACAATGGTACACAATATAGAATCAATGGATTTTATACATGTGAAACTACACATGTAATATATCTTATTAAATGCCCATGTTCCCTGATATACTTAGAAGAGACCACCCGCAAAGTATCTAACATACAGTGTGGAAACACTGAAGCTCCAGTCTCCAGTCATTTTATTAAGAAGTTGCTCAGACAAGAAGAAACCTGGTGGATACATAAATTGGAGACTATGGTCCCCAAAGGCCTTAATAGAGATTTTGACATGTCTTTATATTTGTAATTGCTCTTTTCACCTTTAAAGATATTAATTAATAATTTAAAAGAGAAAGTACAACAAGATTTTTCCTACTGGTAATCTTCATCTTATCTAGTGTACAGTCATTTGATACCCAAGAAAACATATATATTATTTTTAAATTAGAGTTAGAATTTAGTAATAAAGATTGTAATATAAGGATTCACCACTAGGTGGAGGTAGAGATACATGAAATCTAGGGAATTGGCCATATGGCACCAAAACAGATGATATAAAAGTTTGTAACATAGTGTGTTAACCTATGCATGATTAAGGGGTGTTAACCCCGAAACGTTGTTATTATTTTATGTCCTAAATAAAGAATTTTGTACTTTGAGTGCTGTGGACATCTATTACATTGTGGACTGACTTGGGGTGAATTGGCAGTTCACCTGTCTTCACGAGCACCAATTTTTCAATAGTGCTGTTCCACCTACACATTTTTATACTACCTAAGATATTATACTTTTTTCAGAACCTACCATTACCTCTTCATCTTTCATACTTGGCTTCACTGCAATCGTAATTAGACAAATACATTTGGGATAACTCTCATCCACGTATAGGTAAATGTACTATTAATTACATAAGGAGATGGGTGGATTAGGGATTCTGTGCCTTTTGACCTACTACCAAGCAGCCCATCTTTTCCTGGTTGTAAATTGGAATTATTTACGTGATCCAAACTCTAAACATAGGCAATGTGTGTTGTCTGGGCAAAGATGAGTGACCATGTTTATTTAACACAACATTTACATTAAAGAAACCTTTCAGATATGGGATAAGATAATCACTCAATCCTCACAAATCTCCTCTTTCACTTCTCCTTTAACTGTGATCCTAGGGAATCCAGCACTTTCATCAAATTTACTAGTAGTTCATACTGAAGATATTTCTCCCTAGATACCAATATATAATTTATTTCAAGCAAGTATGCTTAAACCTTATGTAGACCTAATGGACTCTGTTGGAAAACCATTTAACCTATTTTTAGATTCAGCATTATATCAAGGGTAGAAGGGTAATATCAGAAAACTAACAACTTTTCAGAAGTTTTACAGCTCATCCTGTATATTTAAGGGCATATTATCTATCTCACACAAACTTGTACAAAAATCCCTATATACAACGACCCCACTCATATGTCAAAAAATGGGAGCAGGAATTGGGCCTAGAGTTAACTGCGGATGAGTGGGGGCATTTTCAGGGCCACATATGTTTCTATAGCCACATCATCTACGGAAACAAAACACCTCCATACTTTTTACCCTTCTGTATCTGACAAATGTTGGAGGGCCTGTGGACATAGCGGGTCAATTTTGCAAATCTGGTGGGAATGCCCAGTTATTTACCCTTATTGGTATTGGGCTTATTGGTTTCTTTATTAGTATCCATATACCATTACAGCTCATATTATTATTATTATCAGTTATTTCTAAAGCGCTAGCAGAATACGCAGCGCTATACAAAGATTAAAACATTACTGGGATGAATTACATACACAAACAAGTACAAACAAGTACAGTAGGTGTACATTACACTTGCAAGTGCAATAATTGAGTTATACAAAGGAGAGAAATGTCCTGCTCTATTACTATCAATAGTAGTTCACTTAAATACAAAGTGGCCTACAGGTAGAGTGACTCTCAAGCTTACAATCTAAAGCATAGGGAAGATAAGGGAGATGGGAAATAAGTCTGATATAAGGCAGGGTGAATTGAGAATGAGTGATGACATAGGGAACAATAAGAAAAGAAAGTGTGTAGTGACAGAGGCTGTAAATATGAATTAGTTTCTCTATTCTGGATCATTAGTGACAGCTGCTCCTAATTACTGTTAGAAGGTGTTAAATATTAAGGCAAACACCTGGGTGGGGGTGGTGGGAAGAATGGAGGGCTAGTGCTCTCAAATCTGGGAGTCTGATGTAAATTAAGAGGCTATAAAATAGAGAAAGGCAAGGTGAACATTGCTGGTAATAAAGTAATAATAATAATATAAGTAGTTTGAAATAGAGCAGATGGGGAGAGAAAAAATTGGAATATTACAATTAGAGTTAGTAACAATTCCAGAATAGCCCAACAGATATAAGTAATACAAAGAGAGAGAAAGGGCGCCTTTTAGCCAGTGGATAAAGAGCATAATAAGATCAGGCAGTAGAATGATACTCACAAAATATGGCGGCAGAGATAATGCAGAGGAGAATGATCTGACAAGGGCAGCTCCTCCTAGAATCAGGAACAAATTCAGCAGTCTGGAAGAGGGAAGGAAGAAGAGGGCGACTCCTAGTGCAGAACAATTACATATGTGAACCCCATAAGCTGCTCCCAAGTAGATGGATACTCACAATGTGTGATGCACACAATAGTGTAAATTAGGCTTACTGGGTATATTAAAGTGGCCCAGTGCTCCGGTAATGGCTGCAAACAGCAAATGATGGACAGGAAACTCCAGAAGTTGAATGAAAAAATGCTTTATAAAATGTATAAAAACAGTCACAATATATAAAAATTGCAAATGTAATCAGTAAAACACGCTACGCGTTTCTCAGCATTAACCACACTGTTTCCTCAGGCTAGTAATCTAAATGCACATATTAGCTGGATTGGAGAGATCAGTCAAATGAATTACCTTGTAAACTGGTTTACAAATATGGGAGTCTGATGTAAGTTTAGAGGCTTGTAAGCTGGTTTGTAAATATGGGAGTCTGATGTAAGTTTACATGTACAAGAACCAACTATTGAACCACCTGAGGCTAGTATACAAAAAGCAACCTCTGTGCATCCGTCAGGGCCATCTGCCATGCCACCACTAACACCAGTCTTCAGGCAACCAAAGGAACAGTGGGCTCCCAGGCAGGAGCATTGTTGGCTGGCTTCAATGCAGAACCTGGGAGTGATGCCACCAACATTGTCATAAGACCCGTGGCAACATTCATGGCCAGAGAAATAAACTCCCTTTGGTTTTGAGGGGGAGCAAACATGGGCATAAAGGGTCCAGGTATATCCCCCCAACACAATCACAGTCTTAACTCAGTCACTGCAATTACCCATGGAGGCTGTCACAGGATGTGGCTATTGAAGAGGCTGAGTGGTCGTACACTTGTCCACAGTTAAAAGTGATGAAAATGTAGAATAGGAGCACAGTAATAGGCAGTTCAGACCCCAAGGAAATGATATGTATAACACACAATGCAAGGGTGAGACTAAAATGGTTTGACGTTCAAACATATAGGCTTAATGGCACACTACTGTTCCATCCCTCATAAACATTTACTATGTACAGGGATAATATGGGGAGAACCCGGTACCATGTCTAACCTGCAGCTGTACACTCTCTCTGATTAGTGTCAGCGTTGCAGGCTCTAAGTAGTACCAACAAAAGTGAGACAGAAACAAAGCTGTTGCACTTTAATAAACAATTTTTTTTTTTCCTCAGACAGGTTTTTTTGGCTATGCATTGTTGAACCATCTCCTGTACCTCTATGCAGTTTTAATGACAAGGAATAAAGTTGATTTTTATGGATTTCCATTGTTCTGGAGGCTTTTTTGGATTATCATCTTTTTTCAATATACGTGTCCACAATGTCCACACCATCTGCTTCCCTGGGACAAGTTCCACCATCTGCAGAAGAAACTACAGCAGAAGCTTAATTGGAAACAACAACCACAGAAGCAGCAGTAGCTCTTCCACCTCCAGCAGCAGCAGCTCTTCCACCTCCAGCAGCATAAACAGCAGCAGCTCTTCCACCTCCAGCAGCAGAAGCAGGTCCATCAGCATTACTTGTTCTCCAACATCCTGGATCTCTAACAACTGCCAGGCCTGTTGCTCAACAGTCTGTGCATGCAGTAGATTCTCCCCTGGATAGAGAATACATTATGCTCCAGAGGAGGAGCATCAGAAGCACAGAGAGGTTCCAAAGACAGAGCCTAGAGCTGCAGAGAGACATGGCAGCATCATTAAGGGCAACTGTGCAAAATCAGTCACAGATGAGATTGCAGTTTGATATGCAGATGCAGCTGGACAATAGATTCAGAGAGATAAATCAGCTTTTGGGTGTGTTGGTGGAACACTTTACACAACAGCAAGACACTGCTTCAAGCTTATCATCTGCCATCAGCACACCAGCAGAAACACCAGCATCTGCAGGAACAAGGAGGACAAGGCCATCCACCACAGGCACCACAGCTCCCTCATCCAAAAAGCAACGTACAAAATAAAAATATTTCTATTTCACCATAACCATTCTCCTTTGTTATTTACCATGTAAATATCATACACATCCATGTGATGGGTGTTAGAGTACACTAATATTTAAAATAAACACGATGATATGACCTGTGTTGAAGTGGCAATACACCACTCTAACAATCATCACATAGTTGTGTATCAAGGGCACAGATTGTAATATTCACTTAGAAGATGTTAATCAATGTATCTCACATACAAAAGTAGTTTACACATGGGGGGCATATAATACAGGTGTATTTACAACATTAGGGAACATGGGGAAGTTGCATCTGTTTTCAATCTTGTCTGGTTGGACAAATGAATACCTAAAAGTCACCTAAACATGAATAAAACAATGAGACATATTCATGCATTAGGGGGGTTAAGGGAAGGGGTGGGATGTAGTAGTTTTACATGAAATTGAAGTCTGCAGTATGGAATCCTGCAAACCATGAAATATACACATGTGATGGTAGATAAAGGTACAGCCATACATCATAATACATGTGACCTATATGGGTTATCGGGGTTAAAAAAGTGTAACTTACATGTGAAGTATTCCTGGATAACGTAATCCCTCACTTGGTTTCCACTCTGAGTCCCAAGTCCACACCCTCAGGTACAGGTACCATCTCACGTTGCTGAGGCTCAATGTCCAACAATAGACATGTGTCTGCAGCAATGTTGTGCAGTACACAACATGGATTGACAGTGGAACACACTTTGTTGGGGTTATATTGTAAAGCTGCGCCCGACATATCCAGGCATCTGAATCTGGTTTTTAGTAGGCCAAAGCTCCTTTCTATGACATTTCTTGTCTTAATGTGGGCCTCCTGGTACCTGAGTTGTGGCTCTGTAAGGGGGCAGGGCAAGGGAGTTAACAGCTATGGTCTGCAACCGTACCCTGCATCACCTTTCATGTGATAGATACTTAATGATTAATACAGGTTCATCATGTGCTTAAAGTGACATAAAAGCAAAATATTTGGGGGGCGGAGCTAACTGCCAAGCAGAGCAGTCGCATTAGAAAGGAGCTCCGTATATTTTGCTGAATATAAATATAATTTCTACAAGCAGCTAACTCAAAAATTGCCTAAACTCTTCTAGACATAGCAGGCAACTGAATCTCTAGGACCTGCACCACACTTTAGTGTACATTGGGAGAAGACATGTTTGTGGCCTGGTGCGGCATACCTTTCTGACAGGACCTCTTGAAGCCGTGTCTAGGGTAGGGGCTCCGCTCTGGATCTACAACTGCCACATCCAAGTTGAGAACAATGCTGATCGTGGGAACCAGGAGCTGAATCAAACCAGTGCCACGTGACCCTGCAGCCCTCAATAAATATTGCAGCTGTGTCGAGCAAACACCTGAGGGTCACCAAAGCTGTTCAGGTCTCAGTATCTCTTACGGCAGGGATGCTTAGGAGAGCTGGACACCTGACTTGGGAACAGATCAAGGAGCTGCAGCTGAGAAGGACCGACAAGCTCAAAGACACGAAGTGGCACAAACTGCCGCCATTTTGACTTCTGCCGAGATGGCCGCCAATCCAGAAGATACTGACTCATAAAGTAGCAGAATAAAATGCCGAAATTAATCCCAGCAGAGTGGGGAGGTAGACCATTACTACCCGGATCCTCGCAGCCTACCTGTTCCAGACTTAAGATCCTGGAGGCGGCCCCATCAGACCTGAGCACCAGCCTGCCCCAGCACACAGCGATATACCCTGCATATTGGTGAGACCTAAACATTCATTCCCACACGTTACGTTAGTAGAGTGGTTCCCCTGCAGACCTTTGTAACCCCAGGCTCAATACTCGCCCACCTTTCTCTCCTCCAGACTGAGATAAATACATGAGGAAACTTTTCATTAAAACCTTGGCACTTACTGAATGCAAGTTTGGCAACCATACTCTAGGTACAATTTGCAAACTGCCATTTCATAGGCAAAAGCTTCCCACACCTCATCGGTCAGGAATACCACTCATACCTCACCTATTACAGAGACACAGGGCCCTTAACCGCAACTTGAAACAGTCAGAGACTCATGAAATTGATTGCTGGCATATCAAACACAGTCATATAAAAGCAATAAATACTAATTCCCCAATTGTAGCAGTGATTTTTGAAATATAAGTTTACTGTAACACCCTGTGAATTCCACATCCCACAAAAGAGACTGCACAGCACTCCTTAGGCTGCAAAATCTGCAACAGCCTGTGCCCAGAAAATTTGGACTCAACATCTGCTCCGGCCTTGTTGAAGTATTAACTCTGTTAACATCTTACACTCTGCAAGTGTGAATTTACTTGCACCAGTTTACCCATACTGATCATTCCCCCTTCAAACCAGAACATCTTAATCTGGGACCATTTAGCCTGTAACACAATGTTACTCACTTAAAGCCTAATTTATCATCAACATTAGACCTGGGACTTTTAATTTACCTTTGGCTCTGGCTCACTAACTGCTGATATCATAAGATCACATTTTTCAAGTTGTCTTCCTCATTTAGCAGGTACTAGTGTTATTTCCTTACTGTACTTGTTAGTATTGTCCCTACCTTACTCTCCTCTCCCTTTCCTGTCCCGCTAGTCTGGGTAGGTCACCTTCACTTACCTTTTACCCCCTTTTATAGGACATATCTCTTTTCCCCAGAGGAGAGTGAGTGAGGTGATTACAGTGTTAACATCAGCTCTTCCTAATATGTATACTTCCTAATATTGTGCTGTATTAACAAAGTTTGAATTCTAAAGGACCTAGGGTCGCTCCCATGATATTCTTTAACCCCTTGAGTGATAACGACGGCTCAGAGCCATCGCTAGCACTCACCTACCTTGAGAGCAATCTGGGGGCTCCTATCAACTCCCACCCCTGCGATCGGGCCTGTATAGGGAAAGGCATTGCCGGGGCTTCCCGTTACGTGCATTGACGTCATGCGCAATGACATGATGATGTTACCGCACAACTTTATTTAAAAATGACAATGGACAAGATAGGGAAAGGGGGCATGCTGCTTAGAAGCCTGTGTTTCAGGCATCTAAGCAGCTACTGACCCCAAGGCCCAACGGTATAGATCTTAGGGATCTGGGGGGAAAAGAAAAAAGTAAAAAAAATTAAAATAGTAAAAAAAATTTAAAAAAATAAATACAGCTTAGCATTAAAATGATTAGGGAAGCTGTGGTTTTTAAGTTTCCCCTTTATATTATATAGATGTTCATTTAATCTCTGTCTTATTTTTCTTTTCGTACATCCTACATATAATCTATCACACCCACAGGTAAGTAAATTTGCCACGTGTGTGGAATCATATGTGGTGTTTAACATTTAATTCTACAGTATTATCTGAGCTATGGAACACTTGATCCCTTTTAACATGTCTGCACATATTGCACGTAAACTGCCTTCCTTTAAAGTTAACCAATTGCTCAGTCTATCCATTTATTTTACAGGTTTTAATTTACTGGTAACTAATACATTTTTGAGGTTTTGGCTTTTCTATATGGTATTTGTAGTTCTTCTGTTAATATAGGTTGCAGATTGGGTCTGATTTCAAAATGCCCCATTGTTTCTTGAAAACTTTATTTATAACATTACTACCTTCATTAAATGTATTAATATATCTTTCTGAATTCTGGTAGTCATTTTCTCTATTTGATCTTAAATCTCTTGTGGGAATTAGTAGTGAAGCTCTAGGTTTATTATATGCTTTTCTTCTAGCATTGTCTATAAGGTCTTTATCATACGCCCTTTCCAAAATTGTAATTTTGGCCTATTTCTTAAAGTTATCATCATGTGTACAATTTATTTGTAGTCTTAGAAATTGCCCAAATGGTATATTATCTTTCCAATTCCTTTGATGAGAACTCCTGTAATCTAAAAAAATATTTTTGTCTTTTGGTTTTCTATAATTAGATGTTGCTACCTTATTTTTGTCATCTACATATAATACTAAATCCAAAAATTCTATCTGAGAGGTGGAGTATTTAAAATAAATTTCAAGCCTTAGGTATTCCTGTTAATGTACTTTATAAAATCTAAAAACGAATGATACCTCACCTTTCCATAGTATAATAATATCATATAATAATATCATCAATATAGTGATAATATTTAAAAATATTGGAAGTGAAAGGGTTATTTGCCAAATATAAGATTTTCCAAGATCATTTATAAATATATTCGTTTAGGAGGGGGCAAAAGTTGTCTCCATCACTGTACCCTTTTCCTGTTTATAATATACATTCTCGAATATAAAATAGATAGGTTCCAAAATAAATTGGATATATTTCAATATGAATTAAAGAGGGTTCATGGGTATATCTCATATGGAGAGTTCATTTTTCACTGCCTCAACTTCCCTAGTGTGTGGAATGCAAGTATATAGTGAGGTAACATCACAGGTAAGCCAAATATAAATCACCTTTCCATTCCAAACCTTCAAAGGTATTAATTACTTGGGATGTATCTTTCCGATAGGATCTTCTGCTTTTTACTGCTGGTTGTAAATAGAAGTCAACATATTTTGGCTGGTTGTCACAAATGGAGCCAATTTCAGAGATAATAGGTCTGCCTGGTTGGTTTATGGAATCTTTGTGCACTTTGGGCAGATGATAAAATATAGGTACCTTTGGATGTGGTTCCATAAGGAAGCCATCGTCTTAATTGTTCAGAACTCATTTTACATTTTAGCAGTAGATAATAAAATGTTTAGTTAATCTTGGTACTGTTTAGTGGGATTGAAATTAATTTTACAATTTGTATACTTGTTGTTTAACTATTTGGATGCTTCACCTAAATATTCTTGTCTATTCTGGATAACAAGCCCTCCACCCTTATACGCTGAACTAATCACAATATTATCATTGTGCATTCATTTCTGGAGGTATTTTCTTTCTAGTGTAGTGAGGTTATCATTATGTTTATGCAGCCTAGATTAAATTTGTTAGGAAAAAGGTCTGAAATTTCCTGGGTTACTAATTTGGCAAACACTGGAATTTAATCACCCCACATTCTGATTGGATAAAAGGTGGAGCGCTGTTTAAAATCTGTGTGACAGATTCTATTTTCTTCCTCATGAACTGATAAATTTAACAACTCTTCAAAATTATAGTCTACATTAATTTCTGATTTATGGTCCTGCATATGTAAATTAATTTAATCTAGTTATTTTAGAATTTTTAGTGTTTCCAAATCTCTGCATTCCAAGAAATCAGCATTGCTGTCCTCTCCTTGGTTTATCTGGTTATTCCAAATATATCTTTTGAGTGCTAGTTTCCTGACAAATTTTTGTATATCTATAAATACCTCAAAATCATTAGGGAGAGTTTTAAGGGCAGAATTCAATCCCTTATCTAGGAGTTTCTAATCGTTAACATCGAGATATATATTGGCCATATTGAAAATGTTCAATCTAGCTCTTTCCCCTTCCTCAACGTTCTGTTTGGTTGCTCTAACGCTACTCCCTACTCTAATTAATCCCTTGGTTCTAATTGCTGTTGTGTTATCTTAGTCTGGTTTCCCAGTTGTTTGGATAATAATAATTCCCCCCTCTCCCACCCTTTTTGGTGTGGAGGGTTTCTGGATGTTTTCTCTAAAAAAACAGGATTTAATTTTTTTTCGCGTTTTGGGGCATGGTCCAATTTGAATGCCCATATATGGAGTTTCCTGCCCAAGATGTGTAATAAAGTTCAGGATGCCCCCTGGGGTGATAGAGACACAATTCTGCACTGTTTCAGATAAGCTAGCAGAATCCCAGGATATGGTAAGCTAACAGAAACATGTGATAATCAACATGATGACTCACTAGGTTTCCTTTGAAGGTCCAATACGCATTCTTGTCTGGGAAAATTGCCAGCTCAGATAACAACACATCAGAAGCTAATTCTCAAATAAATGACTTGTGCCTAATTGTTATATATATATATATATATATATATATATATATATATATATATTGAGAGAGAGAGAATGAGAGAATATCCAGCTCCGGCATAACTTAAACTCTGTGACTGATTCCTCAACATTATTCTCAAGTATCTGCTGATATTGAATGGAATCCATGCGACCCTCAACTTTAACAAGATTCCCAGTACCGGCACTAGCCACACAATCCCACAGCATGATGGAACATCCATCAAATTTTACTATGGCTAGCAAGTGTTAGTCTCGGAATGCAGTGTTCATTTGCTGCCATGCATAAAGCCCCTTGTTATGACCAAATAACTCAATCTTTGTTTTATCAGTCCACAGCACCTTCTTTCAAAATGAAGCTGGCTTGCGTTTGCATAACTCAAGCAACTCTGTTTGTGGTGTGTGTGCAGAAAAGGCTTCTTCTGCATCACTCTCCCATACGCTGAATTGTTGAATGATGCACAGTGACACCATCTGCAGCAAGATGATGTTGTAGGTCTTTGGAGGTGGTCTTTGTGCTGTTTTTGATCGTTCTCACCATCCTTTGCCTCTCCTATATTTTACTTTTGGCCTTAACAACAACTGTGCCTGTGGTTTTCCATTTCCTCACTATGTTCCTCACAGTGGACACTGACAGCTTAAATCTCTGCGATAGCTTTTTATAGCCTTCCCCTAAACCATAATGTTGAACAATCTTTGTTTTCAGGTCATTTGAGAGTTGTTTTGAGGCCCCCATGTTGCCACTCTTCAGAGGAGAGTAAAAAAAAACAACCTTAAATACCTTTTCTCATGATTGGATGCACCTGTCTATGAAGTTTAAGGCTTAATGGGCTCACCAAACCAATTGTGTGTTCCGATTAATCAGTGCTAGGTAGTTACAGGTATTCAAAGCAAGAAAATGACAAAGGTGCCCAAATTTATGCACCTGTCTAATTTCATTTGGATGCATATTGCACATTTTCTGTTAATCCAATAAACCTCATTTCACTACTGAAGTATTACTGTGTCCTTCAGTTATTTGATAGATCAAAATAAAATTGCTGATCCAAACACCCAATTATTTATAAATGAAAATCATGGAAATTGTCAGGGGTGCCTAAACTTTTGCATACGACTATATATATATATATATATATATATATATATGTGTGTATTGATCTGAAAATTATACTATATTGGATACATGTCTGCTGTATTGAATAATTAGCTACATTGATGAATTTAAAATGTGTTCCAAAATCTCAAAGTAATAACACTGCTTCTTTTATTTAAGATATCTGATAAGTGCATGTATAATTGGTGCTGTAAATGATATCATATGCTTTTATACACTCAGCAAAAGATATACTGAATATGGAATATACTGTATTTATATTAATATTGAATAATAATCAAATGTAAATATAGCTATATGAAATTACATAAAACTGCTACTCACAAGGCATGTATGTGATATTGAGATGATAACTGTAAAACGTGGAAACATTATATCATGATATGAACTAAAATACTAATTAAATTAATGCTGAAAGTATTAAAATCCTTTTAAGTGCCATAATGAAGTGGAATATAAGCATGTTTGATATTAATACACACCTCTTCAGTAGTATTAGATAGTATAAGCAAAAAAGTGTAGTGGAGCACCAATCCAATAATATAAAATAAAAGAAACCTTTATTGATCATCAAGGTAAAAAGAACAACAACAGGGTGCCATTCTCCTAATAGGAGTCAGCTCCTAAAGCTGCTGACATGTTTCGGCTGTTGCCATTATCAAAGCTGCTTGTCTTTGCAGGTGAAACCCTGCCCTTTAAAAGAAGTGGACATTGACTCCTATTGGATAATGGTTTAACAACATTCATTTATAAATTAACCAGTTCCTTTCCTCAGGTTTTGGATACAGTTATGCCCTATGACTAAAACAAGAATGTTAAAGTACAAAAGACCTATGCTGCCTAAGAATACATATATCACTAAACAGAAATTGTAAAAGTGAACTTTACATGTTTTTTATATATTGAAACTGGTACAATCTAAAATCAACTCTATATTTGATCTATAATATAGTTTTAACTTGCTGAGAGAATTCAGGGAGCACATAATGTTAAACAAAAAAGCGTGTAAATGTAAACACATTTTATTGGAATTTTCTGAGAATTATAGTCCCTAATACTCAATAGTGACCTTACTATACATATATCCCTTAAAGTAAAATAAACTTAGGGAACGCTATATGTGTGACTTTAGATGTGTTAACTAAAACAATGGTAAACTGCAGAAAACAATTTTTGTCAGAGCAGAATGTGGCTGGCAATCGTATTGCCTAATAACAGTGTAAGGTTAGCTAGAAATTTAAACCAAAATTGGCATGAAAACAAGGCTGAGATAAATGAGAGCTCAGAGTCCCACTGTAGTGGTCAAAGTGTGAAAGAGTACAGGTCCCACATCACTCCCAATGGTTGATTAAATCATACATGGAATTGAGACCTGAGGGGTATCTTGTTTGCAATGTAAATATCAAAAGATCTCACGTTTGGACAGGATTTTGTCCCTGTCCCCCCCTCTCGGCAATTTCATGATTTTTTCAATGCACATCCAACGAAAAGTATCTGAACTTTTTCCATGTAGATTGGTAAAATGTTGGTCCAGGGGGGTAGTGGCTGTGCCCGTCCTGATGCTTGAGAGGTGCTCTCTAATTCTTGACCTGACCTCTCGGGTCGTAAGACCTACGTACTGTTTTGCACATGATGTGCATGTGGCCAGGTAGATGGTGTAGGTGGACCTGCAATTGAGACACATGTTTTTCGTAAACACCTGTCCTGTTGCTGTGGAGCAAAAAGTGCTCCCTGTCTCCACCTTTTCACAAGCCACACAATCTCTAAAATGACATTTAAACATGCCTTTCTGGGTAAGCCAGGAAGACTCCTGGTTTTTGTTGGTGAAAATTTTAGTAGGGGACACCGTATTGCCTATGGTTTTGCTTCGTCGATATGTGAAATGGCATGCTTTCACTAATAAGTTGGCTAGGTCCTCATCCGCCTTCAGCATATCAAAATGTTTTTTGATAATTTCACAGACCTGTGGGAATTGTCCCATATATGTGGACCAGATGAATTTATTAATATCAGGAAATAGTGATTATATTAAATATACATTTAAAAATGTATAAGAATATCTGTATTTTCAGTAACAGTATTGATAATGAAACAGCTTTTCTATGTCTGCTGCCCCCTAATGGAATAAAACTGGTAATGCAGCCAAGGTATGTGGTTGTTCAGAGTGGTGTTTCCAAATAACTAATTAGAGACAAGCTTCGATTAAGGTACAAAAATGTATTAACAGCGCAACTTAATAAATAGTGTTGTTAAAAAATGGGGCTATTGTCAGGATGCCAGGAATCAGATTGAGACGAGAAGTGCAAAAATAATCACACCTTTATTAATAGCAAAAATAATAAAAAGTCCACATGTCAAATAACAAGCCAGAAATCAAAACTAGAGCTGGTAGTCAGACGAGTCGAGTCAGGAGCCAAAGCGAATAGTCAGACAAGCCGAGTCAGGAGCCAAAGCAAGTAGTCAGATGAGCCGGAATCAAGAACAAGGAGAACAACAGAGTCAGAAACAAGCCAGGGATCAGGAACCAGGATGGACGTCAGACAGCCAGGTAATACACAGGAGCTCACACAAACAGGTCTGAGACAACGCAAGGGCAAAGCATACTGAACAGAGGCCCTTTAAATAATAAGTGATGACATCACAATTCTGAGACCGGATGATGTACACCAGTCTGGCCATAAAAGGAAGTGCAGGAAATGAGCAGCATCACACAGTATGCACCAGAGTCAGCAAGAGAGGTGAGTAAAATGGCTGCCAGCAGCACATGGCAAACAAAACAGGGAAAAAACCCTGACAGTACCCTCCCCTCAACTACCCCACCCCCGCGGGAGGACAAAAGGCTTATTAGGGAAACGGGCATGGAAGGCACGGAGGAGGGCGGGAGCATGAACATCAGAGGAGGGAACCCATGAAAGCTCCTCCAGACCGTAGCCCCTCCAGTGAACCAAATACTGTACGTGGCCCCTGGACATACAAGAGTCAATAATGCTGCTGACCTCATACTCCTCATGGTTGTCAACAAAGATAAGATGGGGATGAGGCAACACAGTGGTAAACCAATTACAAACCAATGGTTTCAAGAGGGAGACATGAAAAACATTGGAGATGCGCATTGCAGGAGGAAGGTCAAGGAACTGTTCCAAAGCTTGATTAGACCGTTCCACAGCCCCATTGGATTGAGGGTGATATGCAGAGGAGAAGGAAAGTTGGATACCCATTTGAGCACAAAAGGAACGCCAAAATCTGGAGACAAACTGGCTACCCCGGTCCGACACTATCTCCTTGGGTAAACCATGTAAATGGAAGACCTCCCGGGCAAAAATTGAAGCAAGCTACTGAGCGGTAGGCAACTTCTTCAAGGGAATGCAATGTGACATTTTAGAAAAACGGTCAACCACCATAAGGATAACAGTATTGCCATTGGAAACAGAAAGCTCGACAATGAAGTCCATGGAAAGATGTGTCCAAGGACGCTCACCATTAGCAATAGGTTGAAGAAGACCCACAGGAAGACATCGAGGAGCCTTATTCTGTGCACAAACTGAGCAGGAGGCAACATACGCAGCAACATCAGAACGAAGACCTGGCCACCTGAATTGTCGAGTGACAGACCAAATCATTTGGTTCTTGCCTGGGTGACCTGCGGCTTTAGGATAGTGGTAAGCGCGCAAAAGTTTAGTTTGAAGATTCTCAGGAACAAAACACTTACCACTAGGTTTCTCAGGAGGTGCATTGGTTTGTGCAGCCAGGATCTCCTCCCCCAAGGGAGAAGTCAAATTAGTACGTATGGTAGCAAAAATATGGTCAGGAGGTATAACTGGAGTAGGTACAGACTCCTAGAAAAACTAAAAAACGGTAATGCTCACTTCATGTTATTAATTTAGCAATTCTTATAGTGCAACCTGAAATGGAATTTATAAATAAGCATAAAAAGAGAGAGTAGATTGTACATATAAGTGGAATCTAAAGGTCTAGGACATACAGCACCTATAAGGTAAAATCATATAATGAAAGAAAACAAATACATGTAATCAATGCAAAAGTTTACTGTTTATATCTGAAAAAGTACACATGTATGAAAATCATTACACAACAAACATACACACACACATACAAATGGGGATCCCCTTAATACAGTGTAAACAAGATGTGGCCAGAGGAATTAGAAAAGTGGTGCACCATTAAATGTCAGAGGGTTGCTTATAACTATAGCAGTAAGGCAGAGTAGAAAAGCATTAGTGCAAGAAAATTGCTCGGCAAAGCAAATAAAGCTCAGATGGTCTTCCAAACAATTGCAGGTAAGCGTAGTGCACCAAGCGGTTAAAAGTCAAGCCATGCAAATAAAGTCCATAAGCAATGGATAATTTGTCAGTCACACTGACACATCTTGAAAAACATCACAGTTCAAAGCCCTCAATGTGATTATAACAGCAATGAAACATATATAGAGCAGTCATATGTTCGGAACAATGTGCCTCAGATATTGCACAATGTAACACAGAACGCATCCAGCGTTATTTCCAAAGATTCAGTTCAAAATGGATACTTATCAAAGTGCTCGTTTCAATAGTAGGCAGAGTTCCAAACAATCACTGAGGGCAAGTCAAATGAGGAGGGGATCTCCCAAAGCAGGAAAGGTAGCAACAGACCAACACATCCCTGTGCGCATTTCACTCCACTCTCGTGGTCACTCGGAGCTTCAACTTCGTCTTTAATCTCATCAGAGAGCCCATGAAAGAAGGCGGCAACAAGGGCTTCATTGTTCCAACCTATCTCTGCAGCAAGCGTACGGAACTCAATGGCATACTGAGCAACAGATCTTGTACCTTGCTGAATGGACATGAGTCATTTAGCAGCAGAGGATGAGCGAGCCGGAACATCAAATACCCTTCAAAAGGAGGCCACAAATTCAGGGTAATTTGAAATCACAGGTTTATTAGTCTCCCACAAGGGATTAGCTCAGGCAAGAGCTGTGTCAGAGAGTAACAAGATGAGAAATCCCACCTTAGCTCTGTCAGAGGAAAAAGCCTGAAGTAACATCTCAAAGTAAATGCCCACCTGGTTCAAAAACCCTCTGCACTGATTAGGATCGCCTCCATATCACTGAGGTAGAGGTGCAGAACCGGACATGCTCCTGGTAGGACTAGGTGCAGCAGTGGAAACAGGAGCAGCCATAACTTGAGGGACACTTTGGTCCAAATGTACAGTGCAAGTCAGCAGGGTTTGCAGGGCTAGTGCAAATTGATCTAAGTGGTGATTCTGTTCATCCATCCTGGAAATTATGGCAGGTAAAGGTGAATTATTAGCACCATCAGGATTCATGGCCCTTGCGTAATGTCAGGATGCCAGGAATCAGACTGAGATGAGAAGTGCAAAAATAATCACACCTTTATTAATAGCAAAAATAATAAAAAGTCCACAAGTCAAATAACAAGCCAGGAATCAAAGCCAGAGCTGGTAGTCAGACGAGCTGAGTCAGGAGCCAAAGCGAATAGTCAGACGAGCCGAGTCAGGAGCCAAAGCGAGTAGTCAGACGAGCCAGAATCAGGAACATGGAGAACAACAGATGCAGGAACAAGCCAGGGATTAGGAACCAGGAGGGACGTCAGACAGCCAGGTAATACACAGGAGCTCTCACAAACAGGTCTGAGACAATGCAAGGGCAAAGCATACTAACAGAGGCCCTTTAAATAATAAGTGATGACATCACAATTCTGAGACTGCATCCTGTTTCACACGGATTATGTACACCAGTCTGGCCATAAAAGGAAGTGCAGGAAATGAGCAGCATCACACAGTATGCACCAGAGTCAGCAAGAGAGGTGAGTAAAATGGCTGCCAGCAGCACATGGCAAACAAAACAGGGAAAAAACCCTGACAGCTATGAACTGTACAGGATAATCTAGAAGATGATCCTAATAATACTATGAAAACAAATAAAATAAAAAATAATGAATGAAAATGAAAAGGTGTCTGTGTATGCGGTGTATAGCCTTGCATGTGAGTGTCAAAAAATCTATGGTGGTAGGACCAAAAGGAAGGTCAAGCGCTGCATATACGAACACATAGAAAACATTAAGAGTGGTTTTAAGAACCATAGTGTATCAGAACATTTAAAATAGCTCATGGACAGAACCCTAAATGCCTATCAGTCAAAATTCTGGAAGTAATCCCAATCTCAGTAGGGAATGAACACCAGAGGTTAATGCGACTCAGGCAATGCGAGAAAAAATGGATACATCTTTTAGTCTGTCTCCCAAAGGGTTAAATATTGATTTAGACCTGCAGGCTTTTATGACTTAAACAAACAAATGTTTTCCTCCCATCACCTTTAATAACTTTTGTATCAGTTTTAGATAGGTTTATATCAGGGAAAAAAACTTAATTTTCATTTTTGATTATGTGAAATGCTGAAAGATAATGGGTTTTGTTTTAACTGATGAAATAAAATTTTAAATATATAATAACATAAATAATAATGTTTTTAATGAATTGATGTGGTTTAAAGTGGTTTAAAGTGGTCTTTTTATATATAATAACTTATTTCAATTGATGAAATATATTTTTGTAATAGGTATGAACCACAAACTTGTTTTAATGAATTAGTGTATCTCAATATGTTATTTGCAAAGTATGATGCACTGTAGTAGCAATGTACATTTCACATTGCTATTTGTATGTATGTATATGGCGTTTTTTTCATTATTTATTACATGTCACAAAGGAAAAGTGGATCCCGCCTGGAGAATAGACTGAATATTATCAAACAGAGGTTTTCTAATAATATGCTGTATATAGCGGTCTCTCAGTCATGTCAGTTGTTTGTTATGACATGCAGGAGGCGTACTCGTTCTGGACTGCCGATTGGGCCTCATGGTGATGATGACGCACACGAGTACACCCATAACTACGTCACATAAAGGAGGCCAGTCTGGATACTCATACCGGATTGGCCAATTACCAGCAAATAGAATTACATCTTCACAAATATAAGGGGACGTTAAAATCAGCATAGTATCACTACATACTTATACTCCTCTTGAGAATGTTCGCTTAGGAGTGAATGAAACACATTGAGGGTGGAGCTTGGATTGCTCGTGGAAAAACGGAGACACAGGGACAAGCCTTGACGGAGGGAAACTTCACAGACCCAGACTGAGGTTTCTCCCTGATTGTGCTAAATGCATTTTGTACTATTTATCTTGTAAGTGTTTTTAACCGTGTGCTTTTGTGCCAATAAATTAAATCTTCTACCTTGAAGTGGGGTTGCGCTCTCCTCTTTTGTCTTGCTAAAGCTTTGATTAAGGGCATAACCATATTCTTGTTGGAATGATTAGAAGTGAAGGAGTGGCTTAAGATTGAATAAGAGCTGCTACATACTAAGAAACAGGATCAGACTCACTTGACTGAGAGAAAAATACACAGATTTGGGGCTAGTATTTTCTCTGACATTTTTTTTTTTAACCCTTTGTTGTGTAATCTGTGCCCTGGTAAATAGTGGAATATTCCATCACGTATGACCGACAGAATATTGGCAAAAGCTGAAGTTCTCTAAATTTGTTATGTGGTAAAGTATACACAATTGTTAAGTATATTTAATATTTAAATCAAAAAATATTCTATAGCTATAATTGATATGTAGCTGTGATTTAAAAGTGTATTTTGTACTTTAAATTTGTGTCCCATTGGCCTGTGTAGCTTAGAAATAATTATATTGATGCTAAGTTATTTTATTGCTGGGAAAAATAATTTGTATTTTGGTATTTATAAGTCAGTCTTACTTATTGTGAAATCTCTTAGAAATTGCATATAAATTGGTTATTGTGTTAATAATATACAATTTCTCTGATTGTTATAAGTTCAGCATTATAATTTATAGGCTTATGTAGTGGAAGTAAATTAGAATTGTTGGCTAATTATAGGCTGTTCTGGAATTCTCATTTGTGGTATTTTAATAAGCGATTCATTGTGAGTAAGGTTAATTTTTAGAGAGATATTTTATGATCTGTTTTGTATAGAATAATTGTAACAGCATAGACATACTTATATTTGCCATAAGTAATACGATATTTACTATGTAAATATAATCATTGTGTCTATAAAGATAACTAATCAGAACAAAGGACTAAATATTCATTTTTAATAATAATATTGTTTTCAAATTTATAGATATCTCTATAGTGATATTTTGGAGTACACTACAGAGATCTCACTGAAGTGTATTGACAAAGTTCTGCTATATTAATTGTAAGATATCGCTGACAATAGTTTTATACTGCTATTAATTATAAATATTCATAATTACAATATGTAACACGTTGGAGGACACTCCTGAGATGTATCAACATAATTGGAGGTTACTGCTGAGATAATAATAAATAATATTGTAACCTAGTATATACAACAATTTATATCTACATATTCCTCCAAAAGTAATTTGGTTTATGATATTTTTGTGAAATACTTGCATTGGATGATCAATTTAAAAAATATATTAGCATTTAAACCACAATTTACCAATAGGAGGGCACAAAACCTTGGTGACCAACTTACCAATAGTCATTATGATAGAAATCCCGTAGACCCCCAATTTATAATGGCTCGATTCCCTGTTGCAGTTGTAAAATCCGTCCTCATATGATCAAGAAAGAATCAATCATAGATAGATTTAATAAAAAATGGAGAATTAATAACTTTATTAACTGTAAAAACACATATGTATATTGTCTATCGTGTGATTGTAATATTTTTTATGTTAGCATGACGACAAGGGCACTTGGTACTAGAATGACTGAACATCTTTGCAACCTACATAATGCAAAGAAAGACATAGAAAAAGGGAAAAAAGTTACGAGCGTTGCAAGACATTTCTTGAAGGGACATAAAACCCAATATTTTTATTTTATGATTTAGATAGAACATACAATTTTAAACAACTTCCTAATTTACTTCCATTATCATATTTTCTTAATTTTCTTGTTATCCTTATTTGAAAAGCAGACATGTAAACTCAAGAGGGTGCACGTGTCTGCAGCACTATATAGCAGCAGTTTTGCAACAATGTTATACATTAGCAGGAACACTAGATGGCAACACTATTTCCTGTCATGCAGTGCTTCAGGCATGTGCACGCTACCTACCTACCTAGGTATCTCTTCTATGTCCCAGGCCAAATAATTTCACCAAACATGCACATAGGCGTCCAGATCAATAGAAAAGCACATAGCTGAAGTTCATTAAATGTTTAGTAACGTTAAGCAAACTCGTGCAGCTTACGTTTAAAGGACCAGTCAACACATTAGATTTGCATAATCAACAAATGCAAGATAACAAGACAATGCAATAGCACTTAGTCTGAACTTCAAATGAGTAGTAGATTTTTTTATAACAAATTTCAAAGTTATGTATATTTCCACTCCCCTTGTACCATGTGATAGTAATCAGCCAATCACAAATGCATATACGTATAGTCTGTGAATTCTTGCACATGCTCAGTAGGATCTGGAGACTCAAAAATTGTAAATATAAAAGACTGTGCAAAGATTTTTTTAATGGAAGTAAATTGGAAAGTTGTTTAAAATTACATGCTGTATCTGAATCATGAAAATTTAATTTAACGTGAGTGTCCCTTTAACCCAATTAGGATATAAGGAAGCTCAGTGTCATTAAACTATTTCCATCTTTATTGTGTATATTCTTAAAATGGCTAGGATACAGCATGGTATATTTGTACGTGTATTCACTTTTAAGAATGTACACAATAAAGATAGAAATATTTTAATGACACTGAGCGTCCTAATATCCTAATGAGGTTAAAATTACTAAACAGTTAATGAGCTTCTTCTGCTATGCTTTTCTATAAACTACTTTTTGCTGTCGTCCACTTCGGTAGCTTACGGCTCCATTTTTTCACGTGTTGCAATAAACATTTCTATGGGAATCTGGCGCATTTTCTAAAGAATAGTGGTGTTCTTGTTATATCACTATATATAAAAATCTCTTCATACTAAACTAAGGTTTGAATCTATATAAGCATACAAAATTGAATTAGATAAGTTTACATTTTATGAAATATGGTTGCTTATGCAAACAGAATTGTTTTAGGTTTTAAGCTCTATTCAAATCACTCAGTAGAATACGCAATGTAATATGCCATGTCATTTGACCCTTTGTTCAGTACATTTTATTTAGTTGTAAATATTTAATTGAGGGAAATTATTTCAAGCCATTTAGAGATAACACTTCATATAAGTGAGGGATGTTAAAAACAGGAGATTACTAATTATTTGTCTGCAATGATTCAAAACAAACTACAGTACTTTGCAATTAAAATAATTAGATAATATAGCATACTTTTAATTACTCTTAGCTTTAATAGAAATATATTGCAACTAAGTTTGTTAAATATACTTCAGATGTATGCCAGGAGTCTGTCAGGGAGGTAGGAAGTTTGATTGTCAGGCTTCTGTAATTCATGTATATGACTGAGTGCAATTTTGTTTGGCTCTATTAGAAACACTATTGTGAATAAATGGACAGAATCCTTTCCAATTTCTGAGGTCATGGTGTGGAGCAGGAACATGTAAGCGCTTGCATTGATAATTAAATGGCTATGGACCAGAATGTGTTTTGCTCTGTTTGTTTGGACATTGAATTTGCCATCTAAGATTATTCTCTACAAACCAAATATTTACCTTCAACAAGTCTTGATTTTCTCTGTCTTTTTCTTGTAGTAGAAAAAAAACATTGTTTTCAAAATAATCGTATTTTAAAAATTGTATATCTTTGTTGTGTTAAACTGGAGTCTGGCTAAGCTTTCTGTTTAAAGGAACAGTCTAGATACAATTTAACTCTTGTGATTCAATTTTAAACAACTTTCCAATTTGCATTTATTGTCAAATTTGCTTTGTTCTTTTGGTATTATTTGTTGAAAGCTAAACATAGGTAGGCTCATATGCTAATTTGTAAGTCCTTGAAGGCCGCTTCTTGTGCATTTGGAGAGTTTTACACAGTTAGACACTGCTAGTTCATGTGTGCAGTATAGATAACAATTTTGCTCACTGCCATGGAGTTATTTATGAATCAGCACTAATTGGCTAAAATGCAAGTCTGTCAAAAGCACTGAGATAAGGGGACAGTCTGCAGAGGCTTAGATACAAGGTAATCACATAGGTAAAAAGTGTATTAAAATAACAGTGTTAATTATACAAAACTGGGGAATGGACAATAAAGGGATTATCTATCTTTTTAAACATGACAAATTTTAAAGTAGACTGTCCCTTTAAATGTTTGGTAGCAAAAACAGCCATAACAGGTAACCAGTTGAGTTTAACCTGCAGTGTAGTAGAACTGGTACTTCTGCTGTGGATTAAGCATTGGGGAGGGTGTTACTTTCTTACCGTTATATAATTCCCCGTAGAAATCCGCAAACGCGTCTACTATCTGTTGGGGGTGGGTGGTTAAGTTACCATTAGGAAGTAGAATAGACGGGATGGATAGGGATTTATTAAGATCTCTTAATTTATGAGCCAGATATCCATCTGGTTTATTTGCAAATATGTAGTATTGCGTCTTTAATTTCTGTATCACTCTTATAGATTGGTTGTTCAATAAGGTAGCTAAAGAAGCCCTTTTAGTCTCTAAGATTGTAAGGACCCCGGGACTCTGGGTAAGTTTGTGTTGAGTCTCTAACTTCCCTATTTCCAGATGAAGGTGGTCTTTGTGTGCCTTATATCTTTTTATTTGAAATGTTTTACTCTAAATTAATATCCCCCTCAAATAAGCTTTATGCGCCGCCCACTGAAATAAGGGATTAGTAGTAGATCCTTTATTGTTATTCCAAAATTCATTGATTGAGTTAGCCGTTTCACTTAATTTGGCCGGATCTTTTAAATATGATGGATCAAAGGTCCACGATCTAGTCCTTTGTTTATCTATTATACCATCCAAGTGTATGGACAGCATAGAATGGTCCGACCACACACACGGATGGATCGATGAGGCCTTTAGTAGCGGTTGCAGGATTTGGCTCATATAAATGTAATCTATTCTGGTGTAGCTCTTATGAGCTGCTGAGTAGAAGGTAATGTCTGTGGTAGCACCATATAGGGTAATCCATCTTTCTATGAGTGTGTGGGGGATTAAGTGTTCGCCTATTTCATTTACTAATCTGTTATATCTATGTTCTTTGGAACTGAGCTTATGCTGTGTAACTGTCTTTTTTGTCAGAGAGATATTGAAGTCTGCCGCTAATATTATTTTGTGTTGGGCCCAATCAGTCAATAGATGCGAGATGTTTCTAAAGAATGTGTGTTGATCTTCATTTGGGGCATACACATTAAAAAAGACAATGGTTGACTCAGAGAGGTGCCCTTTGACTATCAGATATCTGCCTTCCACATCTGCTATTATTGCCTCATGTTTGAACCCCAACGAGGAGTGAATTAATATTGACACACTTCGTTTTTTCTTGTCTGTGATAGCATAATAGTGTTGATCAAAGGTCCTAGACCAGTATTTTGGTATCATCTTTTTAGTAAAGTGGGTTTCTTGATGGAAAATTAAATTAGCCCCCAACCTTTGATATTGTTTTATGGCCGTATTGCGTTTTATGTCCGAATTTAACCCCCTAACATTATGTGATACAAGATGTATTTGGGGTGTCATGAGAGTGAAAATAGGGAGTCTGATCTATAGTGTGTTGACCTATTTATTTTGTTGGTGTCACTGACTTGGTTAAAACTGGTACATTTCGTCACAAAGCTTGTACATTTTATTTCTCGGAACCTGAGGAATTGGTCTCGGTGTCTCCAAAATAACTGAAATAAAAATATGAAGTAAATAAACAGTGATAACATTAACAATAACAAACTTATAATTTGTGAACAGTATTCTTCCCCAAAATAGGGGAACACAACTAGTGATTTCTTTTGCATCCACTTAGTGGAAGCAAAATCTGCATATATAAATGACAGCATATAATTATAGTTAAAAATCAGTTCTATACAACTATTTAACTAAACTGGCTAACTCTAATTAACTAGGAATTGGTTGGTGAGCTAAGAGGCACCTAATTCATGGTGTCCATATTTCAGCTTTTCTCAGCCCTCCCTTCTCAGAGAAGGTTAAGTAGAGTATGGATGTAATGAATTTAATACTAATGATCCCTACTGAAAAAAGACCTCTATGATCTCTCTCTTGTACTATGACTCCATCCATTTTCTTGCCGATCTAATTTCTTCGGTCTCTTTCGATTTACTCTGGCCCATCCAGATGAGATTGTGCTGTACGATTTCTGTGAGGGTGGTTCTTCCTCCAGTATAGCTGGTGTTTCAAGACCCAATATCTTACAGGTGGCAGGGATTTCTTCTGGATCTTCTAAAGTGATTTTGTATCTAATTTGATGTTTCCTTAAAAGTGTCGTCAGGGGACGCAAGCGGCCTCTTTTCTGCAGGGTTCGCAAACTGAGATCTTGAAAAAACTGTATAACTGACCACTGGAACTTAAAGGTTGGTTTATCTCTTGATGCTTGTAGTATGCGCTCCTTTTCTGGAAAGAATGAAAACCTGATTATTACATCTCTAGGTGGCGCGTCTCCTCTGGGTTTAGCTCTTAAAGCTCTGTGCGCCCTTTCCATGTTAAAGTCTGTATCATCTTTATTTCCAGTTATAGTTATGAAGAGCTGTTGTAAGTATGCTAAGAGCTCTGGATTTGTGACCGTCTCCGGAATCCCTTTAAGCCTAAGTTTGTTTCTATGCCCCCTGTTCTCCAGGTCGTCCATCTTGTCCTCCAAGTCTATGATAGACTGTTGTTGTAAGGAGAGGTTTTGGGACACCGTTGATATTTCCTCCGTGATAACCTCCCTGTGCTCCTCCAGGACTTCCAATCTCTCTCCCAGCTCTGTAATATCAGATTTTATTTCCGTGAGGCTCGAAGTGACTGCACTGTGCATCTTGTCCATTTTCTCTCATAACCTCTCAAAGTTAGTGGTTATGTCATGTTTAGAGACAAGGTCATGTAGGTCCTCTCTAGTCACTGGTGTATTAGTGTCTGTTTGTCTTGCACTCATTTGCTCTGAGTCTGAGGTCTCTTTGTTCTCCATTTCTAATGGGTCCACAATGTTATTGCTTTTAGGAGGTCTAAAGAAATTGCTCACTGTGGGGTTTCTGACAGTTTTCTGACTGACATATTGGCCCTTGTAATACTCTGCAATGATAAGCTTCTTTTTATAATATATAAGGGAGTATTATTTTCTCACTTTATTATATATTATCTACAGTATATCTCCAACTTCCAATAGCAAACACTGCTACATAAAACACACAGTTTTTATTTTATGTTCTTGTGACTCTCAGGCTATGGGCAGCTGCATCTTATGTATTGGGGAACTTTAGAGCACTCTGTTGCCCTCTGCTGGTGATTCACCGTGTTTTTTACTTTACTTTCCCCCCCCTTAACGTGGTCTGAGAGTTCTAGATAATTTCCCACAGGAAATCCCTTCTTTTCTCCCCCTTCTTCTTTTCTCCTTTTTTGCAAATTGTTATAACATTTATTGACTGTATGCCTTCATTTAAGTCATCACCATTGTTATATAAATTACCTCTCTTCCATCTCACTCATGTGGACGACCACTCATCTCCCAAGGCCCCCTTCAAGATATGACTGCAGGTCTGGTTGCTGTACTTTATTACCCTGCACTTTCTATATACCGCAGTCTATCTTTTTTTAATGCCTCCTGTGTTGCTTTTTAATGGGATATCTCTCCCATTCTCTAGTGATATAACATACTGTGTTCCGGTATAGGCCCATCCACCTCACTCGTTCTAGTCACCTGACTGCTTGATCAGGTTGCCGAGAATTGTAAGCGGTGTTAGAGAAAGCCACTCTCACCTATTCATCTCCGCTGAACACTGAACTACTTTTCCTTTAGTACAGGGCAAATGAAGGGAAATCTCCCTCTTGGAGAACGGTTAAGTCTGCCTTTACACTTTTCAAGTTGTTTTGGCATGCTTCTGCACCTCCAGGATGTTTACGGTTTTATGCTGCTCTCTTTGGCTTCTTTTTACATATTATGCTGTTTCTCGGTCTCTCCCCTCTTTTTCCTCACATTCTAATATAGCATTATAGCCTTTATTCTATCTTAGATTCTGATTTTACATCTATTGCAGTGTAGAGCTCAGAGACTAAACGTCCATTCCTGAGCATGTCTAGGCTCCGCCTCTTCAATTTAGTTTTTCAGAGTATGTAAATGCTTGACATCTTGTAATCAGGAAATTATGAGTAGTACATGTGCTTAAAAGCACATTAAAACATGCCTTGTGCTAAAAGAAATAACACGTGATTTATTTCTCATCACCATTGTATAAAATATATATATTTTTTTTAATGTTTAAATCTTTTATTGAGGTTGTTATCCAGAACACGGGTTACAGAAGTAGTTTATAACAGATTAGTCATTGTATTGCTATGACACTATAATATGTAAATATGATCATTCTATACTTATAGCTAAATAGTATCTGTAGACACAGAAATATATACAATAATATTTACACTTAACATAATAAGTTCAAACCTCTTTTTTAACATTAAGTATTCCTCTTACACTTCAGAGGGTCACTCTTGAACCAAGGAAAAATGAAAAATACACATTAAGGAAGTCCAATGATACAAAAGGTCACTCTTGGACCTTGACAAAATAGTAAATAGGATGGTAGCATGTGAATAGAATGAGAATATCAGTAGACAAAATAGTAAATAGAATGGTAACGTATGGATAAAATGAGAATTATATTAGTAAAATTGAGTATAGCACTTCAAAAGACTATACATTAGTAAGATAATGCATTTCATCTAGGTGGTGGGAACCAAACTAGTAATTCCTGAGTGATTATGCCTAATAGCCCCTCTTGGGAACCCCAGCTCCTTATTAATCTATTTACTACTTATCTTTAGATCCTTACATCTGTAGTTAAGGTAGGATAGGGGGGACACTTTCAATATAACAGGTTCTTGATCTTAAAAACATATGGTGCGACAGACACTAGGGTCTTCTAGAAAGTATTTAGCCGACTGGTACCTTAGAGGGGTCCTTCTCTTGGTTATACCCTCTTAATAATATGAGTGGGCAGGACCTTCTAATAAGCCTTTTACAGCATAAAAATATGTCTATTTAGTATGTATATGGCTTGTACTAGAATGAATCAATGTTCACATGAAGGAGAGATAAAATATCTAACTGAGGATTCAGGTATCACATATACTGGAGACTTATAGGGGTCTATTTATCAAAGTGTCAATCTCAGTGCATTCGCTGGCGTCAATAAACTTGCCAGATGTCGCTGCTGCGGATCTACATACAATGCTCCTATTTATGAAAAACTATTTCGAAAACAGGATGAGCATCAGGCTTTTGTTAAATAAGAGTATTCAATGTCGTGAATATCCTTATTTATCTCATTTTTACCCTTGCATGTATATCATATGAATACTTTTTTTTCTTCTTATAGCAATTGTATTCATACCATTTGTACATATCTCTGATAATATACTTCTTGATATAGATATATTTAATATAGATATATTTGATATAGATATATTTAATATAGATAGATATAGATACATATATATATATATATATATATATATATATATAGAGCGATATATAGATCTATATAAATATATATATATATATAATGATATAGAGAGAACAATTATATATATATATATATACATATATAAATATACTGTATATATATATATAATGTCAACTAGCCGGTGGCCCAGCACTCCAACCTTTGTGCCCAAATAGTGACCTGTGTGCAATCATCAGGATTCAGATACAAAACATAGTAGTAAAGGAGGGCACTCACAGGATTTGAAATAGTTTATTACAAATACATCAAACGTTATGCGTGAACTGTCATGGTCGACGTTTCGGCTCATTCTGTGAGCCTTCCTCAAGACTAATTTTAAATCTATAAAAAATAGAAAAAGACAACATTTGTACAGTGCAGGATAAGTGAGAACTAAAAACAAGCGCACCCACCACCACATATAGAGATAAAATTAAATTGATAAATCGGCGCTCAAGCCCAAAAAGAAAATGTCTGAGGATAGATGATCAGAGTGGAACATTGAATCCATCAAGCTCACACAAGCCTCCCAAGTGGGATGGTAACCATATGCACACAAAGCACCAAGATAAATAGAAAATAATTTCCTAAGTCCACACAGACTGTATACCACATTGTGTCAGGGTAGCCCACTCTATGAACCGTGAAAACACATAACAGACACGTTACCAGTTAAAATACGGTATAGACGCCTTAGATGGAACTCAAAATTAAACACAAGGCACCGTGGTACGAGCCATTACAGAAGTGTTACCCCAAACGGTACCAAATAGCGCATATAACACCTTGACAAGAGGCATGATGTTGCACGCCATCACAGTCGTTGCATACATATGAAATGCTAATCAATAGGCAAATTAGTGTTAATCAAACCTATGGCTCAGTTACTCAGAAATTAATAAATAAATTTAGCTTGCGCATGAGCCACGGCAAGGCTGCAGACATGGCTAACCAATAGCTAGGTTGGTGAGAGATCAACTAAAACGAGATAGACAAGCTAACTAGGCAGTATCCAACCATAATCAGAAAGAAATCATCTAAAAACTACTCACTCAGTGCATAATCAAATAATTCTAACCTGTAATAAACAGTAGCAAATAATGGTGAAAGCAAAATAAATGTCTACTATGTTACTGGGGCAAACCTAAAGCGGTGGTTCAAAACTGGCTTAATATATAGATTCCCATCTTCAAGATCTGGTCAGAGCTACAGAAGCATTCCTCTTGGATTCAATAGAGCTGATTAAACTCTTACATAATAGAGAGTTTCCACAAAATTGCATATTAGTAACCTTGGATGTCAATTGCCTCTACATCATCATACCACATGATTTGGGTGTGGAGGCTGTTAGACAAGCTCTTCTTTTGAATACATCATATGCTGGTCCCCCTATAGAGATACTACTCAAGTGGTTGCATCTTTGTCTGACACACAACTATTTCAGGTTCAAGGATAAGTACTACCTCCAGCTCATAGGCACTGATATGGGTTCAAGTCTAGCACCCTCATACGCCAATCTTTTTATGGAATGGTATGAGGATCGATATATCTTTGCATCCAGGAATCCCCATGTACTACTATACCGAAGGTATATTGATGACCTGTTTGTCATATGGGGTGGTTTGCAGCAGGAACTCAGCGAATGGATCTAATACCTGAACAACTCAAAAGAGTCTATTACTTTAAAAAGTGAATGGAATGAACAAAGCATTCACTTTTTAGACTTATGTATCTTCAAGTGTGTCACTGCAGAGATGTTTTTTCAAAACCACTCTGTTCTCCAAACCCACCGATCGCAACACTGCTACAATACAGCAGTTTTCACCCTACCCCCTTGAAGAAAGGCATAATTAAAATCCCAATTACGTTGAGTCATCAACAATAACTCTGATCCTGTACTCAGAAAGGATCAATTAATCAAAATGAGAAACAAGTTTTTGGAAAGGGGGTACAGTCCCGTGATGATCGACGAGATCTTAAGTGAAGTTATGCACCTTGATCAAACGACCCTGATACAGAGGAAAAGGTTGGATAACAATGAATCCAAAGACACAGTGATTTCCTTTATCACTGACTACACCCCGCTAACGAAAGAGGATGTAAATATCCTACAGAGAAACTGGCACCTGATCAGCGATTATCACACTCTCCCATTTACATACGCACCACCACCCAGAGTGGTGCATAGAAGTGGGCACAGTCTAAAGACCCTACTCATGAAGACTAACCCATTTCAACAAGAGAGAACATGGTTTGCGAAAACCAAAAATGGGTGTTATAAGTGTGGCAGCTGTGTAACGTGCAGCTCCCTACTAATGGGTCAGAAGTTCCATCATCCCAGTTCCAATAAGGTTTACACCATCAGACACATACTGACATGTACCTCACAGTATGTGGTGTATTTCCTCTCCTGCCCATGTGGACAGGAGAGGAAATCCCATCTCTACTCTAAGAGCAAGTCTCATTGACAGGATTGCCCCCCTCAAAAGGGGTGGTGATAGAGACATGGATCTTTTGCGATGTGAAACCAGGTGGATCTACTGCCTTGATACTCTGTCACCTAATGGAATTAATGTACACATTGACTATTCTTTGTTTTTCTAATGTCACCTTTTGTGCTTCTGGAGTATACAATTTTGAATCTTGAGGTACCCACATCTACTTATAGATGGTCTAGCTCAGCCCCGGATTGTTTGATATAGGTGGCTCACTTTATAGTTATTGGTTGTTATGATACCCGAGCCTGATTCGGGTTTACACATTATACCCTAGGCGCAACTACATTGTAGCATGCTTGAGCTTGTGGACTGTGCACAATTGTTTAGGATATTTTTGCTCTACCGGGCAACCTAGGATAGATTCAGAGTCTCTCCAGTCCAGAACTGTATCTATATGGTTAGCTCCTGTGAGTGGTGATTTTACATAGTTTATACGCCCCTCCTACAGTTCCAGGTGATGTGTAGTCTGGCCATTGTGGGTTGGACACACTTCATTGAGAATAAGATGATCCTCAGTGTTTTTTGTGGATATCTCTGTTGTGGTTTTAGTATGCCCGCAATTATATCTGAGGTTATTGATCTACCAGGTTGCATTATCCATAGATAGTGTCCATACCAGATTATAACCATACATCCACCCCATTAGGACTTTGTTGATTAGCCAAGCCCTGGCACGGTGAGCACTTGATGTTACATATAAACGATCCGGTTAGTGGTGGATCTGGTATGCTGGTTTGATATGTATGCCTATGGCGATAATTGGCTCTTAGTTTATTATATGTCTATACTTTCTTGTACACTGGGGCTCAGGTATTTTCAGCTTTTGGATCTTGAACTATATGTTTTTACTATAGACAGCTACCGATAGGCATTTTCGGGATGTTCATGGTTTTTCCTATGGCGCTTGCACCCAGTGCCAGTAACCTATATCTGTCGATCAGAGGTTGCAGGACATTTGTTTATAGAATGTTCACACCATTTTTGACAGATCGACTTTATGTTTTATTATTCTTTTTTCGACAGCAGACAGCACCAGCTCACCACACCACTTACGTTAACAGCTGTTCTGACTTATGGTTACGCTTTACATGCTATTTAAGGGTGTGCTGTGTAGTCTTTCTGTATCTGTCTTCCATACTCCATCGGGAGCATGGCTGGTTAGCCAGATTAAGGTATGTTACCCTAAGTATGTTAGCCTCTTACTCTATGTGAGCTACGGTGCCCTCTTTTTGTACTTAACTTGGATGACCTGTTATGTTATCGCTTTGACTCAGTGTGGCTATTTATAAGTCTTAGTCTTATCCGATTGCTATACATTTTGATAGGTGGAGCTGGTTGCTCATGAGGGCCATGATTATTTTTTCCAGTCCATAACTTACCGTACTGTTTTGAACCACCGCTTTAGGTTTGCCCCTGTAACATAGTAGAAGTTTTTTGCTTTCACCATTATTTGCTATTGTTTATTACGGGTTAGAATTATTTGATTATGCAGTGAGCGAGTAGTTTTTAGATGTTTTCATACTCGGATTTATCCCCCACAGTATAAACAGCTCCTATAGTGACCTCACATAGAGTGGATAGAAGGATCCGCAGATGAGACTGCTTTCTTTCTGATTACGGTTGGATACTGCCTAGTTAGCTTGTCTGTCTCATTTCAGTTGAACTTTAACCATCCTAGCTGTTGGTTAGCTATGTCTGCAGCCGTGCCATGGCTTGTGCGCAGGGCTAAATTTATTTATTAATTTCTGAGTAATTGAGCCGTAGGTTTGGTTAACACTAATTCGCCTATTGATTAGAATTTCATATGTATGCAACGACTGTGATGGTGTGCAACAACGTGCCTCTTGCCAAGGTGTTATATGCGCTATTTGGTACCATTTGGGGTAACACTTCAGTAATGGCTCGTGCCACGGTGACTTGTATTTAATTTTGAGTTCCATCTTAGGTGTCTGTACTGTATTTTAATTAGTAACGTGTCTGTTATGTGTTTTCACGGTTCGTAGAGTGGGCTACCCTGACACAATGTGGTATACAGTCTGTGTGGACTTAGAAAATTATTTTCTAATTATCTTGGTGCTTTGTGTGCATATGGTTACCATCCCACTTGGGAGGCTTGTGTGAGCTTGATGGATTCAATGTTTCATTCTGACCATCTATCCTCAGACATACCTGTTTGGGCTTGAGCACCAGTTTATCAATTACATTTTATCTCTATATGTGGTGGTGGGTGCGCTTGTTGTTAGTTCTCACTTATCCTGCACTGTACAAATGTTGTCTTTTTCTATTTTTATAGATTTAAAATTAGTCTTGAAGAAGTCTCACACAATGAACTGAAACATCGGCCATGACAGTTCACGCTTAATGCTTGATGTATTTGTAATAGACTTTTTGACTATTTCAAATCCTGTGAGTGCCCTCCTTTACTACTAAGTTTTATATATATATATATATATATATATATATATATATATATATATATATATATATATATATATATACTGTATATATAGATATATCTATATATTTAAAAAAATATATATATATATTTGTATATATATCTCTAACGATATATATTTATATATATACATATATATATATACATGTGTATATCTATATCTATCTATCTATCTATCTATCTATCTATCTATCTATCTATCTATCTATATATATATAAAATGTATATTTGTATATAAATATCGGTTATGTCCATTTCTTAAACTTGCTAACATATTCCTCAATATAGTAATGCTTTAATAAGGAAACGTTGACCTTCATATCTCAGTATTTATTCATATGACTAATTTTAGAAATAGTAAATATATTATTAATTGTATAATTAATATATTTAAAAACAACATGTAAAGAAAATTCTTAGGCAATTCATTTTTCAATTTAAACAAATGTTATTTCATATCTTAAAGGGACATCAAACTCAAATATGTTATTTCATTATGTAGATAGACAAGACCTTTTGCAAGCAGCATTAATAATTTTCACTTCTATTATCCCTCAGATATACTATTTATTAGAAATAGCAATGCATATGTAGACAGCATTCAGCAGCTATATAGTTTCTATAAATATGCTCCCCATCAATGGATAGATGCAAAAATGGATAACAATAGAATATATATCAAACAAATTAATATTCAACAACATTGCATGCTATTTATACATGATTAAACATATATTTCCTTTTTATGTCCCTTTTAGATAATACTTAAAGTAATGCAGCGACAACATGATATTGTTAACAACATTTTTTTTTATTATTTATAAAACTTTAAAAAACAAAAACAAAAAAATTAAAATTCAAGTAGGGCTTCTTGAATCTCCCTCACAGCCTCAGCCACTGCTTGTAGTGCCTGTGTCAGCTGCTGAAATAAAAGAACAACAAAGGGCTCAATTTGTGTTCCCTGATCCCTGTAATAAAAACACAAACAAAATTAGTAACAACAATTCCCTTTCAAGATGTAATTTATAAAACATCATATGCTAAATTCGGACATTCTGTTGCTGCCACCTCATCCTCTGCTATCTCTGGCGACGTTGCCGCTGTGGCCTCATTGTCAGCTGTGAGAGAAGAAGCACAAATCAAAAACGTTGTTATTGAAGTTTGAATATGTGTCAAGGCCTATATTATACTCCACGTTGTTCTAAAAAGAAAAACAAAATACGGTCTCCAAAATCACAATCAATGTAGAAATGAAAAAAGATGATATGATAAATTCTTACATTCTGTTTCAGCAACCTCCTCTTCTTGACTCTCCGGAGTCATGGCTGCTGCAATGAAAGTCTCAGTTTCATCTGTCAGAGAAGAATCACAAACACAAATGATTGTTAGGATGATGAATATGTGACAAGTACTAGATTATGCTCATCATTGCTGTAGACGGTTATGGCAACCTCATGATAACAATCAAATTAGTGATTTTAAAAACACAATGACTTACCTAAAACTCAGTGGCAGATTTATGATTTTTTTTCCCTAGGCACTCACAATTATGTGCCCCCCCCCCCCACCTTAGAAATGTTTATACTATTTTTCCACTTAATATTTTTGTATGTGATTGTGTTAATTTTTATTTTTATTTTTTTTGTAAACCAAAAATAAAAATAAAAAGGTCTATCAAAACACTTGCATACAGGTGGGTTGAATTGCATGCATCTCATACCATTTTCTCCCTGACAGAAGGGAGAGAAAAGAAGAGGAATGTTGAAAAAGGTAGGGAAAGGAAAGCATGAAGTGAGGTAGAGAGAATAGAAAAGTGTTGATTGAAAGAAAGGAGTTAAAAAAGCGAGAAAGGGAGGTAGTTTAGCTAAAGGAGGTAGTGAGTTGAGAGAGGTATTGTGTTGAGGGAGTAAGGGATGGAAAGAAGAATACACTTTGAACCAATTAGTGGCCTTTACATGCAACAACATGCATACATTAACTTTGTCAATCAATGAAAATGTTAAATTGTCTGCTATTTTCTTTATGGGTTAATGAATGCATATAAAGCTAGCTATTAGTAGCTTATATACATTATCACTGAGAGTTAATGATTAGACATTACAAGCTGATCAAAGCATTGCACAGATGCATCTATTCTATTACCTGTTAAGACCTGCAATAAGCACTGAGCTTGCAGACCCACCACAGCTGATAAGGGGAGGCAGCATATCGGCACAAGGTCTTCTCCTCCAGTCTCACCTTTGGAAGCTTATCCCCGGTCAAGTTTCTCACGTTTAATGCTTCCACATCAAAAATTACTTCTCCTCTAAATGAAGCAATGGTTTAAAGTAGCACTGCCTATAAGCCTTAATGTGTGTGCCTTGTCTTCTCTTTAAAAGCCTGCACATTATCGGTCACTGTATTGTATGCTTGATTTTAGATAGAGGATAGTACAGATGTGCTGCACATCCCAAATCTGATTCCCTATGCACAGAACTTGTGTGCCTAGGCCATAATACATCCCTGATGAAACAGTATTATGAAAATTAAAATTTTTACATTTCTCTTTCTCATGTAAATAATGGCATGTTGTTACATTACTGTCATGATCCCGCCTCTTGTGGGAGTGTTACTCCAGCCTATAAAAGGGCTCAACAACCATCTATCATTGCTTGGTAATTTTCCCCTCAGTTCTAAAGTAGAAACACTATAGCTAATTCGATCCGAGATTACTCATCTCAAGTACCTATAATTATTATCGTATTTTTGTCTCTCCTTAACTCCTAGTTGTAGGCTTCCTTTGCTTGTCTAGCATTCAGCTGCATTTGCTGGAGCTCTCTCTCCACTCACCTTGCCACCGCATTTGTGACTACTCTAACGCTGTATTGAGATCCGTGTGTTAGACTCACTTAAGTACTGGTGTGACATCATCAGCTACAGACCGCTTCACTTCAAACGTGCACGCTTACAGCTCATCCTTGCCATCCAGTTGCACCCTTTACAAACTTCTCTGACTGCCTGCAGGTAATTGTTTATCAGGATTCTCTCACTGACTTATTTGTATGTACCCTAGTTATCGGATGTGTTTAACGGAACTTGTGCTGCATAACTATATACCTTAAAGAGCTCTTCTTATTTCAGGTACCGTATTTATTATTTCCATTTGACAGTTGAAAGTTGGGTTGTGTTTGAATTCCATTTCACCTTTTCACGCAACGTTCATTACATCTGTCATTCAGAATAAACACAGAATTCTGAACGCCTGTGATTCAGTTAGTTCACAGAATAAAGAGATCTGTTACAAATTTACCACTGTTGCTGCATTAGAGTTCAGCAGCTGAGTTATCCACATTTTGATAAATTTGGTATTAACCTTTCAGATACTTGACATACATTTGATGTGATTCCATCACCACTTTATCCAGTGGTATTAAGTATAAACTGGTTACTAAAACATAAACCAGAGATGGATTGGGAAAAGCTATCCCTACATCTTAAATCTGATTATTGTAGGAATACATGTTACTGTACTCATGACATTTTAAATTTCACTAGCACTACTTTACCCCAATCTTACTCAGACTTTAATGAAATTTTTGATCCTAAAGAGGCACAAGTGTTGCCTCCCCATAGACCTTATGATTGCCCAATTGAATTACTACCCGGTAGCACAGTCCCATTTGGCTGTATTTATCCTTTATCGAAACCTGAATTAGACCACTTAAAAAACTACATCAATTAAAAATTAAAGAATGGTTTTATCAAACATTCAACATCTCCAGCTGGGGCTGGCATATTTTTCGTTCGGAATAAGGATAATTCCCTTAGTTCGATAATAGACTACAGACAGTTAAATAAGTGTACAAAAAAAATCGCTACCCATTACCCTTAATACCAGAACTAATAGAAAGATTACACGGTGCCACTATCTTTACCAAATTAGACCTTAGAGGTGCGTATAATCTCATTCGTATTAGATCTGGAGATGAATGGTTAACTGCATTTAAAACCAGGTGTGGGTTATTTGAATATCAAGTCATGCCATTTGGCTCATGCAACGCCCCAGCTACGTTTCAGAATTTTATAAATTATATATTCAGAGATATCTTAGATGTCTACATTGTAATCTACCTAGATCATATCTAAATTTTTTCCAAATCTACAAATGAACATATTATACACGTCAGAACAGTACTTTCACGATTAAGAGCACACCATTTATACGCCAAACTAGAAAAGTGCATCTTCAATTCCAGAAAGATATCATTTTTAGGATATCATATATCACCAACTGGTATTGAAATGGATCAAACTAAGGTCCAGGCTATACAGAATTAGCCATTACCCACCACAAGAAAGGAAATGCAACGTTTCCTTGGATTTGCGAACTTCTATCGCAAATTCATCAAGAATTTCATCAAAAAATATTCATCCTTTTAATTGGGATAAAGAAGTACTTCATTCCTTTGAGTACCTCAAAACAAGATTCCCAGATCCTCCCAGACCATGACACCCTTGGGTGCTCCTTGGGGGGGAGATATGTCATGATCCCGCCTCTTGTGGGAGTGTTACTCCAGCCTATAAAAGGGCTCAACAACCATCTATCATTGCTTGGTAATTTTCCCCTTAGTTCTGAAGTGGAAACACTATAGCCAATTCGATCCGAGATTACTCATCTCAAGTACCTATAATTATTATTGTATTTTTGTCTCTCCTTAACTCCTAGTTGTAGGCTTCATTTGCTTGTCTAGCATTCAGCTGCATTTGCTGGAGCTCTCTCTCAACTCACCTTGCCACCGCATCCGTTACTACTCTAACGCTGTATTGAGATCCGTGTGTTAGACTCACTTAAGTACTGGTGTGACATCATCAGCTATGGACCGCTTCACTTCCAGCGTACACGCTTACAGCTCATCCTTGCCATCCAGCTGCACCCGTTACAAATTTCTCTGACTGCCTGCAGGTAATTGTTTATCAGGATTCTCTCACTGACTCATTTGCATGTACCCTAGTTATCGGATGTGTTTAACGGAACTTGTGCTGCATAGCTATTTACCTTAAAGAGCTCTTCTTATTTCAGGTACCGTATTTATTATTTTCATTTGACAGTTGAAAGTTGGGTTGTGTTTGAATTCCATTTGACCTTTTCACACAACGTTCATTACATCTGTCATTCAGAATAAACGCAGAATTCTGAACTCCTGTGATTCAGTTAGTTCACAGGATAAAGAGATCTGTTACAAATTTACAGCTGCATTAGAGTTCAGAAGCTGAGTTATCCATCTTTTGATAAATTTGGTATTAACCTTTGAGATACTTGACAATTACATTACCTTCAGTATCGGTGACATCTGAAGATGCCCCTGATTCCTCCTCCCCCTGAGGCTGTAGCAGAGTCAGCGGCAGTGGCAGCAACAACCGGTTGCTAATCGGGCTGTTGTAGGATACAGGCATCAGATACCTAGTTATCCTCTCCCTTGGCCTTGATAAGTCTGTAATTATACAATGATGTATGTCCACATTACAACCATGTATTATATACTATTATGTGTAATGTTTATGCAGCTTCAATGCATGGAGACTATACTCAATACTCAAGATTAAAATAACAACATATATATATATATATATATACATATATATATATATATATACACACACACACCATCTTGATCTATCTATATCTATCTATCTTTCTATTAATTTATATATATAAATATATATATATATATATAAATATATATATATATTTTTATATATAAAAATATTCATAATATATATATATATATGTTATCATTAATATATTTATATATAATGATATATATATAGATATATATATAGATATATAGATATATGGATATCAATATATATAGATAGATAGATAGATAGATAGATAGATTAATATATATATATATATATATATATATAGATATATTGAGAGAGAGATACATAGATAGATTGAGATAGATAGATATATTCTCATTTTCTGTTATCTTACATTTTTTTTTTTTTTTATTATTTAAATTATTATTTAGTATAATACACTGGATAAATTATACTTACATCTCCTAATCAGCGGCCTTATGGCCATACAAGGCTCCGGCTCTCTGCGCCTAAGGTCACTAAACCTCCAGAGACGCTGACAGTGTGTCCTCCAGCTCCCGGACAAGCCCCTCATCCGGTAAATCATCTCTTACACGATTTGAACTCTGCAATCGTGTCTTATTCCTCGCAATCCCCTGATCCTCCTGGGGAAGTACCTGTCCATGCCATAAACAAATATGACCAACTCACCATCTGTGAAAATTGGTGGTCATGACATACTTGAAACTCAGAACACACTGAAATTTTTTTTTAATGCGACACAAAAAATCCAAAGTATAGAGCTATCTGATTGGTTCTTGACAATATCAATTTTTTTTAGCTGTTATATGCATCATCAATTACTGTCACGAAAACTATAAATATTATATCTGCGTCAAAAATGAACCAAATATGTATAAAAAAATGTATTTTAATACAGATATTAAATGTATATTGGTTATTAGGATTATTCAGGTGTTTGTAAATGCATAAAACCAACAAATGATTTGAAAAACATTTTTGCGAATTAAAAAAGAAACAAAAAAAAATATAACTTTTCATGATATTTTAAATCATTCAATATAAACTATAGGGATAATAGGATTCATATATATATATATATATATATATATATATATATATATATATATATATATATATATATATATATATATAATAAAAAAAAGATACATACCTGTTGTATGCCCAAATCCGGGCTCAGGGGTTACCCACATCATAACGATTAAGTGCATACTCATTTCTGAGAATAAACAGGCGCCACCAATGACGCACAACATAGAGGAACTTATATCAAGTATGGATTATTGATGATTGGTGATTGTTTAAATAGCTTAGAATAGCATCCTGATTGGCTGATTTAAATGATCACATGATTGATCTATTGCCAATAAAAATTGATAAATTCATAATTGATCATTCAAAAGATTGTGGATTGTTTAGGAGCTGGAATTGTCTGTTGATTATCAGTTTGTAGCTTGGTATTTTTGAAGATTATAATGGCGTCTACAGAGTCTGGTAAAACTAAATCAGGCAGTAATATACAGTTTAATTTTCAGCAGAACCAGGTTCTTGTAACTCTGGTTCTGCAGCATTATGACTTCTTATATGGTGCTAAAGCACAGAAGACAACTTCCTCCAGGAAAAATGAAATCTGGAGAACAATTGCAGATAATGTTTCTGCTGAGGGAAACCATAGGAAATTGGTCGAGCATTGCAAAAAACGGTTCTCTGATGTTAAGAGAATTTTAAAATCAAAGTTGGCCAGGGAGAAAAAGTTGACGCATGCTACAGGCGGTGGCACCGCATATGTTGCCGAACTGGCGACATATGAAAATATGCTTATGGAGTGGTTGGGGGACAATCTGGCACAGGGCCTAGAAGATTTTGAACACGACACTGACGCGATGGCAGGTATGAATTGTATATTACATGCGTCAATTTTGGCGCAAATGTTGTGAATGCTAATTATCTTGTGCTGCAGCATGTAATGTAAAGGGTTAAAGGGACACTGTACCCAAAAATTTTCTTTCGTGATTCAAATTGAGCATGACATTTTAAGCAACTTTCTAATTTACTCCTATTATCAAATTTTCTTCATTCTCTTGGTATCTTTATTTGAAATGCAAGAATGTAAGTTTAGATGCCGGCCCATTTTTGGTGAACAACCTGGGTTGTCCTTGCTGATTGGTGGATAAATTCATCCACCAATAAAAAAGTGCTGTCCAGAGTACTGAAACCAAAAAACAGCTTAGATGCCTTCTTTTTCAAATAATGATAGCAAGAGAATGAAGAAAAATTGATAATAGGAGTAAATTAGAAAGTTGCTTAAAATTGCATGCTCTTTATGAATTACAAAAGAAAAAATGTGGGTTCAGTGTCCCTTTAATCAGTATAAGGGCACATAGAAAGATTTAAAAATATAACTGTGTGTGGAAAATCAAATAAAGGGACATTACTGTCAACTTTTTCATGCACATTGATGAATTACATCAATGTCTATAAACAAATTGGCAAGATTTATGTAATGACCACAAATACTTAAAGGGACATGAAACCCAATTTTTTTTCTTTCATAATTCAGATAGAGAATACAATTGCAAACAACTTTCAAATTTACTTCTATTATTTATTTTGCTTCCTTCTCTTGTTATCCTTTGTTGAAAGGTTTATCTAGGCAAGTTCATGAGCAGCAGAGAACATAGGTTCTAGCTGTTGATTGGTGGCTGCATATAGATATACCGATTGTGATTGTCTCACCCATGTGTTCATTTAGAAACCATTAATGCATTGCTGCTCCTTCAACAAATGATAGCAAGAGAATAAATCAAATTAGATAATAGAAGTATATAAGAAAGTTGTTTAAAATTGTATTCTTTATCTGAATCATGAAAGAACATTTTTGGGTTTCATCTCCCTTTAAGTTAAAGTGATCTGTTTTATTGTTCGCTATTATCTAAAAACATGCATGTGAAGCATAGCTAGAGATGATTAGTGCCACAGCATATTAAACACTGCATCTGTTAAGTGCAGAAGAGGTCATTGTATCATGTGAACAAATAAAAAAATAATTCATTAGAGGATGGTAAAAGCACCTCAGGCTCAGGAACTGAGTGCTGTGTTTAAAATGCTGGTGCACAGTGCTTATTTAAAGGGACACTGAACCCAAAAAATTTTCTTTCGTGATTCAGATAGAGCATGCAATTTTAAAAACTTTCTAATTTACAACTATTATAAATTTTTCTTCATTCTCTTGCTTTCTTTATTTGAAAAAGAAGGCATCTAAGCTATTTTTTGGGTTCAGACCATGGACAGCACTTGTTTATTGGTGGATGAATTTACCCACCAATCAGCAAGAACAACACAGTATGTTCACCAAAAATGGGCCGGCATCTGAACTTACATTCTTGCATTTCAAATAAAGATACCAAGAGAATGAAAAGTATTTGATAATAGGAGTAAATTAGAAAGTTGCTTAAAATTACACACTCTATCTGAATCACGATAGAAAAAAATTTGGGTTCAGTGTCCCTTTAAATAACCTTTTTTAACTGGGTTACTTTGGATTAAAAACATTGTTGCTAATACATGTACAGAATATTACCAATTTTTTTTTAATATAACAACATCAAATACATCCATATGCTTTTCTATTTTGGATATAATATCGTTTGAAAGGTGCATGTAACACAAATTTTTAATTTCATTTTTGAAATGGAGATGACAATTTATAAAAACATTAAAAATTAATTATATTATGTGTTTGATTTATATTGAATAGTTATTTTTTAAAGAATTAATAATGCACATGGGCGAGGCAATCACACAAGGCATCTGTGTTTTGCAATCAATTTAATAGTTTAATACAACATTGTTGTGTTTTTCAAAAAAGGATATCAAGAGAATTTTTTTACATTTTATTTTTTGGGCAATTAACTTAAAAAAAAATAAGGATTTAAGAAGATAGGTGTGTGTTAAATGTCAATTGCAATATATTATTATACTTTGATGAAGGAAAAGGAGTGCAATTCTGGCAGATGGTTGTACACTATATTGATGAAAATCACAACAGACAAATATGTGCAGGCAACAACCATAAAATATCTAACACTAGTGCTGGATAGTTGCATATTTATAATTCAAAAGGACATACCAAGAGAAGAAATAAATATTCTAAATATTATTGTATTTCAAGGTGTATTAAAATCACAATACCTGGCAGAATCATGCAACTTTAATTTATTCACTATAAAATCCATTTCATCTTTAAAGAGACAGTCAAGTTCAAAAAAATGTCATGAGTCAGATAGGGCATGTAATTTTAAACAACTTTTCAATGTACTTTCATCACCAATTTTGCTTTGTTCTCTTGGTATTCTTAGTTAAAAGCTAAACCTAGGAGGTTCATATGCTAATTTCTTAGACCTTGAAGGCCGCCTCTAATCTGAAAGCATTTTGACAGTTTTTTCACCACTAGAGCGGGTTAGTTCATGTGTTTCATATAGATAACATTGAGCTCACGCACGTGAAGTTACCTAGGAGTAGGAGTCAGCACTGATTGGCTAAAATGCAAGTCTGTCAAAAGAACTGAAATAAGGGGGCAGTTTGCAGAGGCTTAGATACAAGGTAATCACAGAGGTAAAACGTGTATAATTATAACTGTGTTGGTTATGCAAAACTGGGGAAAGGGTAATAAAGGGATTATCTATCTTTTTAAACAACAAAAATTTATGGTGTTGACTGTCCCTCTAACTTTAGATTAATCGTGATTATAATATTTTTATTTCACATTTACATTAGGTACAGAATGGTGTCATCAACTGTCGAAGGAGCTAACGATGGTTGTTAGACAGATCCAAAAAAGTCTATTTGAGGGATCCCAGGAATTGCTTGGTGACATCCTTTCTCAGGATGCTGAGGAGCTGGAAATCTCTCTTGAAGCTTTAGCTCCTTCTGCTCTTGGCCCTGCTGGCCATGGCCATGGTGATTTCTCACCCATTGCCCATGTCCCATCTGCCCCTTGCCCTGCTGCTGCCCCTGGCCTTGCTGATGATGATGGAGCAATGCTGGATATGGTCAATCTGGGGAAGCACTATAGCGATAATCAACAGGAGTTGATTAGGCAATTGGGGGTATATATACAGCAACAGGGGTGTCAGGTGGAGATGGCCATGTAATTGGTAAGGGAGAGGATAGCAATAGATTGTCGCAGGGTAGCCATGGAGGAGAATTAGTTGGAGCGAAGAGAGAGGGCTGATGAAGATAATAGAAATTTAAATCAAAATCTATTTCTATTGATCCAGGGGACCCTTAGTGAATTAATATCTTCAAGAAGGGAAAGATCACCTCCACAATCTCCAACTGCCTCTAAGAGGTCTAGAGATTTTTTATTGTATTAAAAAACATATATGTGTGTATGTGTATATATATTTTTTGTTATTTTGTATTATGCATGAAGAAATGCTTAAATTTCAATTTCAACAATAAAAATATTTTGTTGATTATTATTTTTATTTTTTTTAAATGAAGCATGTTTTTGAAGTACTATTTATTAGCCAGATATAATTTGATTAGTTTTTTAAAAGGGACAATCATTGACCTGTTATGCATAACAAACACAACTATATTAAAGGGACATAAATAAAATTCAAATTATTTTCAAGGTTATAAAAAAGCATGTGATTTTAAAACATTTTATAATTTACTTTAATTATTTAATTTGATTCATTCTCTTGTTCTCCATTGATCAAAGCTGTATGTATGTAAGTTCATGAGCAGGTAATAACCAATGTTATGGACAATTATATATATGTATGTATATATATATATATATATATATATATATACAGGTGGTTCAATTTACACCGTTTCAGAATAACACCCTTTTTTTCCAGTCATGTGACTTCTATTGAAAAGCATTGAGAAGCAGTGCATTTATTAAAATAGCCAGTATGTGGAGCTGTCCACTTGTGTTGCAGCAAAGCCAAGCAAGCTGAAATTAATCAGTTTAACCAGACCTGAGCTATCGAGCAGACTTCAAAGGAACAAGATCTTCCTGTCTATAAATCAGTCCAGACTGGAATGAATAGAAAGAACTGTTTGCAGAAAAATGCAAGTGAAGTACGTGTTGTGTGATTATTTTATTAGGTTTATAATGCTGTTTAGCAAATTTTTTTGTTCATTTAACTTAGTTTAATTATATATTCTGTGTTGTGTGATTATTTTATTAGGTTTATAATGCTGTTTAGCATTTAAAGTCTTCATTTCAAAGCTTTAAAAATAATGTATTAGGTGTTACTTATGACAATTTTGAGAGGGGCCGGGAACCTATCTCCCTCACTTCCCATTGACTTACATTATAAACTGGGTTTCAATTTACAACGGTTTTGATTTACAACCATTCTTTCTGGAACCTAACCCCGGCGTAAACTGAGGGCTACCTGTGTACATATATATATATATTATTATTTGTTTTGATAGAGATATATTAACACACCTAAAAATATTTGTTTTGAACACCTTCCAAAAATTAAAAATACACTACAGTCCTTTTCCTCAGTGGGCAGAATCATTCCTGCTTTTACACTCCATCATATAATTAGACTCCCTGGCTTAATATTCCAAATTATATTACGCTCCCTGATTATGTTAAGACAAATTTTAACAATGTATCTACCCATATAAGAAACTAAACTAAATGTGTTTAATATATTTTTTGAAAGTTGTTATTAAAAAAAAAATCGGATTATAACATATTTAGGGAGACTGACCATCTGCCATTGGTTAAAGGACCCCACCCAAGCTCAAGTGTGAAATCTGTAGTGCATTGCTGCTCATTCAACAAATGATAAAAATAGAATGAGGACAATTTGAGAATATAAAAAAAAATCCCCTTCTAACTAAATCATGAAAGAACATGTTTGTGTTTCATGTACCTAAAATACTTTTTTCCTATTATTACCTTGAATGTAAGCATATTCTGAGAGCCCTATGATAACATGGAATATCATTTATAATCTATTGAGTATTGATTTTAAAAATTAGAATAAAAAGTCATGTGTGAAATAAAGAACATTTATTTTAATACATATTTTTAAAAAATAAAATAATATTAAGACACCCAAAATCATCATTTTTTGGTTGAATGGAAAAAAAAATTATGATAAAATAAATGAACATATGTACAATATATTTACATGATCATTGGTCAAATAAAGCATGGATATAATCGAATCTGGCTTGTACTCCTCTAGCATCAGTTTGCTCTAAGGGTGCAACATTGTCATCATACTCTACATGCTTAAGGCTATGTTGTGGAGCATGCAACATATAAGACATATAAGGGATACTTTCTTGGGTGGGTATTGAAGTACTCCCCCGGAGATGTCTAAACAATGAAATCTGCTCTTCAAAACACCAAATGTGCGCTCTATCACAGATGTGTGAGCCTCATTATAGCGCACTTGCGCAGGAGTTGTGGGGTTCAGCACAGTAATGAAAAGCCATGGGACATGAATAGCCTGAATCTCCTGTATGCAAGAAAAAGACAATATATTATAGCAATCTGAAAGAAATAATGTTATAATATACATATAAGAAAAATTGTAATAGACATTTACTTAGAATAATTGCCTCCGGCATTTGTTGATCCTGAAACATGTTGTGAATGGTCGAATTCCTCAGGATAAAGGAATCATGGGTTGCACCTGGGATGTTTATTATCCTCAATTTGGCATCAGAGATCACTTGTATATTTAAAGAGTGATTATGCTTGCGGTCATGATAGGGCTCTTCTCTTCCCTTTGGAGGCCGCACTAACACATGGGCATAGTCAATTGTACCCAAGAAGTTTGTCATCCTAGCAATCATGTAGAACTGGAGTTTCACACGATGCCAATCCTCTGGTGTTTTTGGAAACTGCACATAATGCACTAGCCGTTGGTGCAAGGCATTTAGAACGACTGATAGATGCTTTGAAAAAGTAGCCTGGCTCATCCCCACATCTAAACTGGTTACTGCTTGAAATGATCCTGTGGCCAGGAAATAGAGGACAGCCAGCAGTTTTAACATTCCAGGGGTTGCCTTTGTCCTATATGTTATAGGTTCAAGGGAGTCTTTGATCTCAAGAAAGAGCCTCTCAATTGAAACTCTATTCAAACGGTAACTAAGGACAATCTCCCTGTCACTCAGGGCATGTAGGCCTATTCTGGGTAAAAATAGCCTGGGTCTCCTGCGCTGTTCATGACACTGAACTAGCTCCAACAATTTTTTTTATATATATTTATATAAATATATATATAGATATTTATATATATATATATATATATATATATATATATATATATATATATAGTATATATATTTATATATATATTTATAGGGGGATATATATATATATATAAATAAATAGATATAGAGATAAATAGATGTCTGTGTATGTCCTACACAGATTTATAACAGTACCATGAGAACAAATGTTAACGTATTTTATTACAAAGAAAATTTGATTAAAAACGATAAAAGGGACATTTTAAATTATAATTCATTATTCTAATAGTTTATTCATATCATCCTTCACAGACCAAAAAGTCACACTAATTATAATGATTCAGTATTATCTGTCTGTGATAAAAAAAACAGCAATTATTTTCAAAACCATTGAGTCCTATGGCATTCGCGACCTCAAAGTTGTCGGGTTGAACGATAGATACGCTGCGTCGGAGAAGACGCAAGTCTAAAAGTTAAAGTTAATACATTTTGTAGAGATTTGAATTGCATCGAATGTGAATGCGGATCATCAGATTATGCTACAATTTCGTAAAATAAGGCGGATCATCTAAATTACGATCGAAGACCGTGAGCATCAATATGCGTCGTATTGATCTCACGGGAGTGTATATTACATCGAACATTCCGACAGTTGATGATGTTGAAACTTTATTAAATATGGTGGATCAACTTTGCGTCTAATTTGACGAGAAATACAAGCGTATTCTCAGTTGAAGTATTGATAAATGGGTGCCATATAGTGCTGCCATATGGAACTGATATGTTAAAAAGAATAGTGGTTCAATGCCATTGAAAGTGAGAAGGTTGGGAGAGATTATCTATATTGATATCTAGGTGCAAGGCTGTCATTAAAGGTACACAATATGTATGCAGGATTAATAGGTGCTAAATAGGTGACCTTGAGGGATAGGCCTCTAGATAAACAGGATTTTCTAATAAACACAATATTGGCAACCAAAAATTACAGTTGTTTACAAATGTAAAGCAAAATGTTATCCTCCAGCACTGGTGATAGGAGTGCCAGCTTGAAGAGCTCCTGCCAAAGCTCCAAACTAGTAATTCAAATGAAAAAAGTTCAAGCAGCACCTCTAATTGTACAAATTATTCCAATTTTATTGTACCAAGGCACACAAAATCATGACGTTTCGGGCTCAAATACCCTTAATCATATAAGTTGTTTACAAATGAATGGAGACTGTCTTCACACGGACTGATACGTGCTACATATTCCTGTACAAGTATGTTATACTTAAGGGTCATCATTTTTATATGCATATCTGTGTGGTATGACAATGCAATCCTTTTATATGGGTTTAAAAACATAATCCATGGTAATATTACCCAATCCCTGTTCAATTGTCCATGAATGCACAGCTGGTATAGTAGGAATGGTGATTAGAATATTTGAGAAGTGGCTGCCAGGACCATGAAGCGTGGATAAAGGTGAGTTCTCCTAACTTGTCATCATAAAATGTTCATAGGGAATGTGTATGCAGTATTCTATAGAAGTACTCATTATTACTCATATATTCTATGTTATTCATCCATCTTTGAGAAGTCTGAGGTGAGAGGACTACCTCAGTGATGGTTATTAGGTTAGATTTTGTGTTTTTATAAGCTCTGCAACATATCAAATTGGTTTTGCACTTACACACTGACTTTAATCCCGCCATGTAGGAGGACTCTAAGAAGCAAGCTTGGAAACAAAGTGATTGTTAGAATAATAATCCAGGGCATACAACAGCAGAATATGCAGGTGAAGCTTGTGGAAAAACATAAAGATTAACAAAGTTCAGATATGGCAGTTGCAGAGACAATGATAATATAATATAATATATGCTACTATATTGATTAGGCCTATGGACAATATTTTAAATGATTCAGGTAAATCAAATTAGCCAGTCAGACATAACAGCAGGGAACTCCCACAGAAATGTTATTGACAAATTGAGAAAAGCGATGAAACTAGAACAAGGCTGTCTCCAAGGTACAAAGAATAGAACATAAGGTCTTGCAAAAAGGAGCGTCTTAAAGAGACAAAAACAGTACTGGTGGAACAGACAGGGCATGACAACCTATTATTTTACACTGTCTGTTCGCTAGAACCAGTGTAGCAGAATATAATTTGCAGGCAGTGGTCAGGAACAGGTTGCAGTTTAAACCTGGAATTTAGGACCAGAAACATTTTTTAAATCTTAGGAAATGTGGTCAGGAGGCAGATGAAGGTCAGGAACCAGGATACTTAGCAGCAGCAGCAATCAAAACAAGGGGAGCAGACAAAAGTAATCTGAGTAGCAGTTCCAGAGATCAGAAGCAGAATACTCAAAACATAATTCAAAGCACAGAGAAGCAAGGCCAGAAATTAAATCCAATTAACAATCTGGGGTTGTAAAATTGAATTATTCCAGCCTCAAATTTGGCAAAATATACCTTTATTTGTTACATGGGGTTCAAAGAAACAAAAATACAATGTTTCAGGCCCTTGCTAGGCCCTTAATCATGTATGAACTTTGGACCCCATGTAACAAATAAAGGTCTTTTTTGCCAAATTGGAGGCTGGAATAACTGTCTGGATGAGAGGACCTCACAAGTCTGGTACTCCGTGTCCCAAATAAGAAAAAAGGTGTGCTGCTTTCCAAACTTTTTTTGAAGTTACTGTTGTAAAATGGAAGACAGATGAGAATAAAAAACACCAGAGTCAACTTAGTAAAATAACCAAAAGCAAAATGATGTCTTCAGAGGCCTTTTAACACCTTTCATGACCTTACGGCATTAATTCTGCCACAAGATCATGTCTGACTTTGATAGTATAATTAGCTCTATTTTTAGCACAGGTCATGAAGTCCAGCATTGAGCTAACCTTAGTGCACTCCTCTTCAGCCACTGAGCTACCTGTAGTACTAAACCCCTCCTTTGCATCAAACATCGGGAAGGACTAAGTGCATCTCAGAACTCCAGCCTCACCATTGATCTTTTTAGCGTGGCCCAGGCTGTACACAGGTAAACTTCTTGGGGCCTGACAATAAGTAAGTTGCGATTTTTGATTGGGATCAGAACAAACAGGATGGGCACATGTTAAGTATATGGACATTTTTTGCAAAACAGATAATAGTAAAATAAACAAAGAAAGTTCTGATTCTGGTTGCTTCTTGTAACAACCTGTAGAGGTTAGGTAAAGTTCTGGAACTCAGATGCAGAAAAACAGCTACAAGCACAAAAAATCCCTAGGCAAGGTATCCAAGAAGGGGGTAAGACAGCTTCAGGCAGGCCAAAGGTCAGGGCAGGCCGGCAATCAGGGAAATCGAGGATAAGTAAAGTCAAAAGACCAAAAAGCAGGATACACAGGAAACAAACGCCAAGAGTTCTGAAGCAGAAAGCAAAACAACCAAGCATTGACTGACAGACGTGCTCTGCTTTTAAAGGGGTTGCTGAATCACATAACCTGGTCTCACCTGTAGGTGGGAGTTACCTAAAGTCAATATAAGTTGGGGTTGGACTCGACGCCATCTTGGTTTTCTCAATGTCCTTGCTCCACCTTCCGCCCATACTCTCAAGCTCCCCCGTGGCGAACGCCATCTTCGGTATAGAGGGGCCAAAATGCAGAGGGAGCAGAGGCTGAAGGCACCGTGATCTCCACAGAATGACGGTGAGTACCCAGCCATTAGCATGCAGATTATTATCAAACAATAGATTTTGGTAACCCCTGAGTTATATGAGTAATATATTTTGGTGTTAACTGCAGTTATTAGTGAGTCTGTTCTAATTCTGGTCAGTAAATTTGCAATATATTACATTAACATTCTCATATTACCACTATTAGTTTCTGAACTAATTAATTCTTATTCTAGCCAATTATTTTTGTTAAATACATTAAAAAAAATGAAACATATTATGTTAAATTAATTTTCTTTCTGAATATATTTTCCTTATTGCAAGCTATTTTTGAACATTGATGTCCTCCTTATTCTAGTTTAGCAAACAAAAACAGAATTTATGCTTACCTGATAAATTACTTTCTCCAACGGTGTGTCCGGTCCACGGCGTCATCCATTACTTGTGGGAAATGTTCTGCCCCACAGGGAAAGGCAAGGAGAGCACACAGCAAGAGCTGTCCATATAGCTCCCCCTCTGGCTCTGCCCCCCAGTCATTCGACCGACGGTTAGGAGAAAAAGGAGAAACTATAGGGTGCCGTGGTGACTGTAGTGTATAAAGAAAATTTTTTTCAACCTGATTAAAAAAAAAACCAGGGCGGGCCGTGGACCGGACACACCGTTGGAGAAAGTAATTTATCAGGTAAGCATAAATTCTGTTTTCTCCAACATTGGTGTGTCCAGTCCACGGCGTCATCCATTACTTGTGGGAACCAATACCAAAGCTTTAGGACACGGATGAAGGGAGGGAGCAAATCAGGTTACCTAAACAGAAGGCACCACGGCTTGCAAAACCTTTCTCCCAAAAACAGCCTCCGAAGAAGCAAAAATATCACATTTGTAGAATTTGGCAAAAGTGAGCAGAGAAGACCAAGTCGCTGCCTTACATATCTGGTCAACAGAAGCCTCGTTCTTATAGGCCCATGTGGAAGCCACAGCCCTAGTAGAGTGAGCTGTGATACGGTCAGGAGGCTGCCGTCCGGCAGTCTTATAAGCCAAGCGGATAATGCTTTTCAGCCAGAAAGAGAGAGAGGTAGCAGTAGCTTTTTGACCACTCCTCTTACCAGAGTAAACGACAAACAAGGATGAGGTTTGTCTAAAATCTTTTGTTGCTTCTAAATAGAACTTTAAAGCACGAACAACATCTAAATTGTGTAATAAACGTTCCTTCTTTGAAACTGGATTCGGACACAAAGAAGGAACAACTATTTCCTGGTTGATGTTCTCGTTGGAAACAACTTTTGGAAGAAAACCAGGCTTAGTACGCAAAACAACCTTATCTGAATGGAACACCAGATAGGGTGGATCACACTGCAAAGCAGATAATTCAGAAACTCTTCTAGCAGAAGAAATAGCAACCAAAAACAGAACTTTCCAAGATAGTAACTTAATATCTATGGAATGTAAAGGTTCAAACGGAACCCCTTGAAGAACTGAAAGAACTAAATTTAGACTCCAAGGAGGAGTCATGGGTCTGTAAACAGGCTTGATTCTTACCAAAGCCTGAACAAAAGCTTGTACATCTGGCAAAGCTGCCAGTCGTTTGTGCAACAAGACGGATAATGCAGAAATCTGTCCTTTTGGAGAACTAGCTGACAATCCTTTATCCAAACCTTCTTGGAGAAAGGAGAGAATCTTTGGAATTTTAATCTTACTCCAGGAGAATCCTTTGGATTCACACCAACAGATATATTTTTTCCATATTTTATGGTAAATCCTTCTAGTCACAGGTTTTCTGGCTTGGACCAGAGCTGCTATAGAATTATCCACTACTGCTGATAATTGTTGCATAGAAATAAGCACTGGCACGCTAGGTGTCGCCTGCGCGGGCAAAGCTGGTGTAGACACAGAAGGAGAGGATGTAGAGCTATCCCCACTACCTTCATTAGATAAATCATCTTGGGCAACATTATGAAAAATAACAGAGCTGTCCTGATTTTGTTTGGACGCTATGGCGCAATTATCACAAACACTCGAAGGGGGAACCACATTTGTCTCTATACACACAGAACATAGGTTATCTGATGGAACAGACATGTTAAACAGATTTAGGCAGGCAAACAATGCAATAAAAACGATTTTAAACAAAAACGTTACTGTCTCTTTAAATAATAAAATGACACATTTATTTCTGAATGTTCAAAAAACTATGAAGGCAATATCCGATTTTTCTGAAATTTGGACCCCAGTGTCTTAATGCTTAGAAAGTATTGTACAGCAAATGTGGAGACTCTTGCTCTTAAAACAAGCAAACAGGAGCTAATTGTTGGATTTAACCGTTTTTACACACCACAATCCCAGCTACAGCCTTGCTGCAGCTTTTTACCTTCCTTAGGGGTCACCATTCACAGAAAAAACCCTTTTGGAGTCACTTTCTGAACCACAGGACCCTCTCACATGAATCTGCATGCACTGCCTTGAAATTCAACTGCACAGCTGAAGTGCCAAAATGAGGCTTCCTCCCTCAGCACACTAGAGTGAAGGGGCCTTCCTGACTAGATTTAGGTGTCTAAAACAAGCCAGATCAATAAAAAACGTTCCCAAGTGTATGTGAGCTTATAAAATATTTCAAATGGTATAATATTGTAATAAAAACCAATCGATTTAGCCCCTAACAGTGTCTACCAGCATAAAAAACAAAAAGGGGAAGCCTGTTATCTTTTTTGCTGAGGTGAAAGAAAAATGGCTTACCGTTTCCCCTGAGGGGAAAAATGACTGTCATCTAGCATTAGCCTGTGTTGTTAGAAGGAGACTAGTCATACCTGAAGCAGATGAGTCTGCAAACTGTTACCCCCAACTGAAGTTCTCTTGTTTCAACAGTCCTGTGTGGTAACAGTAATGGATTTTAGTTACTTGTGCTAAAATCATAGCCCTCTTAAACAGAAATCTTCATCACTTTTCTGTTATAGAGTAAATAGTACAAGCCAGCACTATTTTAAAATAACAAACTCTTGATAGAAGAATAAAAAACTACAACTAACACCACAAACTCCTCGCCATCCCCGTGGTAGATGCTACTTGTTCAGAGCGGCAAGGAGAATGACTGGGGGGCGGAGCCAGAGAGGGAGCTATATGGACAGCTCTTGCTGTGTGCTCTCCTTGCCTTTCCCTGTGGGGGAGAACATTTCCCACAAGTAATGGATGACGCCGTGGACCGGACACACCAATGTTGGAGAAACTAATTTTTTTGTGGTCCCATATTAATTCTATCACAGGTTAAAACTGATATATTTTCATTTTAAAATGATTTATTTCTAAATAAATCAATTTAAAGCTATGATTAATATATTATGTTGATGTTCATTTGCTTTGTAGTGAACAAAATATATGTTCATTTTCTTATAAAATTATAATATATTTCTGATCATCACTTTCTTTTAGGCTAACTTGTTAAGTATACACAGTACTGTGCAAAAGTCTTAGGCCACCATTAGATTTGTTGTTTTAGCAAAGTTTTAATGATCATCCATATTTATTTTTCGGTCTCTTTATTAAGATTTAAAAAGAAAATACAGGAAATATACCACAAATTATTTGTGGAAAAAGAAAGAGAAAATTCCACCAAAGAATGCAATATTAGCACTCTGTGCACAGACTAGAAAAGGCAGAAATTGACTCATATGAGTAAAACATAACCTTTATTATTAATTGAAAATGGGAAATAACAAAAATAAAATTGGAGGAAATAGTATAAATATCAATGTAATCTTGTGGTGTGGTTCAAATAAGGCCTATGATGGTTACTTTATATAATCCACAAGAGTGTGGTTATAACAAAAGATACAGCACCAATCGCTTATAGTAATAATAAGATATATAGCTGCTAGATTAATATAATGTATTGTATGCTAGAATTGATGTTAAAATATTCAAAGTCTGAATACCAATATATAGTGTAGCCCAACTTGATTTTATATGGCACACTTAAATTTGTGGTGATAAATATGCTGATATATTTAGTTCATATACATCTGTATTACATATTATTCAACATAAAACTATCACTTGTCCGAAATAATGGGGCCCATATGTATTAACGATTCTTGATTCATAAACAAACGTGTCACAAAGTAAAGTGTATGGTTGTGATTATACATGTGTGAAATTTATAGTTTGCAATTGTGTATATGTTAGAATTGCAACATTCAACAGTATTGATATTCTTTATTTGGCAAACTGCCTAGATAAATCAATTTTTGATGCAAAATGTATTAGTATTTTGGAATCAGTGCTATTAGGGTTAATAATACTATCTTGTACACTGAGTTGGCGTTTTAAACATCTGTGTTACACCATATATAGATTAAATTGTGTGAACAAGCTCTGATAACCGCTGTATGTTGCATTATACATATACATCAGACTGTGATTCACATTACATCAGCTTAAATTGGTTTAAAGCTGCTAATAGTAACCACACTCTGAGCCGTCATAAGCGATTAACAGAACAGTGGTCCGTTAATGCATAGCTTGCATGGTGTTGTTATCTATAAGTTATATGGGTTAGAAATACAATTCCTCGTTTTTAAAAAGAAGCCCCCATTTGCTCCCAACACCACCTGATGTGTTTCGCCTCTCTGGGCTTTATCAAAGGCGGTGGGATGCCGTTTGTGTTGGGATATAAAACGTGGTAATACCAGAAGTTCCGTCTCTGTTTACTTCCGTTTGGATAATAGTCCTGTCACTCAAGTGCGTTAGCCAATTGGCTGTTAGAAAATCCAGGATCATACAAGTTTGATTTTAAAGGTAGACTATTGCTTTGTATGTTCTTTAATACCTGGGGGGAAATTGATGGTGTTTGTTATTAGAAATTGAAAATATAACATAATTAAATTGTATACGTATTGATGGATTATACCTAATTAGTACATTGAAAAGAAAGAAACGAGAGAGAAGCGCAACACCGGATCTTTGTGCAGAGGTTACTTTTTTTTTAACATAGCCCCTATTCTAAAGGCAGCTGCTCACAAGATACAAAGTAAAAACAGGCAATAAGATACATAAATGTATCAATCGAGCGGCGATTCTCATGTCTGATTCACAAGATAAAGTTTCCTTAAATGTCACGCTGGGCTGTGAAAGATAATGAATCATTTCCTTTAACGTGTCCTGGTCTGGGATATTCAGTGAGTCTTATGTCCTCGATAGATACCTTGGGCTAGATTTATCAAAGTAATTCTCCTATAATCACGCTCAAAATAACACATACGCCTTTTAGTGTTTACTACAAGAAAGTCTGATACCCTCGGCTCTACCGCTCCTGTGTGATTCCTAAGGAACGGAAGCCTCACTGGGAAAGAATCCTCCTATATACTCGACGTATGTTTTGTTCCATGTACGACAGAACTTTTTCAAGAGTAAAGATGTCGGGCGTATGACCTGATTCTTATACCAAAAAGGCCCCACCCATTACCACTATGTAAAAGTGTAAGGTTTCAAATTTAAAGGGGTACAGAGTCTAAAATGAATTGTTCAGATATTAATGCTGTCCATAGCACTGTCATTGAAATTTTTGTTTTAAATGCCAAAATAAATAGAATATAGGTAGAACCGTATCTTTTTGGTAAATTATGATGCATGTATTCCAAAAGAGGTTGAATAAGAATCTGGTGAGACTCCCGACATCTTTACTCTTAAAAAGTATATACAGGGAGTGCAGAATTATTAGGCAAATGAGTATTTTGACCACATCATCCTCTTTATGCATGTTGTCTTACTCCAAGCTGTATACGCTCGAAAGCCTACTACCAATTAAGCATATTAGGTGATGAGCATCTCTGTAATGAGAAGGGGTGTGGTCTAATGACATCAACACCCTATATCAGGTGTGGATAATTATTAGGCAACTTCCTTTCCTTTGGCAAAATGGGTCAAAAGAAGGACTTGACAGGCTCAGAAAAGTCAAAAATAGTGAGATATCTTGCAGAGGGATGCAGCACTCTTAAAATTGCAAAGCTTCTGAAGCGTGATCATCGAACAATCAAGCTTTTCATTCAAAATAGTCAACAGGGTCGCAAGAAGCGTGTGGAAAAACCAAGGCGCAAAATAACTGCCCATGAACTGAGAAAAGTCAAGCGTGCAGCTGCCAAGATGCCACTTGCCACCAGTTTGGCCATATTTCAGAGCTGCAACATCACTGGAGTGCCCAAAAGCACAAGGTGTGCAATACTCAGAGACATGGCCAAGGTAAGAAAGGCTGAAAGACGACCACCACTGAACAAGACACACAAGCTGAAACGTCAAGACTGGGCCAAGAAATATCTCAAGACTGATTTTTCAGTCTTGATGGGCCAGATGGATGGGCCCGTGGCTGGATTGGTAAAGGGCAGAGAGCTCCAGTCCGACTCAGACGCCAGCAAGGTGGAGGTGGAGTACTGGTTTGGGCTGGTATCATCAAAGATGAGCTTGTGGGGACTTTTCGGGTTGAGGATGGAGTCAAGCTCAACTCCCAGTCCTACTGCCAGTTTCTGGAAGGCACCTTCTTCAAGCAGTGGTACAGGAAGAAGTCTGCATCCTTCAAGAAAAACATGATTTTCATGCAGGACAATGCTCCATCACACGCGTCCAAGTACTCCACAGCGTGGCTGGCAAGAAAGGGTATAAAAGAAGAAAATCTAATGACATGGCCTCCTTGTTCACCTGATCTGAACCCCATTGAGAACCTGTGGTCCATCATCAAATATGAGATTTACAAGGAGGGAAAACAGTACACCTCTCTGAACAGTGTCTGGGAGGCTGTGGTTGCTGCTGCACGCAATGTTGATGGTGAACAGATCAAAACACTGACAGAATCCATGGATGGCAGGCTTTTGAGTGTCCTTGCAAAGAAAGGTGGCTATATTGGTCACTGATTTGTTTTTGTTTTGTTTTTGAATGTCAGAAATGTATATTTGTGAATGTTGAGATGTTATATTGGTTTCACTGGTAAAAATAAATAATTGAAATGGGTATATATTTGTTTTTTGTTAAGTTGCCTAATAATTATGCACAGTAATAGTCACCTGCACACACAGATATCCCCCTAAAATAGCTATAACTAAAAACAAACTAAAAACTACTTCCCAAACTATTCAGCTTTGATATTAATGAGTTTTTTAGGTTCATTGAGAACATGGTTGTTGTTCAATAATAAAATTAATCCTCAAAAATACAACTTGCCTAATAATTCTGCACTCCCTGTAGAGTATATAGGAGGATTCTGTCCCAGTGAGGCTTCCGTTCCTTAGAAATCACACAAAAGCGGTAGAGCCGAGGGTATCAGACTTTCTTGTAGTAAGCACTTTATGCAGTATCTATCGAGGACATAAGACTCACTCTGAATATCCCAGACCAGGACACGTTAAAGGTAAGGATTCATTATCTTTCACAGCCCAGCGTGACATTTGGGGAAACTTTATCTTGTGAATCGGACATGTAAGAATCGCCGCTCGATTCTTAGAATAGGGGCTATATTAAAATTGTTTTTAACCTCTGCACATAGATTCGGTGTTGTGCTTTTCTCTCTCTCTTCTATCTTTTCAGTTACTCCATTCGCTGAGAGGAGCAGCAAAAGCACAGTGACTCTTTACATATATTTTCATCTATACCGGTCCGGGAAGCCTTATACAAAGGAGGTTTGTGTACTGGAATATACATCACAAACATCCTTTCTGGACGGTTCTATTATACCCATATATTGGTGTATAAGATTTGTTTGATCTTATCTTGTTCTTATTGTATTTACATTATTATTTTTGTATTACTTTTTTAAAAAAAATTTGAAAGGAAAGTGCTAAGTGTAAATTTGTATCTCTTTCTAATTAGTACATTGTTTATGTGTTGTTGCCTATTATGTGGTGTATATGCACTATGGCCAATGATAATTCTAACAGTGTATGAACATCTGTAGAATTAAAGATGGTATACATAATAGTGAAAAATATGTGGTGATGTTATTAAATAGTGATTTGTAGAAATAGAGCCCATTGATAGTGTTGAAATATGAGTAAACTAATGAATATCAGAATAACCGATTATGCTGTATAACTCAATAGTGTCAAGTAAATTAGATAACATTGAACATTCATATGTATCCATAGTACAATTGAATGTGATAAAATCTTGCAAGTCAATTATAAATATGCACAAAAAAAATTTGGTTATACAATCAAAATGTGTGACGTGTGATAAAGTGTCTTTAAATAATCACATGGGGTGGACCATGTTAGTCTAATTAAAGTAAAACATATGTATCTTTGTGAATTATGAGAAATATATATATATATATATATATATATATATATATATATATATACATATATATACACACACATATAAATATAAATATATATCATCAGAGTGGTTGTGTGTAAAAAGGCCATAGTGTATACATTGAAACATCCAACATATTAGATAATTAATTAAATATATTAGAGTCTCTTTTTCAGTTTGTTTACTGTCTTATGCTGTAACCAATATCAACAACTCCCTGATGATAAGTTTTCTTTCTTTTTTATTGTTGGATGTTTATAAAAACACATAATGGTTATTCTGTTCATTCAGTCCATGTGGCTGTACTGAGTTTAATAGATAAATCCATCTACTTTTTAGCTTTGAGAAGAGCAGTTTCAAGATCCCCTCCTATTATTCCTAAAATGACTTTTCAATCCCCCAACATTGTAGTTCTTATTTTTTGCAATTATGAAACATTAGAAAATGAGATGCAACACTAGATAATGTTTTACCATCCTCCTTATCTTTAACAGAATTTTTAATATTTCTTAATTGTTCCATTAGTCCTACTCTCAGTTTACATGTCGTCATTCCAAGATAGAGCAAATTACATTTACAGCATAATATATAGATCAGTCCTTCTGTGTTGCAGTTGATATATCTTCTAATTGTATGTACATATCCAAATCTATCTGTGATTGTGGTTGTTTTACACATATATCAACAAACACTGCAATTGCCACAGTTAAATGCTCCCAGAGTAAATGATGTTGGAGGTTTTTTTCTCCTGAAAATGACTACTGGTAATCATATCCTTTAGATTATGTGTCTGTCTATACCCGATGGCTGGTCTACCTCTCAGGCTCTTTTTTTAATATTGTATCTGTCATCAAAATGTTCCAATGTTTATTAATTACTTGGGGAGTTTGCGTATCATATATCAAGATTAGTCCAGGTGAGTTTGAACCAGTTTTTGTTTTCTTATACAGTATATCCTGTCTGTTGTTATGCAAGGCTCTATATTTAGCCCTCTTAATGCTCATCTTACAGTATCCACGGTTTGCTAACCTGTGTTATAACTCACTAGCTCTCAGATGGAATGTGTGATCTTCTGAGCAATTACTTCTCAATCTAAGGAATTCCCCAGTTGGTAAACCTTTAATTGTGCCAGGAGCATGGGCACTTGTGCTAAATAGCAAGCTGTTAGTTGCTGTTTGTTTTCTATATAAATCAGTCGGATTTGTGAAAATGGACTGGGTGGTCTCCTAGATTGTTTCTAGTCTCACTGATGGTCCATTTGAGTCAAACTGTGACCTCTGATTTGTCTTTTGCTTTTTCTTCCCCCCTCTGCGGGTCCTTCTCCCTGATTTCCTGAGTCTAAAAAAAATCTTCCTCTTGTTGCGACTAGAGGATCTGGGAGCAAAGGGGGTAACTGAGGTATTTTGAGTTATGGTACCAGTGGAATTTCCTTCCTCGCCATCTGTGTCAGACACGTCACCTTGGACAATGGTTACTTTGGGATTTCTAATTGGGTTTTTATAAAACCATTTGTTCCTCCATTTATATATTCTGTTATTGGTGAAGTCACTTATATCCTGATTTAGTTTACCCTGCTTAGTTGTTTTTAGTTCTAGCTCATATTTGTCCATTTGTTTCTGAAAAGTTTTATATATTTTGTGAAAATCAGGATTCATTTACAATTTCTTTAAGGTTTCATTTTATTCTTTGATCTTAGCTTCAAGTATCTCATACTCAGAGCGATCATGCTTGATTAGAATGTATATTAATTTTGTTGAGCATTAAAAATACAGGAAATATGTACACAAAATATAACAAAAAAAAAACACAATTTTCAGAAATAAATGGTTTCTTCAAGCATAAGTCATTATTTAGTGTGACCTCCCTTAGCACTAAGCCCATCTTGAACTCTTTTGGGGAGAATGTTCTGAAGTTTTCTGATATTATACCAGACTTCTTTCAGCACTTCCCAGAGTTATTTTTAAGAGTGTCTTTTCTTTTTTTCTTTGTCCAGATGATCCCATAATGCCTTTGTAATCAAGTATGGAATCAGTGGAAGCCAGTACATGAATATCAGTGTTTTATCAGCTGTTTTTCTCTCTAAATATGATTTCACTGCATTATCAGTGTGCTTTGGATTGTTATAATTCTGAAAAATAAACTTTTCTCAAACAGGCGCTTTCCAGAAGGAATGACATGATGAATTAAAACCTGTCTGTAGTTTTCAGCATTCCATGATCATCAATTTGGACAATATCGCCAACACCACTGGCAGAAATGCAGCCCCAAACAATGACAGACCCTCCACTTTGTTTCACTGAAGGTCACAAGCACTCATCCTTCCATCTCTCGCCAACTCTTTTTCTCACATATTGTCGACAATTGGACCCAAAATTTCAAACTTAGATTTGGCACTCCATAATACTCTTTTCCACTGATCTTCATTCCAATTTTTGTGAGCTTTAACATATCTTAGCCTTTTCACCCTGTTCCCCTTCCGAAAAAAGTGGTTTCTTGGCTGCAACCCTTCCACAAAGACCATTCCTGATCAAGCTTCTTCAGACTGTAGAAGGGTCAACTTGGCATCCGATGAAGCTGCTAGATACTGAGCCAGGTTCTTGCTGGACTTCTTCCAGTCTCTCAAAGAAGAAACTCTGAGAAACTTCTCATCAGATTTTGAAAGTTTTCTTTACCTTCCAGTCCTTTTTTTGTCCTTGACCTCTCCTGGTTCTTCAAATTTCTTTATAAAAGATTGAATACCACATCTTGAGTATCCAGTTTGCCGATTTCCCTTTGAAAGTGGCCTTGCTAATTCAAAAGTGTAATTTTATGAAGTTGGTCTTAATAGCAAGCTTCCAATTAATTAAACTTATACCACATGTGTATGTAAGGCTCAAGAGCATGTCTTGCACAAACCTGGTATAATGGAGCTTTTTCACAGCAGTCATTTTGACATGAAATAGTAGGACAATGACATTAACTAGGGTTCCATTCTATTTAGGTTTATGAGAGCCAGATTTCTGTTATTGTGCAAGTGAATGGGGAGGTCACACTAAATACTTAATTTTAGCCTATAGAAGCTATTTTTTTTTCTGATTTTGTTTCCAGTTTTTTTAATACTGCATACAAATATCCTGTATTTTCTGGTTGTATTCTAATAAAGGGACTGAGAAATAATTATATATGATCATTATACCATTGCTAAAACAATAAATCTAATGGTGGCCTAAGACTTTGCACAGTACTGTATATATACTACTTAGCTATAAGCCACATTTTGAATAGCATGTTAACAGTTATATACAAGTGCTTATCACGGAGGTTTGAGTGTGTTTTACTTGTATTAGAAGTTGAAAGTAAACACGATTATTTAAGTGTGTAATTCAAGTTAACACATGTTGAGTTAGCGAGACTTAAGAGCTCTGGTTAACTGTTACGTGAAATAAAAAAGTCTCACAATACACATCAAAAATACATTACAAAGTACACTTACAATCATAACACCATCTAATTAAAAGTATTTAAAAAAAAGCAGTAAAAAAAGCTCAAAGATATGAGGTCTTAGGTGCTAGAAAAAAACAGCAGGCAAAAGGCTTTAACATTGAGATACAGTATATACATTTACATGTTTAAAGATGTATATGTATGTGTATATATATGTGTGTGTAAATATGTACATGTGTATATATGTATTTACGTACATATATACACATATAAACACATAAATACATATGTACACACACACACACACACACACACACACATATATATATATATATATATATATATATATATATATATATGTACATTGGATCCCTTTGCAGTTAAGTAGATGAAAACATATTTATGCAATATTCATATTTAAAAAGGTGTTGTACTGTGTATTTACTACTGTAAATATTTCACATTCCAATGTTCTGCACATAGCATAATATGTTTTAAGTATTTGTAAATACATATTACAATATATATATATATCTGTATTGTAATATGTATTTATATATAAATATATATTTTACCAAAAATACCATAATATATATAAATAGAACATATTCTTCTATGTGAAGAACATTGGAATGTGAAATATTAATATTTTCATGTTGCTTTAGCACACTTGATAATATACGATCATGTTTTTGTGCGAGTAGGGTTTTTTCCACTTTTTTTGCTCCATTGACTTCTATTAGAAATAGGTTATCGCATGCGCTATTTTAAATTCGGCTTTTTACAAACGTCGGGTTAGCGTGCGAGCAAAAACAGTTTACTTTCAATTCCTAACATGAGCACAGCCCAAACAAGCTTACCTCTAGCACAGCTAACGCTTAAGCGGGAGCGTTAAATAGTGCTCCACTTGTAATCTAGCTGTATATATGCACATATTTGTAATAATTACTGTATTATTTAGATAACTGAAATGTAGTGACATAACACAAGGAAACAAATACATTTTCTAGAAATTCTAATAATATTTATCAGTCTCAAATATTATTTTAAAATTAAAATATTTCAAACCAAAACTTTATTGTCCCCACATTTAGCACCAGGTCTCCTTCCCAACACAATGGGATCTAGGATTTTATACTTATATTGTTCACTTTAAACTATTAAAAGAAAAGTTAAAATGTTATTTTTATTACTATGCATCATCTTGCAATTCATGCAGAAGTTTAGATTATCTTTTTTTAATTAATTAATTTAGATACTTTTTTTTAAATTATTTTCTCTGAGGAGTATTTAAACCATTTTAACAATATATGCATATTCTTTCCCTTCTTTCGGTGAAGCAAAAACTATAAACAAATCATAAAACTTTGTACCAAAAATAGTCCTGTACATAATTTCACAAAATCTTACATCATTTTACATTTACCCAGTTCTAAAATGTATTTTACTTTCTATTTTTTATTATTTAACAATATAGATCTATTTGAAGAGGGGATACTGCCCTTTAAACTTGTCCTTCTAGCACAAAAAGGGGGGGGGGGGGTTGGTGCTCATTTAGAGCCTCCCTCTCTCTCAGGTTAAAAAGCCATTTTAAGTGCTGCTGCAAGTTATTGATTGTTTAAGGCTGATTACCAGCATATTACAGAGGCATGTGACCCTCATTTAAAAAGCAGACTCCTGTAAGGCTTGGGTGATCATCAAAAAAGCATGTACTGTAATTACAGTGCTGTTTACCCTAAGGGGAAGGTAGGCTCTAATTCAGCCCCCTATATCCCCATCTGTTAATGATAGGGGGCAAGTATAGTATTTAGCATATTGTGAGCTGTCACAGCATTTTCCTGACTGGTAAAAGGGCAACCCAGGAAATCTCAGAAGTAAACCAACAATGCCCAATGCTCCACCCCATGCCAAATACAGTGGACACAAGATATTTTTAACAAACATGTACACTTAGATGTTGAATGATTTTTGTCACCCAAAGAGGTTCTTTTTTTCTATTAGAAACAGGATTGTGCATTTCCTTAAGGAGGCAGAAACAAAGGAGGAACACTTAGGGAGATGCAGACACCAATCCTTAACCTACAAATTAGGATCCTGGATTTGGTTTGACGTGTGATATTGTTGTTCATAACTGCAGAAAGTCTGGAAGCATAAATTCAGGTTTGAGTCAAGATGAACTGTTACAAACTAGGTGGTCGATCACAATCCTTCTGAAAAAAAAAAAAAAATATATATATATATATATATATATATAGCAAAAGTATATTTTGAAACAAGTTGAAGGCAGGACCTTAGAAATTGGATTACATATGACCGGTTTTCAGGCATAGGGCTTCATTTATGAAAGCTGTGGATTTAGCTTTGAAGCCCAACAATAGTTAAATAGCTAAATTATTTAGATCAGATCAGGATGGATGGATGCAAAGCTTGTCAAGAGGTTGCACAGACATCCTAAATAGACAGCTGGTACGATCATATGGATGATCAGGCAGGTAAGATAAAGCAGAAGGAAGGAGAAGACTAAGCCCAAGCAACTTGATTGACAGGCACAAATGAAGCAGTGACATATCCAAAGTAAACAGCACAATCCAGGCAGCATCCATCATGAATAGTTTAATGCACTGATACAATATCTTGTGCATTTGTAATACATATGATTTACATTATTATAAAAACATAAAAAAGAAAGAGGATATCTAATATTGTATAACAGTATACAGCAACAATGTTCAGATCATTATAAATATTTCATTTTCAAGTGATCTAATAACAAATCACTTGAATATAAGCTCTATTTAGTTTCAAAAGGCCATACAAAATAATTTGTAAAGTCCAAGATGATCATTAATATAATGAGCAGAGAGCAACACTGAAAGATCTAACTAGCACATGAAAGCAGCTCTTGGTAACCAAGCAGAAGGCAGGTCATACAGTAGATAAATGTCAGACCCCAAAGTGTTTACAAACCTCAGTTTTTGTTTCTGAAGTGTGATGTGAATAGTGCCGGACAGGAATATAAAGGTGAAGAAAGTTTTAAAATACCTTTAAATAACCGCATTTGATGTTTGTTCTACTCATCTCTGACCCCCCTTCTGGTATGACCTTGCTGTGTTATCTGGGCTCTGCTGAGCTTTTGCCTACCTATTTCTGGAACTATTTGACAATTCTTCTGGATCCTACCTAGGTGTTGCTGATGGATTTTCTGACTTCTCACCTCAGCTGTGTTCCTTTCTATTCTTCAGTTTTACTACAGTGTACTGCTGCCTGGCTACTAACTGATCTTCCGGTCCCTGACTTTTTCCTGATCTATATACTTGCGATATTGGGTATTCACGATTGTTTGCACGTTGGTTAAATTACGCTGGTATTAGGGGTTGAAAGTAAATGCTATCACTTGAGCACAATGCAAGTTAATGCTTGTTGGGTTAGTGCGTCCACAGGCTGTGGCTAACTGTTTTGCAAAACAAAAAAGTATCACAAAACACGTCAAAAATACATCACAATTTGCACATACACTAATAACAACGCCATCTGTTTTAAAAAAAAATATTTACAAAAGTTATGTGTTCATAAGATATAAGGTCTCAGGTGTTAGGAAAAAAAAGGCAGGCAAAGGACTTTAGCATTGAGATACATACATATACATTTCTAAAGATGTGTGTGTGTATATATATATATATATATATATAAATATATATATATATATATATATATATATATATATATATATACTGTATATACACATTTACAGAGATACCAAACTGAGCACATAAACATGGAAGTATCAAAGATAAGACAGGACGCATACACTATATATACACTGTACAACTTAAAAAAAAAAAACATACACAGCTCATTCAATATATGGCACTTGCACCTATTAACATACGATTATATCAAAGTCCCATATTGAAAGTCACTGTGATAGTGCAAAAATGCAAAAAATCAGGTATGTCCTCAGTGTGAATGATGGCTTGCACTCCTCTTCACAGAAGATACTGTATAAACTGTAAAATAGAAGAAAGAGAGGGGCGCCTCATGTGTAGAATCACCAAACCACAAAAGCCAAAGCTTATGCACTTGTGCCAAATTGGTACTTACATTTGAAATAAGCACCCCAATGTGCTAATGGAAGCAGACTGACATAATATGGTGTTTCAGTACACCCACTCCAGGATATCCCCGCCAGGTGTGTCTGTAATGGAGAGTCAAGACAACAAAGGAAACCACATGTGCAGATCAACCAAATAAATGGAACAATGGAGATAAGTATGCCAAATGGGTACTCACAATGTCCAAAAACACTCCTATGTGCTGGTAGATGCAGACTGATAATTTTAGGTTAGGGCATATCAGCTCACCCACTCCAGGTGTTGCCAACAATATGGTCCAAAAACAGGATAAATGCACAAACAGCCCAATATTGGGCAATGAGAGGTAAGGTAGAAACCACTATACTTGTGTTATAGTAAAAAACATTTTTATTAAAAAACAAAACAAACATTTAAATAAAAAATTAAAATATTAAAAGAATATAATAACAACAAGTAGTGGTCAAGGGGGTAATCCCCTCTAATGCAACATGTTTCTCGGCACTGAAGGGCCGTTTCCTCAGGCATGTATTCACCTTACCTCTATCCTGCTATTGGTCTGTAGCAGTGTTCATTAGTGATATTTTCACATAAGAATAGAATCCCAGGGATTGATTATCTATTAAAACGGTCTGCCCAATCATAAACAATTGTTAAATTGAGAACTCGTCCATGATTGGTCGATATGACCTGCTCAAACAGTGTAGTCTGTGAGGATTTGCTACTAGCCATTAACTATAGAAGTATAGCAGGAAGTGTAATGTTTTTTTGTTTGTATGTAGAAATACATGCATTCAATTAATTATTAGTTAGAGATATCTCATGGAATACATTAAGCACACACATATATCAGGACAGCAATTATCATTGATTGTCATTTAAAGAATTGAGGGTCCGATTTTGAGTCGCACACACTTTGCAATTATAGCTAACATTAATGCTTTGTAGAGGTCCTTGCAGCTTAACACTTGTTATTGTAGTATTTTCTTTAGCTCCATTGGTCTGTAGCAGTGTTCATTAGTGATATTTTTACATAAGAAAAGAGTCCCAGGGATTGGTTACCTATTAAAACGGTCTGCCCAATCATAGACAATTGTTAAAATTAGAACTTGTCCATGATTGGCCGATATGACCTGCTCAGAGAGTGTAGTCTGTGAGGATTGGCTACTAGCCATTAACTATAGAAGTATAGCAGGAAGTGTAACATTTTTTTTTTTTTTGTATGTAGAAATACATGCATTCAATTAATGATTATTTAGAGAGATCTCATGAAAGATCTGAATCCTGCACTATGGACATCATTAAGGTGAAAACAAATCCTTTTTTTTTTTGTTTTATGAATAGGATGGAACTTTAAAATGAAGTTAAAATCATAACAAACAATTGTGGTACATGAAAAGGAAGGGAGCCCAAAACGGATTTAAAATTAATAACATCAAATGATGACTGTTTATAATGAGACAATTTTATTGAAATACAGAACACTCAGTTAATATATGACACCAAACCGATAGGTACATTTTAATAAAAACAACAATATAGAAAAAATGGGGAATGTAGCTGTGTTAACAGAGAAATTCATTATGGTGAAGATGGATATGGTTGCAACTTAAAGTTTAACTAACTAACTAACAGGATGATGATGATGTATTTGAATATTCTAAACACAATGCTTTATGTATAAGAATAATATGTTTGGTTTGCTTGGATTAATGCATAACATGTGTCTTATGGACACGCCCATTGTGGGTGTTGTTCTTTAATCAATTGTGCATTGGTAGCATAAAGGTTTAAATATCAGGATAGAGGTAAGGTGTATACATGCCTGAGGAAACGGCCCTTCAGTCCCGAGAAATGCATTGCATTAGAGGGGATTACCCCCTTGACCACTACTTGTTGTTATTATATTCTTTTAATATTTAAATTTTTTATTTCAATTTTTGTTTTCAGTTTTTTAATAAAAATGTGTTTTACTATAACACAAATATAGTGGTTTCTACCTTACCTCTCATTGTCCAATATTGGTCTGTTTGTGAATTTATCCTGTTTTTGGACAATATAGTTGGCAACACCTGGAGTGGGTAAGCTGATATGCCCGAAAGTAAAATTATCAGTCTGCATCTACCAGCACATAGATAGGAACATAGAGAGGCGACTGTGTGTATCAGTAATAAACAGAATCAAATAATATATGTGTGTGCTTAATGTATTCCATGAGATCTCTCTAACTAATAATTAATCAAATGCATGTATTTCTACATACAAACAAAAAAACATTACACTTCCTGCTATACTTCTATAGTTAATGGCTAATAGCCAATCCTCACAGACTACACTCTTTGAGCAGGTCATATCGACCAATCATGGACAAGTTCTAATTTTAACAATTGTTTATGATTGGGCAGACCGTTTTAATAGATAACCAATCCCTGGGATTCTATTCTTATGTGAAAATATCACTAATGAACACTGCTACAGACCAATAGCAGTATAGAGGTAAGGTGTATACATGCCTGAGGAAACGGCCCTTCAGTGCCAAGAAACATGTTACATTAGAGGGGATTACCCCCTTGACCACTACTACTTGTTATTATATTCTTTTAATATTTAAATATTTTATTTAAATTTTTTGTTTTGTTTTTTAATAAAAATGTTTTTTACTATAACACAAGTATAGTGGTTTCTACCTTACCTCTCATTGCCCAATATTGGGCTGTTTGTGCATTTATCCTGTTTTTGGACCATATTGTTGGCAACACAAGGAGTGGGTGAGCTGATATGCCCAAACCTAAAATTATCAGTCTGCATCTACCAGCACATAGGTGTGTTTTTGGACATTGTGAGTACCCATTTGGCATAATTATCTCCATTGTTCCATTTATTTGGTTGATCTTCACATGTGGTTTCCTTTGTTGTTTTGACTCTCCATTACAGACACACCTGGCATGGTTATCCTGGAGTGGGTGTACTGTAACACCATATTATGTCAGTCTGCTTCCACTAGCACATTGGGGTGCTTATTTCAAATGTGAGTACCAATTTGGCTCAAGTGCATAAGCTTTGGCTTTTTTGGTTTGGTGATTCTACACATGAGGCGCCCCTCTCTTTCTTCTATTTTAAACATGGAAGTAGCAAGCAAAGCACTTATGACAATGGAGTACTAAGGAAATATCGGTAGTAGTATAGCTAAGAGGACATCTGCCCCTAACAGCCTGTAGCTGTTCCCACTCACCGCTTCCGTGTCACCATAAAAACTGTGCCTCTTGTTCCATGATACTGGTTTCCAGGCTCCGTATATAACTCTGTGTGTAACTCCGTATTCCGCTCAGCTGGGCTCAGCGTGTACAGCTGTAAACACAACAGTAACATCGTAAGTCTGTTGATCCGATCACATGATCTTTGACAGCCAATCACTTTTTCGATGTTCAGGTTCTGACATGCAAATGTTGCAAGGAAGACTCTGCAGGGAAAAGTACCCTTCTGCAGGGAGAGAGAAGGGCTGGCGAGCTCTCTTAGACCCAGGATCCTGGCCAATAAGTAGCAATTAAATGAAAAATGATGATCCTGAGGTCAAGTAAAAGTAAAAACAGTCTTTATTAGAATACCAAATGGATAAAAATAAATAAACCCATAAGGGAGCCAACACACAAATCTGAGCGCTGGGTGCTCAAGCTGACATGTTTCAGTAAAACACCGTAATCATAGCTAAAATGGGTACACATCTGGAACGCACTTCCTCGAGCCGTCAGACTCTCCCCTAACCTCTCCTGCTTTAAACATTCCCTAAAGACCTTTTTATTCAGGGAAGCCTATCACCCGACTCATTAACAAATTAACTTCTTTGACCCAACAGTTGCCCTCATCTCCCCACTAATATCATTCCCACCTTTGCAATCCCCACCTCCTGTTTCCCATCTTCCTACCCATCTAGATTGTAAGTTCCCACGGGAACAGGGCACTCAATTCCCCCTGTATCTGTCTGTAAAATTTTGTCTTTTATTGTATTGTTTCTCCGTCGTACTTCTATCCTTGTACCCATGGGCAGCACTGCGGAATCTGTTGGCGCTTTATAAATAAAGAATAATAATAATACACAAGTGCTGTCCATTTAAAAGCCAACGAAAAACCTCATTGGTTAATACAAAAACCAATCACCAGTGTTCATATATGTTCACATTAACTATTACTACTCCATAACTAATGGGGTTTTACATAGCATAAACCTGGACACTATTTACCCTCCCCTATTAATTACTGGATAATGTAGGTAGTACATATAAATGTTTATAAAAACATACAAATTAATCAATACATATAGTACATTTAATTGGTATATCTTAACCCAATGCGACCATAAAGATCACAAATTCCCTGACTTGGGGACTAAGGGGCTACTCGATATATAATCTAGGCCAATATGGGGGGATATTAAAAAGCTTCAATTTGATGTGTGGACTTTTGAGAAATATGTGAAACTTAACATTATACCGTTCCCCCACTTTTGAAGTGAAAGATCCTGAATTTGTGGAAACGTGGAACTCTGTTTTGACAGAATGCTCCTTAAGACTGATGAATTTATTAATAATGTATAAAACCAAATTACTTAATATTATTAGAGGAGAAATGGATTTGTTACAACATGAGTTGAATAACAGGAAATTGGAGTTAGATTATCCTAAGTTTGATGGTATCCTAAAAATTGCGATAATAGAGTCTATGAATTTAATTTTAAATCTGAAACACACCAAATACCTCAGGGACCAATCAGATTATGATAACCAGTCTGTTTATGTCTGGAACCATGCACAGAGAAACCAACTCTGAAGGTCTAGTAATAGGAGAGGAAGATCTAGAAGTAGAAATAGAGGATAGAGACAGGGGGGAAACCAAGGATCAACTAATATAAACCCAGGACAGGGTAGAGCCTCAGACAGTGAAGCAGAGTCTGGGGAAGACATGGGGGCATCAGGAGGGGAGGAAACACTAGAAGTACCTAAGGGTATACAGAAGAACACTCAGAAACAGGTTACTATCAAGGGTCCAGTACATGTTCATAGTACAGAACAAGTGAGACCTAAATAGCAGAATACACACAAAAACCACCCCCTTTCGACTAGTACCTCTAACACAAAATATGTTAGTAGTACTAACCTAATTGCTACCAGTAATACAACAAACAATGGAGAAGATAGTAAGGTATTTGAGCAGGTTTTTTACAAAACCAATGAGAAAACTGGCATAGGCCAGGAAAAACAGGACATGTATCCACTGAGAGGGAACAAGATCTCAAAATATCAATAAACAATGTGAATAATGTTATCAACCTCTCAACTACTGTTTTGTCTGAGTTTTGCCCCCACCTGCACATTTAACCTTATCAAGACCATGTTGGATGTAAATAGATTGATTAGAAATCTAACCCTGAAAAAACATTTTCAGGGTGAAATAGAGAGTGGAGCTGTAGGCTCTGATGTTACAGATTGGTGACAGGCCGGTCCTGAAGTTATGCCTTCCTTAGACTTTTCTGAGGCATGTTTCTAGGCAGGGCCTAGGTAGGCATGGGGGACAAAACAGCAGCCCCCAATACCATTAAGAGTTTCAGTGGTTTTAGAAAACAATCTGAATTTTACCTTATACAGACTCGTGGACCCATTTTAGAAACCTTCTATAAGAGGGTTGAGGAGGATCTTACAAAAATCTAATTTGTTGTACAAAGAAAAACAGGTACTTCTGGAGATCCAAAAAAACAAAGATATTTTTATTTCCTGGGTGGATAAGGGGGGCTCTGTGGTCGTACTTGATAGGACAACTTATGTCAGTGAGGCCCATAGACAGTTGCACAATGCTAACAACTACACTAGACTTGACAAAGATCCCACTAAGATTTTTCAAAGGGAACTTAAGGCACTTTTGGATGATGGGTTGGAGGATGGGCATTTTGATCTAGCCATGTATGAGTTTCTGTATACAGAACATCCGGTGGTGCCCATCTTCCACCATCTACCAAAGGTGCATAAAACACTGACTGCTGTACAGGGACGACCTATCGTGAGTGGGATAGGCTCCCTTTTTGAACATCTGTCACAGTGGCTAGATGCCATACTGCATCCTTTTGTAGTTACCCTACAGAGTCATCTAAAAGACACCAAAGATCTATTAAATCTAATGGAAGATTTTACATGGGATATTCATGAGTATGTGTGGCTGACAGTGGATGTGGTGGCTATCTATTCATCTATTCCCCATGAAGAGGGTCTAAAGGCTATAACCTTTTTTCTACAGAATTTTTCTGTCTTTGAAACTTTGTAGAATTTATTTTGAGAGTCACCAGGTTCATGCTCACACATAACTACTTTCGCTTTGAGGAAACCTTTTATCTCCAGAGATGTGGGACGACTATGGGGGCGAAGATTGCGCCCTCATATGCCAACCTTTTCATGGGTTAGTGGGAGCTGTCCCACATCTATGGAGATGAAAATGACTATAGAGTTAATATTGCCTTTTACAGGCGATATATAGATGACCTTCTCTTTGTTTGGAAGGGTTCAGATACACTTTTGGCAGAATTTGTGAGCAGTCTTAATGTAAATACGGTTGGTCTAAGCTTTATTTTTGAGAAACAACCTAGATCGATCAACTATTTTGACCTTACCTTGACAGCTAATGACAATGGACAGGTCTACAGTAGTATATATAGGAAACCCATCACTAAGAATACCTTGGACCAGAAGTCAATTAAAGCAGCCAACGTTCTGGGCCTCCATTACATATGCAGCATCGCCCGCAAAATCCTCCGCCGCCAGATTTTACGCGATTTTGGTATTACATATACGGCGTAGCATACAAGTTACGCGCATATATTTCACCCTTCTGGCGTTTTTTTTTCTACCCATAGACTAACATAGAACAGCCGTGCAATTTAGTATCCAATATGCAGCGTAAGGACTTACGCGCGCAGAATTCAGAAAATCTACTCCATTCTCATCTCGCTACATATTGCAGGCGCAGCATCCCTTGCACTGACTAAAAAAGCAACGTAACTCCCTGGAAGCCTTAACAAACACATACATTTAAGCATTTTTTTAAAAAAAATAAGGTTTATTTGTGTATTTGAAATAGTTTGAAGCCACAACATAATCAAATGGATTGAGCTTGTAGGTACTTTATCACATTGTGGACATATACTTACTTATTGACTTTAAATTTCTTCTCAAAACAATCAACAATACTTGGAGGAGAGAACAATGGGAAATCATAATTGTATTTCCTTCATCTCTTTTGAACCCACTGGAGTGTAATTTATTCTAATGCTAACACAGCTTGGCATTGATGCCAAAATATATAAAGGGACAGTCAAGTCCAAAGAAAACCTTCTTGTTTTAAATAGGGCATGTTATTTCAAACTACTTTCAGATTTAATTCTAACACTTGCTTTGTTCTCTTGGTATTCTTAGTTGAAAGCTAAACCTAATATGGCTCATATGATAATTTCTAAGACCTTCTTGAAGGCTGCCTCTTTGCAATTGTGTCAAACCAATCACAGACACCACAACCTCTCACCTGCAGCCTTAAAACACCTGATAATGCCCACCCTATCAGTAACATCACTACTATATATACCAATGTATCAATTTATATTGGATGTGAGATACATTGATTTACATCTTAGAAGTGAATATTACTATATGTACCCTTCATAAACAACTGTTGTGGATGTGAGTTATAGTACAAGAATATATCATAAACATGATAATATTACCTTTTTTTTTTTTTGCCATTTCCACACAGGTCTTATTATATGTTTTAACAATATTAGTGTACTAAAACACACCTCATATGGATGTGGATGACAATTATATGGTAAACAACAGAGGACAAGATTTATGGTGAACTATAAGAATATTTATTTCTTTTTTGGCTTCTTGGATGAGGGAGCTGAGGTGACTGTAGTGGATTTCCTTGTTCTCCTGGTTTGAGAAGATTCTGCTGTTTCTGCGGGTGTGCTGGCCACAGATGATAGGCTGGAGGCAGTGTCCTGCTGGTGTGTAAAGTGCTCAACCAACACACGCAAGAGTTGATTTTGTTCTCTCCATCTATTGTCCATTTGCATCTGCATATCAGACAGAATTCACATCATCTGTGGTTGGTTATGAACACTTGCACTTAACGATGCTGCCATGTCCCTCTGTAGCTCTATGCTATGTTGTTGTCTCCTCTCTTGGCTCCTGATGAACCTTTCATGGTTCCTGAAGAACCTCTCTTGGCCTCTTTGTATGTTCTCAGTGCTTGTTGTGAGCCTCCTCTGGAGTGCAATGTATTCCTCATCCAGGAGTGAATACAATGCATCCACAGGCTCTTGAGCAGCAGGGCTTCTGGGTGCTTGTGGGGCAGGGTCACCTGCATTCGCTGTTGCTTGAGGTGCAGGGCCAGCTTCAACTGCTGGTTCATATGGGGCAGGGCCAGCTTCAACTGCTGGTTCATGTGGGGAAGGGCCAGCTTCAACTGCTGGTTCATGTGGGGCAGGGCCAGCTTCAACTGATGGTTCATGTGGGGCAGGGCCAGCTTCAACTGTTGGTTCATGTGGGGCAGGGTCACCTGCATCTGATGGTTCTTGAGGTGCAGCTGTAGAATCTGCTCTATTTCCATCTGCCAATGGTGGAGCTCGTCCAATTGCTGAGTATGGTGGAGCTCGTCCAATTGCTGAGGATGATGGAGCTCGTATGGTTGGTTGATAGTTCCACTGATGACGAGTGTGTGACCACTCAGCCTGTCCAATTGGAACTTCCTGTGACATTGTCTGTGGGTAAAATCCCTGACTGCCATGAGATTGTGTTGTTGGGGGGTAAATACATGGACCCTTTGTGGCTGTCTTGGCTCCCCCTCAAAGCCAAAGGGAGGATATTCCTCTGGCCAGGAATCTTGCCAGTGGTCATATGGCAATGGTGGTGGCATCACTCTCGGGTCCTCAAACTGAAGCCATCCAACCATGCTCATGACTGGGAGCATACTGTTGCCTGAAGTGTGGTGGTGGTGGTGGTGGTGGCATGGATGTTTGTATCCTTGTGACAGGAGGTTCTGTGAAGGAGTCAAAGCATGAGATGGATTAGTAAAGTCAGATATATGTCCACGTGGGCATACAATATACATTGATACATGCTAGGGCCTATACTGATTCTCATGTCAAACTCTATAACATGTGTTTTGTGTTAATCTGAGACATGTTAGTATTCCACTTTCCGTGGACAAAATACTGGCGTAAGTTACTTGTGACGACTAAAATGTGTATTTGCGCACATTTCAGAAGATCGCAAGTTTGTCCTACTTACGCCAGTTTAGCATATAATATAATAGCACAGTATATGTAATACCCCAATGTGCGAGGTGAAATTACGGGCGGCGCGGGTTCCCACGCTTGCGCCGAAACATGCACCGTATATGTGATCGCGCCCCTGAAGTGTAAAATTTGGAAGATAAAATAGTAAACATTATCAAATCAGCAGATTGAAATTATCCAAATTGACCATCTGATCCACCTGGCTTTCTTCAGATCTGGTAGATGATCCCAAGAATAGTAGAAAGAACACAATTTCATCGATTGCTACAAATAGTACCTTATGCATACAAGATCTTAAGACTACTTAGTTATATTTTATGGAACTCTAATTGCCTTATATCTATTAATTGCTCATAAATACATGCCACAAGGAAGGGCGTGGTTCAAAAAAAATGTTTAAATGTGATTTATTATCTTATTTAATTAGTGAAGTAATTGATTGTTATTTGTGGAATCATTAACTATGCCATGATCATAAATATTGAAGAACATAATAGCCAAAAAATAAGCTTGCAATACAATTGAACATGGGAAGCAAATAGTGTATCTGTTGTGGAATCTACAACTTGTGAACACACACAACAAAGAATCTGAAATGTATTTTTCTAAAGTAGAAAAATACTCTCATGGGCTAATCAAGGTATATCTCATTTTTACTTGGGATTTCATAAGCATTTAAATGTTTTGCTGTGCACTAAATAAATGCATTTTTTTTTAAAAGTTCTGACACAAAAGTAAATAAACAAAAATGATAATATTAGTATAGAATTGTAAATTAAATTTAATATAATAAATTGAATAGAATAAAATCTGATAAACTGCCAATCAGAAATACAATAAAGGGATGTTTTTATATATTACACATATTGATAAATCTAGTTTTCTTTTAAAATGTTTACATTAGGCACCAAATGTGTCTACATCAATGTTCTGACAGAATAAAGCTTAATAAATAAACCTTGAATCTTTTTATATGTTATATGCACATACGAATGTAACATAATTTGTGTTATACAAACATATACACACATATATGTACAATACATACTGTATATATTGTTTGAGGTTATTACGACATGTTACTAATCTAACATTGAAATATAGACAAATAGTAAGATATATCTCAACTATCAGTAGGGGGCGCACAAAATGTTTTCCTGACTATCTGAGCTCAGCCAGCTGGTATGCTGTAAAGATCCAGCCTGTGCCATACAGCACTATAGTGTGCACTCCTTAAATGTGAGTACCTTGCGTTTGATTGATCATTGATGATTGCCCCTGATTAATACACACATGTGGCACCTCTTTTGTTTTCTGAATATTTTCTAACATTCAGAAATGTATTTTATACCCTAGAGAGTAAAATACCAATCATGAGTGAGAAATGAAAAGAGCCATTTCTTTCAGAGATACTGAGACTACAAAAATACACATTTTATATGTTACGATCCCTAGTCTTGCTTTGGAAATAAATGAAAGCGAAGTGATGACTATATAGTGTTTCATTTCTGTGGTGTGCTTGAATAGGGAGACTTGATCTATATTTTGTAGTTTATATATACTTATTTTAAAGTATGTATGTTTTGTAAATAAATAAGTATGACTTATAAGTAATGTCTACATTAGTGACACTATTCTTCATACAAAACCCAATTTTTCATTTGAATTAACCAGTTAATCTTTTTCACTAGACTGATTTATTCATTTACATTTGCTGATTTGCAGTGGTGTTAATCTATGTTCTACACATCTATTACATCTGATCTGTTCATTCTGGTGGAACACCAGTTCACTAATGACATCATTATTTTCTACATTATGAAGTGGTTGTATGTAGCTTGTTGTCTTGAAGGATTTTTTTTAACAGGGTTTATGTCAAAATGTTGTTCAGATTAGAAACAGATTCATTTTTATTTGTTTAGGGATAAGAAAGCAACATTAAACTATTTTCTATCTGAAGGCACATAAAGCCAATCTTGTGGTGTTGTGATTTCTTAAACTCTTGGCCATGTTTATTTTTTTTAATCGTCATGTCAACAGCATACATTAATAACTTAATCCATATAATGTCAATGAGGTATATACAAGGCAGTATCATGAGATATTTTAATGAATCTTCAAATGGTGTTTTTCCTTTCCGCCTAATGCATTATTTACACCACTAACCATTCGGTTTTTGCTTACTTAAAGGGAACCTCATGTCAAAATTAAACTTTCATTATTCAGATAGAGCAGGCAATTTTAAACAACTTTCCAATTTACTTCCATTAACAAAATGTGCACCGTCTTTTTATAGTTTAACATTTTGAGTCACCAACTCCTACTGAGCATGTGCAAGAATTCACAGAATAAACGTATATGCATTTGTGATTGGCTGATGGCTGTCACATGGTACAGGGGGAGTGGAAATAGACATAACTTTTAAAATTGTCAGAAAAAAGAATCTACTACTCATTTGAAGTTCAGACACAGGTGTCAATTAATTAAATGCCGTCGGACATGATTCGCTGTAGCAAATCAATTCGGCCCGGGATTGCTAAATGCTGACAGCATACACAGTTGGCATTTAACATTGCACAAGCATTTCTTGTGAAATGCTTGAGCAATGCCCTACCCCCTGCAGATTCATGGCCAATCGGCCACTAGCAGGTGGTTGTCAATCATTCCAATCGTAAAAAGTTGGCAGAGAAGTTAAGGAGCAGCGTTCCGTCGAGCCAGAAACTACGGGTGAAGATAGCAGCATCCACTGCTTATTAAATCTCCCCCTAAGTGCTATTGCATGGTCTTTTTATCATGCATTTTTTGATTCTGAAAATCTACTGTGTGTACTGGTCCTTTAAAACAACTGGGTCTGTGCGTAGGACAGCAGGAATAAGAGAGGTGTAATATTTTTAAAATTTAGTTCTATGGCATGATGCCTTTCATTTCCTATGCTCTCTGAAGTTTTTGTTACAAAATCAATGGTCATTGGATGTCTAATGGGAATGCATATAACCTCCATACTACCCTGGCTTCTAGTTATGAAAAGTATAATATGGAAGTATGAGCTAATTATTTTTTTTTGGTGGGGGGGGAGGTTGGATCCAAGGGCAGCAGTTTGTCCAGTACCTAGGGTTGCACATAAATGAATGCAAAGTGGGCTTGGTATATTAGACATCAAGATCTGTAGCATTGAGTTAATATTGGCATCTACCCCATAGGTCTATAATAGCAGGTCTATAATATAGTCTCTTTTTCCACATTAAAAAATGCTTTAAATTGTTCAAAACAAAATTGATAAAACTGATCTCTAAGTTGGTCTACAAGTAGATTTTTTATTCTTTCCTTTGAGATTTGTATTTCTCCCACTCCAATATCCCCAAAAAGAAAAACGACCCTGAAATGAATATAGGAAGTACGTTACTTGTACTGGAATGGTGATACATACTAGCCAAGTCGGATACCATCCATCACCTGCCCACACCACACCCACTGCCCCACCCCCTCTTTGCATATGTTTAACTATTGTAAAGCACTTTATTGTGTATTAATTTTTCATTTTTTTTTAAACGATGAAAAATGTAATACAAAATTGACATATATATACATTTGCTGGCAATTTGCCACAGTGTATAAACAGCATTTATCTCCCTCTCTACTCATCAAGGGAGAGTGGAAATGTTGAGCCCTGAAAAGGTGTTACAGAATACATAGAGAATACTGGGATACTTTTTGAAGGAATGGAGGTGTGGAGCAATAGTGGGGAGGGGGCGTGCATTAAAACAAATCAAGTTTGAAGGGTGATGAAAATAGTTGAAGAAATGGAAAGCAGTTGGACAAGAGGAAGTAGATTACATATATCAAAGTGTATGTATTTTGTTGTGAGAATGTAATTTGTTTTAGTTATGGCTTGTGATTAGTTAAAAAATGGTCAGTAAACAAAATAGACATTGCACTATGATCTGACCAGGTAATTTGGCAAATGAAAGACGACCTGAAAGAGAGTATGACTATTTACCTAATTTAAATAATGTAGGTTTGGGAGAAGCTTTTGTTTCCTGGAGAATAATTCAAGCAGTTGGGGTGCATATGCTGACCATGGACATTATGTTCTTTCAGGGGAAAACAATGATGTGTACCAAATGGGAAATCAAACTGACCATTTAAAGTCAGGTTAACCCCTTAATGACCGGACCATTTTTCAATTTTCTTACCCTTAATGACAATGGCTATTTTTACATTTCTGCAGTGTTTGTGTTTAGCTGTAATTTTCCTCTTACTCATTTACTGTACCCACACTTATTATATACCGTTTTTCTCGCCATTAAAAGATACCATTATTTTCATCATATCTTATAATTAACTATAAAAAAATTATAAAATATGAGGAAAAAATTGAAAAAAACACACTTTTTCTAACTTTGACCCCAAAAATCTGTTACACATCTACAACCACCAAAAAACACCCATGCTAAATAGTTTCTAAATTTTGTCCTGAGTTTAGAAATACCCAATGTTTACATGATCTTTGCTTTTTTTGCAAGTTATAGGGCAATAAATACAAGTAGCACTTTGCTATTTCCAAACCACTTTTTTTCTAAATTAGCGCTAGTTACATTGGAACACTGATATCTGTCCGGAATCTCTGAATATCCCTTGACATGTATATATTTTTTTTTAGAAGACAACCCAAAGTATTGATTTATGCCCATTTTGGTATATTTCATGCCACCGTTTCACTGCCAAATGCAAGCAAATAAAAAAAAATCGTTCACTTTTTCACAAATTTTGTCACAAACTTTAGGTTTCTCACTGAAATTATTTACAAACAGTTTGTGCAATTATGGCACAAATGGTTGTAAATGCTTCTCTGGGATCCTCTTTGTTCAGAAATAGCAGACATATATGGCTTTGGCATTGCTTTTTGGTAATTAGAAGGCCACTAAATGCCGCTGTGCACCACACGTGTATTATGCCCAGCAGTGAAGGGGTTAATTAGGGAGCTTGTAGAGACCTTGAAGGGTTAATTTTAGCTTTAGTGTAGTGTAGTAGACAACCCAAAGTATTGATCTAGGCCCATTTTGGTACATTTCATACCACCATTTCACCGCCAAATGCGAGCAAATAAAAAAAAAAGTAAAATTTTTCACAATTTTAGGTTTCTCACTGAAATTATTTACAAACAGCTTGTGCAATTATGTCACAAATGGTTGTAAATGCTTCTCTGGGATCTCCTTTGTTCAGAAATAGCAGACATATATGGCTTTGGCGTTGCTTTTTGGCAATTAGGAGGCCACTAAATGCTGATGCGCACCACACTTGTATTATGCCCAGCAGTTAAGGGGTTAATTAGGTAGCTTGTAGAGAACTTGCAGGGTTAATTTTAGCTTTAGTGTAGAGATCAGCCTCCCACCTGACACATCCCACCCCCTGATCCCTCCCAAACAGCTCTCTTCCCTCCCCCACCCCACAATTGTCCCCGCCATCTTAAGTACTGGCAGAAAGTCTGCCAGTACTAAAATAAAAGGTGTTTTTTATTTTTTTTTAATTATTCATCTGTGATGGACCCCTGCCTTAGCCCCAAACCTCCCTGATCCCCCCAAACAGCTCTCTAACCCTCCCAACCTACCTATTTGCCACCATCTTGGGTACTGGCAGCTGTCTGCCAGTACCCAGTTTTCAACACAAAAAAAAAAGGTTGGGTTTTTTTTGTTTGTTTTTTGCTTAAACAGCGGTTTTCTGTAGTATAGCTGCCCCCCCCCCACCTAACCCCATCCCCCTACCCTAGCAGATCCTATTATTTAAAAAAAAAAAAAACACGTTTTCTGCCCCCCTCTCTTTTCTCTAGTCATTGGTGGCAGTGGTTGCTGCGCGCGCGCACACACACACATGCACGCGCGCCCGCAGGCCCCCCCTCCGCACGCTCCCAGCATCCAGCGTGCACAAAGCACTTGAAGGAACCGGATGCCGGGGAGCGATGGGCCGCCCACCGCCTCCCTTGTAAGCTCCCACCACCCATTCACCAACGGCACCATCGCTACCGGTGCAGAGAGGGCCACAGAGTGGCTCTCTCTGCATCGGATGCTTTTTTTTTTTTTAAATTCTGTTTTTATTGGGAAAAAAAGAGAAAGCTATCCAGTACAAGTTGAAACAAAGTGTCCAAGACATTACAGTGACATAAAAATCAATCATTGTACATTACAGTGCATACAGTAATAAATTTATGAATCAGATTTCTCAATCCCTTTAACCTTTAGCTTTTTCTCTCTTGCTATGATCCAGCAAATAGTGCAAACCTTTATTAACTATACAAAACTCAACCAGTAACATTGAACTGTTCAGTTAACTGTTAATTAATCCAGTCATGCAGAGTGCGTAAATCTTGGGTATATTCTGTGTGAAAAAAAAAAAAAGGAAAACAGTTTATATCGCGATTCTTTCTCTCCCTCCCCTCCCATCACCCCGCATCTGGTACAGGAACCCCCATTCACCTCTCAAAGAGGCCGAGAGCATATACTCAGTGTGTGCAAAGGGAGTCAGTATTTGACTTTGGTCATCTAAGCTTAAAGTTACAATATATTCCCGCCACTTATTTATGAAGTGTTTAAGTCTTTTGTTAGTGTCCATCTTGGTGTCTAGCTGCTCAATGAGCATCTGTTTGTGTAGGGTGCGTTTAAATGTGGTAAAAGCAGGGGCAGCGCTTTCAGTCCACACCTTTAGGATAACCTTCCTAGCTATCAGAATGATGGTAGTGAGCAGGGGGACAACTTTAGGTCTCTGCTCTCTCCACTCCAAAAGACAAATTTGTTCTATGCCAATTTGAACTCTAAGCTTCATGACTCTGTTGATCCAAAAGGAAATCTTACCCCAGAATTGTCCAACTCGCGGGCAGGTTAGAAAGTAGTGGATAAAATCCGGGTCGCTAAGTCTGCATTTACTACACTCGTTCACCACCCCAGGGTCCCACTTAGATAGCCTCCTTGGAATAATATAGTCCTTATGTATCATTCTAATCTGGGATTCTCTAAGAGTCATGGACAAGGTAGCCTTTCTAACAGTTTCTATGCTCTGCTGAATGCATCGGATGCTTTTTAAAGGGTATTGCAGGATGCCTCAATATCGAGGCATCACTGCAATACCCTGAGAGCTGCTGGAAGCGATTGCGATCGCTTCCAGCACTCTCTTAGACAACTGACGTACCAGGTACGTCCATTGTCACTAACTGTCAGTTTTTGCAGGACGTACCTGGTACGTCAGTTGTCATTAAGGGGTTAAAGGGACACTGAACTCAAATTTTTTCTTTTGTGATTCAGATAGAACATGCAATTTTAAAGTAATAAACAAGGATAGGTAGTAAAAACCAAAGTGAGCATACAAGACCTTACATTACAAGACCTTATTGGGCCCTGGGATCAAAGCGGTGACCCTATTTTCAGCAGTGGCTATTTTCAGCTGTGGGAGAGGATATGCATTGTGCAGTCTTCCTGTACAAATATGGTGATAGGTTTTTCTGTACAACAACACTGTGGTTGCCATCTTGGAAACCTGTGAGGGCAATGTATTACTCTTTTCTGAAAATGGGAGCAAAGATTGGCACAAACAAGTACAAATTCCCACAGCCACACTCCAAAATCCATTAGAAAGTTTTACTAGAAATGTGACGGCTGTTGTAACTGCTAAGGGTGGCCAACTCCATAATAATTCCCATAGTATTACAGTAGAATGGGATGTCCAACATGCTTATATAGTTGTGATTGTCTGGAGTCCACATACCTTTGCTGTATAATGTGTGCTAATTTGAACTATGTCATTGGGGCAACTACAGTATTTTGTAAGACATAGGCAACCACAGGGCTCTTCTTTTGGTTGGGTTGAGAGTGTTCTATTTTGAGGTCCTGGATAATCCACATCCCCAAACTAAATCATAAGTCACAATTTAAATGAAGCGTGTTCACCATTGAAATAAGGTAGTATACAAAAGAAAAGACACTACTAACATTTTAAGGATATATGTATGATTTGTTCTATACAGCTTGCCTCTATTTTACAGTATAAGATGTCTTGCTTCTTGAACTCTAATAAAAGACAAATACTGCTGCACTCTGTGTTTTAATAAGACTGCAGCTAAATGATAACTATTTATGTGCTTCCTTCTCAACATAATTTGCTGTACTTACATACTCTGTTTTGCTGCTTCTGCTCTATAGAGACTTATGTTCTACTGCAAATGTAATATTTTGTCGTGAGAATGCTCTGAGATGACACAGATTTCAGCAGCTGTTTGTGATTTACATTTTGACAGATTTAGCTCCTTCGTTTCAAAGTTACAAATGCATACGCATTTAAGAAAATACTATTTATAACAATTTAAAGCTAACAATGTAGTTCTTATAAATAAATATAATATTTTTTTGTAATATACAAATCATTTGAAAAAATATTTTGGACATATACTAACTGAGAGTATCTCCTTGAGCTATTTTCAATTATACATAGTTACTAAATGTATTTATTGCATATATTTCTGTATAAGGTTTAGGAAGAAAGCTCTGGTTTTGATTCATTACCATGCACATTAAATTTGTGCTGCAAACTGAATTCATAAGCATGCATAAATACTCTGTACTGGAATAAGATCACATTTAACTAGTGGGTCAATCCATCTCAAATTATCCAATAATGGTCAAGCTGGTTACTTGATGATTTTTAATTTTACAAGTTTTTTCAAGTGATTACCTTTATAAATTAGTATTGTAAAACCACCAGTTTTTTTAATTTAATTTTACTTGATTTAACCATGGCCGCCATCTTTGTGTCATGGTTGATGACAAATTTTAGTTACACAGATGCATACTGAAACCTCAATATCTCAGGTCAGTATGATCCTAGCTCCTTGGAACAAAAGCTGGGTTCTAAAGCACTTAACAAGGTACATGAACATATATAAACATTTTTATTACATTCTTGTTTCATAGACATAGAACTTAAGTCCTAATGTAATGATCAAGACCATTGAAAATTTCACTTTAACCCCTTAATGACCGGACCATTTTTCAATTTTCTTACCCTTAATGACAATGGCTATTTTTACATTTCTGCAGTGTTTGTGTTTAGCTGTAATTTCCCTCTTACTCATTTACTGTACCCACACATATTATATACCGTTTTTCTCGCCATTAAATGGACTTTCTAAGGATACCATTATTTTCATCATATCTTATAATTTCCTATAAAAAAAATATAAAATATGAGGAAAAAATTGAAAAAAACACACTTTTTCTAACTTTGACCCCCAAAATCTGTTACACATCTACAATCACCAAAAAACACCTATGCTAAATAGTTTCTAAATTTTGTCCTGAGTTTAGAAATACCCAATGTTAACACGTTCTTTACTTTTTTTGCAAGTTATAGGGCCATAAATACAAGTAGCACTTTGCTATTTCCAAACAACTTTTTTTCAAAATTAGCGCTAGTTACATTGGAACCCTGATATCTGTCAGGAATACCTGAATATCCCTTGACATGTATATATTTTTTTTAGAAGACAACCCAAAGTATTGATCTAGGCCCATTTTGGTATATTTCATGCCACCATTTCACCGCCAAATGTCATCAAATAAAAAAAAAAGTTCACTTTTTCACAAATTTTGTCACAAACTTTAGGTTTCCCACTGAAATTATTTACAAACAGCTTCTGCAATTAAGGCACAAATGGTTGTAAATGCTTCTTTGGGATCCCCTTTGTTCAGAAATAGCAGACTTATATGGCTTTGGGGTTGCTTTTTGGTAAGTAGAAGGCCGCTAAATGCTGCTACGCACCACACGTAAATTATGCCCAGCAGTTAAGGGGTTAATTAGGTAGGTTGTAGGGAGCTTGCATGGTTAATTTTAGCTTTAGGGTAGTGTAGTAGACAACCCCAAGTATTGATCTAGGCCCATTTTGATATATTTTATGCCACTATTTCACCGCCAAATGCGAGCAAACAATTAAAAAAAAATTCATTTTTCACAATTTTAGGTTTCTCACTGAAAGTATTTACAAACAGCTTGTGCTATTATGGCACAAATTGTTGTAAAAGCTTCTTTGGGATCCCCTTTGTTCAGAAATAGCAGACATATATGGCTTTGGCATTGCTTTTTGGTAATTAGAAGGCCACTAAATGCTGCTGCGCACCACACGTAAATTATGCCCAGCAGTGAAGGGGTTAATTAGGTAGGTTGTAGGGAGCTTGCAGGGTTAATTTTAGCTTTAGGGTAGAGATCAGCCTCCCACCTGACACATCCCACCCCCTGATCCCTCCCAAACAGTTCTCTTCCCTCCCCCACCCCACAATTGTCCCCGCCATCTTAAGTACTGGCACGCTCCCGGCACCCGGCGTGCACATTGCACTTACAGGAGCCGGATGCCGGGTAGCGATGGGCTGCCCACCCGCCTCCCTGTTATGCTCCCACCCACCAACGAACCGGCACCATCGCTACCGGTGCAGAGAGGGCCACAGAGTGGCTCTCTCTGCATCGGAGTCTTCTGAAAGGGTATTGCAGGATGCCTCCATATGGAGGCATCACTGCAATACCCTGAGAGCTGCTGGAAGCGATTGCGATCGCTTCCAGCACTCTCTTAGACAACTGACGTACCAGGTACGTCTATTGTCATTAACTGTAAGTTAATGCATGACGTACCTGGTACGTCAGTTGTCATTAAGGGGTTAAGGGTAATTTTTTATGGACTGTGTTTATATATGTACATGTACCTCGTAATGTGTTATAGACATCCGATTTTGTTCCAAGGAGCTAAGACTATTCTGAGCTTATCTACATTAAAAAGTACACTAAAATGCATCAAATTAATCTTGGGCTTCAGATGCTCTGTACAAATTCAGTCCAAATATACAACATTCATAAAATCATACATTTTTAAAGCTAATTCCCAAATGCATTTACATTATTAAAATATATTTGGGTTTAAACTTTTGAATAAATTACTATTTTCTTTAAATATTTGCAGCTGCCAGAAAAGTTACATCTATAGTGCATTATTTTGCCAAAATATATTTTCAAAGCTTTTTCCATAAATCTAAATCCACATTTTCTTTCACATAGAGAGTAATAACCATTCAATCAATTTTACACACACGCAATAATGTAGCAATTCCTGCAAAGAATTCAAAATGAAAATAAATCAAATGTTACATTTGAGAGACGGTATAATTCTGTGATATGCAGTACATGAACTATAACTAAAAGTATGATAGATCTTCTTTCAAATTATCTCTAACTTTACATAAATAATCTAAAGAACAGCATTTTTGCTGAATTTAAACAGCAATGAACAAACAGTGTACTGGCTCTGGAAGCAGATGATTATGTTTTAAATTGTATTTATCTGTAAAGCATGTATAGTGAATGAAATATAGTTATCTTCTTTAATAACAGTTTTGTTGTAAGTGTGGGCAGATTGAAGGTTCTCTTCATTTAAAAAGGGCAACCTTTAAATTGCCAAATTTAAGGGCCATTAAATTAAGAAAATTAAATGCTCTGATTCATTAGAGCATGTCATTGTTAGGCTAGCTATACTTTAATGAAATTGGGCTCCATATTTTAAGCAGGGAATCCTGCTATTGTGAGTCAGGATCACTCATTTAAGATTGCTTTCTACAATGTAAGAAGCAGGGGGTCATCCGACCACTGCTTCTTTCCCTCTCCTCCACCTCTAAGTTCGAGATAAATGTGTTTGGGGTGATTGACAGGCCCTGCTCGTGTATGCATACACATACAGTGTCTGCTGCTCTTTAACCACAATCCTGCCTGACAGTCAGGAACCTTGTCCGCTTGTGGCATATTTCATGGGGCCTTAAGTTTTTATTTTGCATTAGCACTATCAGATATATATATATATATATATATATATATATATATATATATATATATATATATATATAGACATAAATATTTAATAATACAATTTAAAAAAGTTATATGTGAAGAACATAGGAATGTAAAATATGTTACGCGATTTGTATTTTGCAATCTAAGTCTAATACAGTCGGGTTAGCTCATGTGAAATCTTAGTTATCTTAAGGTGTGTTTATGAAATATTACATATAAAATATTAAAAATGTTAATAATTATTATATATTATTATAGATGTTCTAAAAAAAATCCAAATAATTCTTAGAATATATATATATATAAACAAAAAGGATATGATATCTGCGCTGTCCTAATGTCATTCAAGGGTGCATACCAGCAACAACCAGATACCATTGGTAATATGTATAAAATATGCTTATTGGTTACAAGCTATATATGCAAAATACGCAAAGTCCACAGATGTAGTAAATCTGAAGATAGGCAGCTGAATCAAAATAGTGTGTGAAGGCTCCCAGTATGCCTCCACAAAGAAAATGATGTGAAAAAGTTTGTGTTCTGCGCCTTTCTTCTGTGGAAATACAAAGATGGTGGGGTAATCTCCCCTATCCCTAAGAACTTACTTCAGAGAACCTCAATCGGTATGAGGTAAGTAGTCACCCTTCGCAAAATATCTCCAAGAACTGCAACGATTCCAATCTGTCAGCTGATTCGTCAGTGAGACCAGAAGCTGCATCAATTGTGCTGTAGACTGAGGCTGTGTATTAAATCCTCACTGTAGAGCTTGTCTCGAAATATATGTAAGGGGAACAGACAAAAGGGTCCAGAAATAGGGAAGTACATCTTTATTAAAAACCACACAACATAAGACACAATTGTCAGCCCACTCACTCAGTGTAACCTCAATCCGTATGAGGTAAGTTAAAAGCAAAAAATTCCACAAGTCAATACAGTGATATTAGGATTTACAATAACCTCAGAGTCTTTGATAACTCAAAGTATACCCGTACAGCGCCCCTGACGCGTTTCAAAGTCACCTTCTTCCTCAGAGGGATTGAAGTACAGAGTTACTTACATCAAGCATCAATGAAATGTTTAAAAATGGCGGTGTGTTTGCTGGAACATAATTCTCGCTCCCTGATTGGTCCAAATACCAAGCTCTTCATTGGATATTCATTCCTATGTGTGATTGGTTCAAAGAAGGTCACATGTAATGATCACATGACCCCCTTGCAAATCCATTCATAGATTTTAAGGTGGACTCATCACACAATGGAAGAAATACAGCACAATTGATAAAAACAGGGGTAACTACTTAAATATACGTTAGTACAATATGACGGTACCAATACATATCTACATACCAATGTCTCTTACAATTAATATAATAAATATATATAAAAAGTATATAATTTACAATTGTGTCCTATGTTGTGTGGTTTTTAATAAAGACGTACTTCACTATTTCTGGATCCTTTTGTCTGTTCCCCTTACATGTATTTCGAGACAAAAAGCTCTACAGTGAGGATTTAATATACAGCCTCAGTCTACAGCACAATTGATGCAGCTTCTGGTCTCACTGACGAATCAGCTGACGGATTGGAATCGTTGCAGTTCTTGGAGATATTTTGCGAAGGGTGACTACTTACCTCATACCGATTGAGGCTCTCTGAAGTAAGTTCTCCGGCGACGCCAGATTTTGCGCAATTTTGGTATTACATATACGGCGTATCATACAAGTTACGCGCGTATATTTCATCCTTCGGCCGTATTTTTTTATCCATAGACTAACATAGAACAGACGCGCAATTTGGTATCCAATATACAGCGTAAGGACTTACGCGCGCAGAATTCAGAAAATCTACTCCATTCTCATCTCGCCACAAATTGCAGGCGCAGCAACCCTTGCACTGACTAAAAAACCAACTCCCTGGAAGCCTTAACAAACACATACATTTAAGCAGCATCTCAAGGTTAAAGGGACAGTATACTATGATATTGTTTTTTTAAGGTTTATTTGTGTATTTGAAATAGTTTGAAGCCACAACATAATCAAATGGATTGAGCTTGTAGGTACTTTATCACATTGTGGACATATACTTGCTTATTTACTTTAAATTGTATTACCTTCATCTCTTTAGAACCAACTGGAGTGTAATTTATTCTAATGCTAACACAGCTTGGCACTGATGCCAAAATATATAAAGAGACAGTCAAGTCCAAAGAAAACCTTCTTCTTTTAAATAGGGCATGTTATTTCAAACTACTTTCATATTTAATTATAACACTTGCTTTGTTCTCTTGGTATTCTTAGTTGAAAGCAAAACCTAGGATGGCTCATATGATAATTTCTAAGACCTTCTTGAAGGTTGCCTCTTTGCAATTGGGTCAAACAAATCACAGACACCACAACCTCTCACCTGCAGCCTTAAAACACCTGATAATGCCCACCCTATCAGTAACATCACTACTATATATACCAATGTGTAAATTTATATTGGATGTGAGATACATTGATTTACATCTTAGAAGTGAATATTACTATATGTACCCTTCAGAAACAACTATTGTGGATGTGAGTTATAGTACAAGAATATGTTATAAACAGGATAATATTACCTTTTTTGGGCCATTTCCACACAGGCCTTATTATATGTTTTAACAATATTAGTGTACTAAAACACACCTCACATGGATGTGGATGACAATTATATGGTAAATAACAGAGGACAAGATTTATGGTGAACTATAAGAATATTTATTTATTTTTTGGCTTCTTGGATGAGGGAGCTGAGGTGGCTGTAGTAGATTGCCTTGTTCTCCTGGTTTGAGAAGATTCTTCTGTTTCTGCTGGTGTGCTGGCCACAGATGATAGGCTGGAGGCAGTGTCCTGCTGGTATGTAAAGTGCTCAACCAACACACCCAAGAGTTCATTTTGTTCTCTCCATCTATTGTCCATTTGCATCTGCATATCAGACAGAATTTGCATCATCTGTGATTGGTTATGAACACTTTCACTTAACGATGCTGCAATGTCCCTCTGTAGTTCTATGCTACGTTGTTGTCTCCTCTGTTGGCTCCTGAAGAATCTCTCTTGGCCTCTTTGTATGTTCTCCGTACTTGCTATGAGCCTCCTCTGGAGTGCAATGTATTCCTCACCCAGGGGTGAATACAATGCATCCACAGGCTCTTGAGCAGCAGGGCTTCTAGGTGCTTGAGGTGCAGGTTCAGCTGCATTTGCTGGGTCCTGTGGGACATTTTCAGCTGCATCTGCTGGTTCCTGTGGGACATTTTCAGCGGCATCTGCTGGTGCTTGAAGTGCAGGTTCAGCTGCATCTGCTGGTGCTTGTGGGACATTTTCAGCTGCATCTGCTGGTGCTTGTGGGACATTTTCAGCTGCATCTGTTGCTGCTTGATTACTTTCAGCTATATGTTCTTCTGCAGATGGTGGAGCTCTTCCAAGTGAAGAGGATGGTAGAGCTCTTCCAAGTGAAGAGGATGGTGGAGCTCTTCCAAGTGAAGAGGATGGTGGAGCTCTCCCAAGTGAAGAGGATGGTGGAGCTCTCAGGGTGGATTGATAGTCCCACTGATGACCAGTGTGTGTAACAGGTGTGTGACAGTTTGTTAGTAATACCATTATCATCAAGTCTTTTGTTAACATAATTCATGAATAGATTTTCTATAAGGTAGAAAGTATGATTTCCAAGTAAAAACTTCAGTGAGTGTTTCATTTTTAAATATAGGTAATGACTCATGGCTTTGAGTTATACATATATTTGTTATGAATTTAATGTATAAGTCAAATATCATGAAAGATTGTAGAACTATTAAACCCTGGCAGCAATTGGTAGTTCAATTTGGTCAGACATAACTACAAAAAATAAATACTTTCATTGCAATGAATAAACAACTAAAGAAAGTATGAGTAAAAAAAAATCAGGACTGAAATAATAAGTCTCAGCTTACCAGTTCAAGAGCAGCAAACAGTGGTATTTTGAAGAGAGAGCTCACGGTTTGAAAAGGCAGGATCTGTTAGAGGGGAGAGAGAGCACAAGGCAGAGACGCTGCAGAGGCGGCTGACAGGAGCGCTGTGAGACACTGCAGGTGCGGATCGTAGGAGTGACGTCACCCGGTCCCAGGCCAGAGCGGATGGTTCAGCAGAGTGAGAAAGGCAAATAGAGGCTCCGGTTTCCACAGAGGAGGAATCTTGATTCCAGAAAGAGCAAGTAAGATAAGCTCACAGGAGGGTAATACAGGCTGGATACAACAATACCAAGCATTGGTATGATGTATCCAGCGTAATTTATACACAATTTAGGTAACCTCCCCTTAAAGGGGTATTATGTTACAGTGTGTGACCACTCAGCCTGTCCAGTTGGCACTTCTTGTGACATAGCCTGTGTGTAAAAGCCATGACTGGTGGTGGTGGTGGAGGTGGCGGCATGCCTGTTTGCATCCTCGTGACAGGAGGTTCTGTGGAGGAGTCAAATGATGAGAGGGATTAGTACAGTCATATATATGTCCATGTGGGCATACAATGTACATTGATACATGCTAGGGCCTATACTGATTCTCATGTCAAACTCTATAACATGCATGTGCACATTGTGATTTGTGATATTAGGAATTTTAATATGCGCGGTATACAGGTATGTGTTTCATACAATAGTTATGTGTACATGTCAATGATGGAAAAAATGTGTTCTTTAAGTGACACTATGGTCACACAATTTACTTTAGCCTGATGTAGGCACAGAACCTGCTTTCTTGAGCTAAAAGTATTGTGATGGCTATAGTGTCCATTTACTGAAAACTCTACATGTGGCTTGTGGCCTGTGTTACTCTGAGACATGTTAGTATTGCACTATTCCACCTCATATCATGAATTGCATTGTGTTAAGTAGCATTAATGTCAAATATAATTGTAGATGTTTGTGTTAGTAGGCCAGGTGTGTGGGATGTTACTCACCAGCATGATGTGCTGTGGTTGCAGCCCCTGAGTCACGAGCCCCTGGAAGTCCATGGACTGCTGTGATACTCAGGGACCTGTGTATCATCTCCTGCCAGGTGTTGTATTCTATGTCCAGGGGTGGACCACCGCCTGTTCCCCTCTGGTGAATAGCTTCCTGCCCCATCTTTTCTTTCACCCGCCTCTTACAGTCATTCCACCGCTTTTTAAGGCCCTCAACAGTCCTCCTTTGCGGGGCCATACTGTTGACGGCATCCTCTACCGCCAACCATGCTGTTTTATTATTATTATTATTATTATTATAGGTTATTTGTAGAGCACCAACAGATTTGCCTTTTGGCAACGCCTTTGCCCTTCTCCTGGCCAAAGAGGGCACTGTGATTGTCCATGATGGCCTGGACTAGGGCAACATTCTTATCGAATGAGAAGTTTGGACATCTCATCCTCTCATCCTCCGTGGACACCTGGCTTGCTCCCTGTGATGTCCCTGGTGTGAGTCCCTCCCTATCCTCTCCCTCCTCCCCCCTTCTGTCCCCATGTGCACCCTATGTCCCTCTTCTAGATGTGCCTGGTCTCTGGGGCTCTCGGGCATCTCCCCTCCCATCATCCCTTCTAGCTCTCCCTCTCCCCACTCCACTTACTCCCTGATGGGGACCCCACTACTCCTCCTGTCCTCTACAATACTCCTCTCCCTGCCACTCCTCTCCCCTCCGCCCTACCTCTCCCTGCCATCCTCACACTACACACACTCACACTCACTCCCAGTTCAATCACACACAATCACAACCAAACACTCAGCCTATCACACTGTAAAATTGAAATAAAATGTGTGAGGTGTTTGAAAAAAAAGTGTGGTGTATTTGTATATGTATGTATGCAATATGTGTGCAATATGTAAAAATATGTTTAAGTGCACAAGCTTAATCAACCAACAATGCGACCTAACTAACTCCTCTAAGCGTCTCTCTCTCTACTCTGACTAATCCTCCACTGTAGTGTGCTGTAGCTCAACGAACCATCCAAACACACTGAAGAAAATGGCGGCTGCGCATGGGTTTATATATGACTTTTGAATAGCGTAATTACGTGTCGCATTTGTAGATGGAGTCGCGGTTCATTTTTATGAGTGTTAGCCTAATTTGCATAAATCTACTCTTTATTGAGACTTTACGTGGACAAAATACAGGCGTAAGTGACTTGCGATGACTAAAATGTGTATTTGCGCACTTTTCGGAAGATAGCCAGTTTGTCCTACTTACGCCAGTTGAGCATCTAACTGCACAGTATATGTAATACCCCGATGTGCAAGGAGAAATTACGGGCGGCGCGGGTTCCTACGCTTGCACTAAAAACTATGTAGTATATCGGATCGCGCCCCAAGTGTGTAGTTCCATTTGCGACAGTCTGCTTATGGACTCTGTTTTATACTGGACCTTGGGATGAGTTTACCCTACGCTAGATGTTTGGACTTTCCAGTTTCTAAAGAGTGCCAGTAGGAGGAGTTTCCGGACATCCGTGAGATATCTGAATAGGTTGGATTGGACATACCCTGCTAAGCATGCTAACACAGAACTGTGTACATTGGAAAGTTTTGGGCTCAACAACCCCAAATCTGTATTTACGCTGTATATCGGCTCTGCTAAACTACAGTTTGCCTTTGTCTATGTTTATCTGCTGCTGACAGGCAGAATGGTCTACGCAGCTGAGGCATCAGAAAACAGACCAATCGGATGAGGGGTGTGTTGGGACGCCAGCACTCCTACCTGTGACGTCACTCCGCAAGATCGGAGGATCCATGCTGAGGAGTTCAAAGGCGGTTTGTTTGAAACAGGCCTGTATTATTCATAGGTATACTGTAAACCATCAGTTTGCTGGCCAGCTTGATCCACTTTGGGGACTGTGTTAGTAAGATAACCTTATCCTGGATACAGCCGTTTGGCTGCGGCCACGCATTTGAAGGACTGTACTCCTTTATACATCTTTACCATAAGGGCTCTTTCTTCTGTTCTGTTTGCAGGGTTTTTTGCAATGGTTATTGTTTTTTATATATATGATATGTGTGTGGTATTTATCAACTATAGATCTTTGTAGATAACTTTCAGTCAATGACTTATTTTGCTGTAGGCATTTAATAAATATGAGATATATTCTCTAAAGATTTTTGAGTGCAATTATCCCTTTCTTTAAGGTGACAGTACTATATGTTACTTTTATCTTTTCTATAGTTATAGTGTTTATATTATTTTAAAGGGCTGCACCTTATTTGTCTTTTTAAGTAGTATTTTCTCCTCCCTCCTACATATATATAGAAATTCATTATTTTTACTAATTATTTTTTTTTTTAAATATTTGATATGTAATATTTCAATAACGGGCCTTAAGATAATTACATTTTCATTTGCACTAACCCGACCGGCGTTAGATCTAAATCGCGAATCACATTACACATTTTACATTCCTATGTTCTTCACATAGATTTTTTTATTTATTATTAAATATATATTTTTATATATATCTGAAATGCTAATGTAATATAGATATCTATACCTATATATCTATAGGAATACACATGCATGTATATGTACAGATACAGAGGATATAAAAAGTCTACACACCCCTGTTAAAATGTCAGGTTTTTGTGATGTAAAAAAATGAGACAAAGATAAATCATTTCAGAACTTTTTCCACCTTTAATGTGACCCTATAAACTGTACAACTCAATTGAAAAACAAACTGAAGTATTTTAGATAAAGGGAAAATAAAATAAAAAAAATAATATGGTTGCATAAGTGTGAACACCCTTAAACTAATACTTTATTGAAGCACCTTTTGATTTTTATTACAGCACTCAGTCTTTTTGGGTATGAGTTTTTCAGCATGGCACATCTTGACTTGGCAAGATTTGTCCACTCTTCTTTGCAAAAACACTCTAAGGCCTAGATTTGGAGTTCGGCGGTAGCCGTCAAAACCAGCGTTAGAGGCTCCTAACGCTGGTTTTGGCCGCCCGCTGGTATTTGGAGTCAGTGATTAAAGGGTCTAACGCTCACTTTTCAGCCGCGACTTTTCCATACCGCAGATCCCCCTACGCCATTTGCGTAGCCTATCTTTTCAATGGGATCTTTCTAACGCTGGTATTTAGAGTCGTTTCTGAAGTGAGCGTTAGAGCTCTAACGACAAGATTCCAGCCGCCTGAAAATAGCAGGAGTTAAGAGCTTTCTGGCTAACGCCGGTTCATAAAGCTCTTAACTACTGTACCCTAAAGTACACTAACACCCATAAACTACCTATGTACCCCTAAACCGAGCTCCCCCCACATCGCCGCCACTCGATTAAAATTTTTAACCCCTAATCTGCCGACCGCCACCTACGTTATACTTATGTACCCCTAATCTGCTGCCCCTAACCCCGCCGACCCCTGTATTACATTTATTAACCCCTAACCTGCCCCCCACAACGTCGCCGCCAGCTACTTAAAATAATTAACCCCTAATCTTCCGACCGCAAAGCGCCGCCACCTACGTTATCCCTATGTACCCCTAATCTGCTACCCCTAACACCGCCGACCCCTATATTATATTTATTAACCCCTAATCTGTCCCCCTCAACGTCGCCGACACCTGCCTACACTTATTAACCCCTAATCTGCCGAGCGGACCTGAGCGCTACTATAATAAAGTTATTAACCCCTAATCCGCATCACTAACCCTATCATAAATAGTATTAACCCCTAATCTGCCCTCCCTAACATCGCCGACAGCTACCTTCAATTATTAACCCCTAATCTGCCGAGCGGACCTCACCGCTATTCTAATAAATGGATTAACCCCTAAAGCTAAGTCTAACCCTAACACTAACACCCCCCTAAGTTAAATATAATTTACATCTAACGAAATAAATTAACTCTTATTAAATAAATTATTCCTATTTAAAGCTAAATACTTACCTGTAAAATAAATCCTAATATAGCTACAATATAAATTATAATTATATTATAGCTATTTTAGGATTAATATTTATTTTACAGGCAACTTTGTAATTATTTTAACCAGGTACAATAGCTATTAAATAGTTAAGAACTATTTAATAGTTACCTAGTTAAAATAATAACAAATTTACCTGTAAAATAAATCCTAACCTAAGTTATAATTAAACCTAACACTACCCTATCAATAAAATAATTAAATAAACTACCTACAATTACCTACAATTAACCTAACACTACACTATCAATAAATTAATTAAACACAATTCCTACAAATAAATACAATTAAATAAACTAGCTAAAGTACAAAAAATAAAAAAGAACTAAGTTACAGAAAATAAAAAAATATTTACAAACATAAGAAAAATATTACAACAATTTTAAACTAATTACACCTACTCTAAGCCCCCTAATAAAATAACAAAGCCCCCCAAAATAAAAAATTCCCTACCCTATTCTAAATTAAAAAAGTTACAAGCTCTTTTACCTTACCAGCCCTGAACAGGGCCCTTTGCGGGGCATGCCCCAAGAATTTCAGCTCTTTTGCCTGTAAACAAAAACATACAATACCCCCCCCCCCCAACATTACAACCCACCACCCACATACCCCTAATCTAACCCAAACCCCCCTTAAATAAACCTAACACTAAGCCCCTGAAGATCTTCCTACCTTGTCTTCACCATCCAGGTATCACCGATCCGTCCTGGCTCCAAGATCTTCATCCAACCCAAGCGGGGGTTGGCGATCCATAATCCGGTCCAGAAGAGGCTCCAAAGTCTTCCTCCTATCCGGCAAGAAGAGGACATCCGGACCGGCAAACATCTTCTCCAAGCGGCATCTTCGATCTTCTTCCATCCGGAGCGAAGCGGCAGGATCCTGAAGACATCCAGCGCGGAACATCCATCCGGACCGACGACTGAACGACGAATGACTGTTCCTTTAAGGGACGTCATCCAAGATGGCGTCCCTCGAATTCCGATTGGCTGATAGGATTCTATCAGCCAATCGGAATTAAGGTAGGAATTTTCTGATTGGCTGATGGAATCAGCCAATCAGAATCTAGTTCAATCCGATTGGCCGATCCAATCAGCCAATCAGATTGAGCTCGCATTCTATTGGCTGATCGGAACAGCCAATAGAATGCGAGCTCAATCTGATTGGCTGATTGGATCAGCCAATCGGATTGAACTTGATTCTGATTGGCTGATTCCATCAGCCAATCAGAAAATTCCTACCTTAATTCCGATTGGCTGATAGAATCCTATCAGCCAATCGGAATTCGAGGGACGCCATCTTGGATGACGTCCCTTAAAGGAACAGTCATTCGTCGTTCAGTCGTCGGTCCGGATGGATGTTCCGCGCTGGATGTCTTCAGGATCCTGCCGCTTCGCTCCGGATGGAAGAAGATCGAAGATGCCGCTTGGAGAAGATGTTTGCCGGTCCGGATGTCCTCTTCTTGCCGGATAGGAGGAAGACTTTGGAGCCTCTTCTGGACCGGATTATGGATCGCCAACCCCCGCTTGGGTTGGATGAAGATCTTGGAGCCAGGACGGATCGGTGATACCTGGATGGTGAAGACAAGGTAGGAAGATCTTCAGGGGCTTAGTGTTAGGTTTATTTAAGGGGGGTTTGGGTTAGATTAGGGGTATGTGGGTGGTGGGTTGTAATGTCGGGGGGGGGTATTGTATGTTTTTTTTACAGGCAAAAGAGCTGAAATTCTTGGGGCATGCCCCGCAAAGGGCCCTGTTCAGGGCTGGTAAGGTAAAAGAGCTTGTAACTTTTTTAATTTAGAATAGGGTAGGGAATTTTTTATTTTGGGGGGCTTTGTTATTTTATTAGGGGGCTTAGAGTAGGTGTAATTAGTTTAAAATTGTTGTAATATTTTTCTTATGTTTGTAAATATTTTTTTATTTTCTGTAACTTAGTTCTTTTTTATTTTTTGTACTTTAGCTAGTTTATTTAATTGTATTTATTTGTAGGAATTGTGTTTAATTAATTTATTGATAGTGTAGTGTTAGGTTAATTGTAGGTAATTGTAGGTAGTTTATTTAATTATTTTATTGATAGGGTAGTGTTAGGTTTAATTATAACTTAGGTTAGGATTTATTTTACAGGTAAATTTGTTATTATTTTAACTAGGTAACTATTAAATAGTTCTTAACTATTTAATAGCTATTGTACCTGGTTAAAATAATTACAAAGTTGCCTGTAAAATAAATATTAATCCTAAAATAGCTATAATATAATTATAATTTATATTGTAGCTATATTAGGATTTATTTTACAGGTAAGTATTTAGCTTTAAATAGGAATAATTTATTTAATAAGAGTTAATTTATTTCGTTAGATGTAAATTATATTTAACTTAGGGGGGTGTTAGTGTTAGGGTTAGACTTAGCTTTAGGGGTTAATCCATTTATTAGAATAGCGGTGAGGTCCGCTCGGCAGATTAGGGGTTAATAATTGAAGGTAGCTGTCGGCGATGTTAGGGAGGGCAGATTAGGGGTTAATACTATTTATGATAGGGTTAGTGATGCGGATTAGGGGTTAATAACTTTATTATAGTAGCGCTCAGGTCCGCTCGGCAGATTAGGGGTTAATAAGTGTAGGCAGGTGTCGGCGACGTTGAGGGGGGCAGGTTAGGGGTTAATAAATATAATATAGGGGTCGGCGGTGTTAGGGGTAGCAGATTAGGGGTACATAGGGAGAACGTAGGTTGCGGCGGTTTACGGAGCGGCAGATTAGGGGTTAAAAAAAATATGCAGGGGTCAGCGATAGCGGGGGCGGCAGATTAGGGGTTAATAAGTGTAAGGGTAGGGGTGTTTAGACTCGGGGTACATGTTAGGGTGTTAGGTGCAGACGTAGGAAGTGTTTCCCCATAGGAAACAATGGGGCTGCGTTAGGAGCTGAACGCTGCTTTTTTGCAGGTGTTAGGTTTTTTTTCAGCTCAAACAGTCCCATTGTTTCCTATGGGAGAATCGTGCACGAGCACGTTTTTGAGGCCGGCCGCGTCCGTAAGCAACTCTGGTATCGAGAGTTGCATTTGCGGTAAAAATTCTCTACGCTCCTTTTTTGGAGCCTAACGCAGCATTTGTTTGAACTCTCGATACCAGAGTTAATTTTATGGTGCGGCCAGAAAAAAGCCCGCGGAGCGTTAACAGCCCTTTTACCGCCGAACTCCAAATCTAGGCCTTAATCTGTCAGAATGCGAGGGCATCTCCTGTGCACAGCCCTCTTCAGATCACCCCACAGATTTTGAATTGGATTCAGGTCTGGGCTCTGGCTGGGCCATCCCAAAACTTTAATCTTCTTCTAGTGAAGCCATTCCTTTGTTGATTTGGATGTATGCTTTGGGTCTTTGTCATGCTGAAAGATGAAGTTCCTCTTCATATTCAGCTTTCTAGCAGAAGCCTGAAGGTTTTGTTCCAATATTGTCTGGTATTTGGAACTGTTCATTATTCCCACTACCTTGACTAAGGCCCCAGTTCCAGCTGAAGAAAAACAGCCCCAAAGCATGATGCTGACACCACCATGCTTCACTGTGGGTATGGTGTTCTTTTGGTGATATGCAGTGTTGTTTTTGCACCAAACATATCTTTTGGAATTATGGCTTAAAAGTTTAACTTTGGTTTCATCAGACCAGAACACCTTTTGCAACATGCTTTTGGGAAACTTCAGATGTGTTTTTGCAAAATTTAGCCTGGCTTGGATGTTTTTTTTGTAAGAAAAGGCTTCCGTCTTGTCACTCTACCCCATAGCCCAGACAAATGAAGAATACGGGCCATTGTTGTCACATGTACCACACAGCCAGTACTTGCCAGATATTGCTGCAGCTCCTTTAATGTTGCTGTAGGCCTCTTGGCAGCCTCCCAGACCAGTTTTCTTATCGTCTTTTCATCAATTTTGGAGGGACATCCAGTTCTTGGTAATGTCACTCTTGCACCATATTTTCTTCACTTGATGATGACTGTCTTCACTGTGTTCCATGGTATATCTAATGCCTTGGAAATTCTTTTGTACCCTTCTCCTGACTGATACCTTTTAACAATGAGATCCCTCTGATGCTTTAGAAGCTCTCTGCGGACCATGGCTTTTGTTGTAGGATGCGACTAACAAAATGTCAGGAAAGACCAACTAGAGCAGCTGAACTTTATTTGGGGCTAATCAGAGGCACTTTAAATGATGACAGATGTGTACTGACTCCTATTTAACATGATTTTGAATGTGATTGCTTAATTCTGAACACAGCTACATCCCAAGTTATAAAAGGGTGTTCACACTTATGCAACCATATTATTTTATTTTTTTATTTTTATTTCCCTTTACCTAAAAGATTTCAGTTTGTTTTTCAATTGAATTGTACAGTTTATAGGTCACATTAAAGGTGGAAAAAGTTCTGAAATGATTTATCTTTGTCTCATTTTTTTTACATCACAGAAACCTGACATTTTAACAGGGGTGTGTAGACTTTTTATATCCACTGTATATATAGAAATATGTATTTAAAATAAAAATACAATTTTCCTGTACGTGAAGAGCATTGGAATGTGAAATATTAATAACAGCTGTTGGGTTAGTGTGTGTGCAATGAGTAAAGTCTAGGTGGAGAATGTGTTAGCACAGTCATGATATCCGAAGTCCAAAAAATGTGTTAGCACAGTCATGATATCCGAAGTCGAAAAGTTTGTTCCCGTTGGATTTCACTTGAGCACAAACTTTATACTTCAACTTGTAATACATGTTATACGCGATGAGCACAAAAGGTTTACGCTCGAGCAGGAGTGCTAAATAGTGTGCCACTTGTAATCTACCCTTTGTGTTTTACCCTTTGTGAGGCTTGATCATATAGCATTAAAGGGTTGATAGTCTTAAAATTACATTCTCTAATAAATTAAACATGTAATTTTTTTTTTCTATAATGGCCCATTAAACTGTGAGGTTATTTTGTCCCCTACAAAATAAGAATGTGTTTTGGGATATTGGTACCTGAACGATTTACAATAAACACAAATATTTGCACACTAGATAAAAATAACAGTCTGAATACAATTTTTGGATGTGCTCCAAAAGTATAATTAGGATAAAATAAAGTCAGCTATAATTTATCATTAGTATTGAACCAATAATACAAATGATAGGAAAATGTAATAATCTTTAACAACATAATAGTGAGTAGTACAAATAGGGATATCTCGTCAAACTTAATGTGACAGGTACCACGCCCCTTTATATGCAAACCACGCCCCTTTATAGGCAAATCCCCGCCCCTTTATAGGTAAATTCACGCCCCTTTATAGGCAGATTCACGCCCCTTTATAGGCAGATCCCCGCCCCTTTATATGCAGATCCCCGCCCACTCTCCTCCCAATATTTCCACCCTACCCGCCCACTATTTTCCATATTTTACGCCCCTTTTATGGCTTCTTCTAAGAGCATTTTAACATTTATTTTAATGTTAAAATAATTCCCTTTAATGGCTTCTTTTAAGAGCATTTTAACATTTATTTTAATGTTAAAATAATAAACAATATAATTTTATTTTAAATAGTATTGTGTTAATGTTTTATGTATCATTTAACTGATATTTTGTAACATTTCAATGCATTTAAATTTAAAACAAAACAAAAAACAAAACAGAACACATTTTAATTCAATGTATTCCTAATAAGGCTATTAAGAAAAAAAAAGATACAAAATATCTTCTCTGCGTAATGTCCGAGGGCATTACGCAGAGAAGATATAAAAATAGATATCTTCTCTGCGTAATGGGACTCGATCATTAGACAGAGAAGATATTTTGTATCTTTCTTAATTAACCAAAAGTTGTTAAGCTATACAGTCTTTTTGAATCTAAAAAGTGTTCAACATGCAGTTTGTCTGATACATGCTGGAGAAAATATGAGCTAATTCACATATCTCTTACACAGACAGAAGTATTCTCCCTGCAAAATCTGATGTCTGTAGATAATGTGTGCTAATCACACAGCTCTTGCACAGAAGCATTCTCCCCCTGCACAACCCCTCCCAACTGAAAAAAAACCTCCCACATAGACACACCTCTTTTTAGTATAATTTCTTGTATCAAATTTATACTGATTCTACATGTACTTAATATTAAAAGCAAATAAATTTTATTTCTTCTTTTCACATTCTTTGTGAAATGCTATGATCAACACATGTCTAAAATTAGATAGGGTTGTTAAACACTGTCAAATGTTTATTTCAACATTCCTCCATGCTTTAAAATGACCACAGGTCACACAGGTCAGTGCAGGTGACAAAAAGATAATGTTTACATCTTTTTTTAAGACTAAATAGCCTCTGTTTCAGATTAGACATGCTTTCTTTCCTGGTGAATCGCTATTGATAACACATGTCTAAAATTAGATAGGGTTTGTTAAACACTGTCAAATGTTTATTTCAACATTCATCCTTGTGTCAAAATCATGCTTTCCTGGTGAATGGCTATTGATAACACATGTATAAAATTAGATAGGGTTTGTTAAATACTGTCAAATGTTTATTTCAACATTCATCCTTGTGTCAAAATGACCACAGGGCACAGTTCAGTGCAGATGACAAAAAGATAATGTTTACATCTTTTTTTTTAAAGACTAAATAGCCTCTGTTTCAGATTAGACATGTTTTCTTTCCTGGTGAATGGCTATTGATAACACATGTCAATATTTACAGCTTTAACAGTTTGCTAAACTATATGAAAAAAAAAAATGTCTGATTTTGGGAGATCACCGGATAAAAACCATGAAGTTGTATTAAGAGATATGTATTAAAATCCATTAAAAACCGGGTCTTTTGGAGGGGTACATAATCTGTATCGTGTGGCTAATCAATATGATATTAGCAAAGCAACAACTCAAGCGTTTTTAAATTCTCAAGATACTTATTCACTCCATAAGCCTGTTAGACGTGTTTTTGAAAGAAACAAAATATATACAGCGTCTATAGATATTCAATGGCAGGCTGACTTGGTATCAATGATTGAATTTGCTAAATATAATGATGGTATCAAGTATATTCTCACCGTTATAGACTGTTTTTCTAAATATGCGTGGGTTGTCTGTTTGTCTAATAAAACAGGCTCATCCGTTGCAAAGGGATTTCAAGAAATTTTTCAAGGTCGTCGTATACCTTTAAAGATTCAAACTGATAAGGGTACGGAGTTCTTAAACGTGACTGTCCAAAAAGTATTTAAAAAATATAAAATTCAACATTTTGTAGCAAACAATGTTGTTAAAGCAGCCATTTGTGAACGCTTTAATCGTACATTAAAAACTAAAATGTGGCGGTATTTTACATACCACAATACCTACAGATATATAGATGTGTTAAATGCTCTTATATTTAGCTACAACAATACATATCACAGGACTATACGTTGTTCACCTGTAAACGTGACACAGGAAAATTCACTGCTCATTTGGAAAAATATTTATGGTGTTTCTTCAAAATCTAAGAACATTAAGCCTGCTTTAAAAGTTGGTGACCATGTCAGGATTTCAAAGTTTAAAAATTGTTTCGCCAAAGGTTACGAAGAAAATTTTACTGACGAGATATTTGTAATAGATGGTGTGAATACACGTGGTTCTAAACCTCTTTATAAACTGAAAGATTTAGCAGGTGAAATTATTGAAGGTAGTTTCTACACTGAAGAAATTCAAAAAATATCACATGATGACAATCGTGTGTACAGAATTGAAAAGGTTCTAAAACAGAAACATATTAGAAGAAAACTATACTGCTATGTGAAGTGGAGAGGTTACCCAAATAAATTCAACAGTTGGATACCCAAAAGTCAGTTAACTACATTATAGTATAATGGAGCAGTCCTCTTTTTATTTAACTCTACTAAGTAACGCCTCCTATCATATGTTCCCTAACAATGAAATTTCTAGTTTTACAACAAAGCTAGCTAAACCTGTTACATTAAAAGGCGAATGGGAGGTTGGCGTAAGAGAGGTTATGTACCCCCACACTTTTGATCTTCTTGAAGCGGCTGATTCCAAAATAACTATAACAACGCAGAACAAACCAATCACTTATGTGCATTTGAAGCCTGGTTATTATAAAGATATGAATGATATAGTTAGAGCTATTAATGATAAATTATCCACGCTTCAAAATTTAAGTATTGACGTGAAGCTAAAGTACGATGAATTATCACGGACAGTTCGAGTAGTAGGTAGTAGTGGCAGTATCATTACGGTTTCAGAAAAGTTAACTCATATCTTAGGACTTAATAATTACGGATTAAGAAATGACGTTAACACACAGGCTGTCAAGAATGAGAATGGAAAGATATATTGTGATATAAAAGCAGGATTCTACACACTTTTTATCTACACCGACATCATAGAACATCAGCGTGTAGGTGACAGCTTTGTACCATTGCTGCTCGCTGTCGATATTACGGGTGGAAATAACGAAATTATTACGCATCGTTATATCGATCCAGACTATGTGCCTGTCAGTAAACATCATTTTGACCGTGTTACAATTGAGATAAAGAACGACCAGGATAAAAACGTGGCATTTAAGTACGGAAAGGTGATCATTAAGCTACACTTTAGGCCACGTAAAAAAGAGTTGTTCTAAAAAAGATAAAATGGTTGCAATGAAAGTTTATGGTGACCCCGACATATACAGCAATTATTACAGAACACAAGCAGGAAATGGCCTACCTGGATTTCATGGTAGTTCATACATGTATGGCCGTGGAATAGGTGGTGTGTTTAGGAACTTATTCAGGATGGCAGTACCTTTGTTTAGGCGTGGGTTTGAAATTGTAAAACCACATATGAAAACAGCAGCACAGGGTATAGCAAAGGATGTGGTGAGCCGTGTGTCCTCAGCTGTTATGAATAAAATGAATAATGGTCCACAAGAGGGAACAGGCATTGTGTATATTGCTAACAAGAGAAAAACAAAAAGAAAGCATGATATTGCTTTTCCACCAATGTTAACACAACACATAATTAAAAACCGTGCACGCAAAAGCAGAAAGAGACAGAGGCCACCAAGGCGTTCACCAGGTGACATCTTCTAATAACCACACAGTTGTCATTAAAAAAAAAAAAAAGCTATGGCGTTTATTCATAATGGATCCTTAGAATGTGCCAAGTCAGAATTGGATATCTTTCAAATACAGCCTACACAAACAAGTATAGAAAAATCACTCTATGTGGAAATACAACCCCTGACAGCAATTATTGAAAATGCACCTTTAGAGTTCTATATAGCTGGAAGTGGAGATCATTATTTTGATCTGAACAACACCCTTTTGTTCATAACATGCAAAATTGTTAAACAAGACAATACACCACCTCCTGAGGGGGCCCGAGTCAGCCTCATCAACTATCCACTGTCCACACTGTTTAATCAAGTGGATGTCACATTAGGAGACAGACTTGTATCACAATCAAATAATCTTTACGCTTACCGTGGGTACATTGAAACAATTCTTAATTATAGTGCTGATACACTATCAACGCAATTCACAGGTGGACTGTTTTATAAAGATACAGCGGGTCACCATGACACACGTGTCTTGGGTGGAGACAATCAAGGTTTTAACAAAAGAGCGCACATGTTAGAAAGGGGTAAAACTATTGAATTACTAGGTCATCTTCACAGTGACCTGTTTTTCCAAGAAAAGTTAATGTTAAACGGAATTGATTTGAAAATAAAACTTACTAGAAATAAAGATGCATTTTGTCTTATGTCTGCAGAAGCAGAACAGTATAAAGTACAAATCTTGAATGCATCACTTTTTGTCAAAAGAGTGCAAATATCACCAGCAGTGCGAATAGGTCATGCGCAAGGCCTGCTAACAGCAAATGCAAAATATGCTCTGGATAGAGTCGGACTGAAAGTGTATTCTATCGCTGCAGGTAGCCGTGTATGTAATCAAGAAAATTTATTTCTGGGACAATTACCAAAGCTTGTGGTTATAGGATTTGTAGACAATGATGCCTTCTCAGGAGCTTATGACAAGAATCCACTATGTTTCAAACACAACCATGTAAATTTTGCTGCACTCTATCTGGATGGTGAGCAAATACCAACAAAGCCATTTCAACCAGATTTTGAAAATGGAAATGCAGTACGTGAATATATTTCTCTAGTGAACATTGCAGGAAAGCAGAATTGTGGCTCTGCAATCCTAATTAACAGAGATGAATATATAAATGGATACACCCTTTTTCCCTTTGATCTCACACCCGATGGAGAAAGTGGATCTCATTATTCCCTTATACGTAGCGGAAATCTGAGAGCTGAGATTCGATTTTCAAGAGCACTTGAGAGAACTGTTAACATGATTGTATACAGTGTTTTTGACAACATTATTGAAATCAATCAAAGACGAGAAGTTTTGTATGATTATTTATAAAAGAAAAAGAAAAAAAAATGAATACATTGGAAATAAATAGAATTTTAGCAGCTGATCCATATGCACGTTCTACTTTTGTTGGCGTATTTCCATGTGATTTACTGCCAAAGCAGAAATTAACAAACTATCCTGCATGTTTTATTATTAACACTGACCCCCATACAAATGCTGGAGAACATTGGGTTTCCATTTTTTTTGATGATAAGAGGACTGGCTATTTCTTTGACTCTTACGGTATACCACCAGGAGACCCCATATTTCCTAAATCATTTTTAATTTTCTTAAAAAGGAATGCAAAGCGTATAGTATTTCAGAATAAACAGTTACAAGATACGTTTTCTATTGTATGTGGTGAATATTGTATATTTTTTATACATTGTATGGCTAAAGGTATGAGGTTTAATAAAGTGTTGAGCTACTTTTCATCAGATTTAAAAAAAAATGATAAAATAGTGTCTTATTTTTTAAGGGATTGTAAACAATTATGGCGTACAAGAATTATATGTAATGAACATGTCCAGACATGCAGACCTTGCTGTAATCAGACGTAAACACTCACGTGATCAAAGCTGTTACATTAAATATTTTCTTTTTATTGTATTGTTTATAATAATCATTTAATAAAAATTGTTAAACATACATTCATTATTGTTCTTCTTTATTTCTCAATTATAATTAAATAAAATTAACATAATATTCAAGAATAAAGAAAAGTTAAAATAAAAAAAGAAAAAAATCCCCCCCCCCCCCTCCCTTTGAGAGTTGTGACAGCCCCATGATGTGAGACACCATGGGGGCTGGGGTCTATATAAGCAGAGCAACAAAACACTGCTTACATCAACATTTGCCAAGAATGGAGAAGACTGAAATGAACATTTCATCACTAGTCTATGAAACGGTAATTATTTCTTTATTTTTAATCTATAATATATTGTTATATTTTTATTTATATTTATGTTTTTTTAAAATTTACAGTTTTATTTTTATGTTCTGATTCTGTTTTAAAATAACTGAATGACTTGGTTTTTGTTATATTTTTTTTTTGTTTAATTATTTGTTATTGTTGTAATACTTAAAGGGACGGTCTACCATAGAATTGTTATTGTTTTTAAAGATAGATAACCCCTTTATTACGCATTCCCCAGTTTTGCATAACCAACACTAGTCTATGAAACGGTAATTATTTCTTTATTTTTAATCTATAATATATTGTTATATTTCTATTTATATTTAGGTTTTTAAAATTTACAGTTTTATTTTTTATGTTCTGTTTCTGTTTTTAAATAACTGAATGACTTGGCTTTTGTTAAATTTTATTTTGTTTAATTATTTGTTATTGGTATAATACTTAAAGGGACGGTCTACCATAGAATTTTTTTTTTTTTTTTAAGATAGATAATCGCTTTATTACCCATTCCCCAGTTTTGCATACATTTGTTATTGTTTTTTTAAAGATAGATAATCCCTTTATATTATATTAGGGGTGCAATAGTGCTATATTTAGTTTAACATGGTGCTATATTTAGTTTAACACTAACACAGCACAGTATTCAATAAATACTGTAGCTGTAAAATAGTGTCAAATACTGTAGTAAAATTTTTGCCAGACTATAGCACTAAGACACAGACTTTAACTAACATACAGTATATTAGGGGTGCAATAGTGGTATATTTAGTTTAACATGGTGCTATATTTAGTTTAACACTAACACAGCACAGCATTCAATAAATACTGTAGCTGTAAAATAGTGACAAATACTGTAGTAAAATTTGCCAGACTATAGCACTAAGACACAGATCCCACAGTAATGAAGCTAGTGAATTTTCTCCCAATATCACTATGATTGCTGTAAAGTGAGGTATACCTTTAGTTACAGTCTGTATAGAATACTAGCAATTTGTGACACGTCTTTAATATTGTGTATTTGTGTCTATATCCTACTGTTGTTTACATCACAAAATCCTTAAAAGCTATAATTTTTTTATTTATTTTTTTAAGGATGCAGAAATTCAGAGAATATATGATGATTTTAGTGTGCCTTTTTCTGAGTGTAAGTAATTAATTTATTTACATTTGTAACTGAAATTGTTCAAGTTTAAATATAAATATATATATATATATATATATATTTTAACAGGTGTAACATTTGATACAGAATTGCTGGAAATTGTAGATGCTGTTGAACAAATGGGTAAGCCTGTGGAAATGAAAATGTGTTTAATTAGCTGTTTTCTTTTCAGTGTGAATAGTGATTATAATCTCTATTTTAACAGATTTTACAAAAATCAACAATGCAGATGTTAATGAAATATTTCCTGACCGTACTAATTTGACAAGTCCCTGTGTAAGCAGATTGGAGATGCAGACACCAAAGAGACCTTGTAAAACAGATTTAAAACGACAGCTGAATTTTAACAGAATTGATGGACCTACTGATTGTGGGAGTGATAAAATACAACAGGCACCAAAAAGTGGTTAGTCTATGAGTGATGTTCGTTAAAACCTATTCCTATTTTTTTTTTTTTTTTTTTTTTTTTTTAAATTATATATTTTTATTTTAACAGATGTAACATTGAAACCTAAAACAACAGTCGTTACGGCAATAGTTCACAAGCAACCAGTAAATAAGGTTCCCAATGAATGTGTAAAACAAGCACTAAAAGCCTCTACTACTGGTGAGTTCAAATTGTTGGGGTCTCTTGTTATTTTGTATTTACTTAGAATTAAAAGCACAATACTTTACAATTATATCTTTTTTCCACTAGTCTCATCACGCTCCAGAAGTAAACAAACACACCCCATTTCATCTGTGGCTTCTAGAAAATCTATAGCTGTAGAAGACATCATAACCACCATTGATGATGATGAAAAGTCTCCAACAGCAGTACCCACACATTGCAGAGCCAAGGGTTTTTCTAACAATCCAAAAAAATCTTTGAATTCTCTACAATTACCAGGTTTGGGACAGAAAACACAACACACAAACACAACTAAGAAATCATGTGTTAAAAGAAAACCTAGTGGTGAGAATAATGCTCAAAATACAAAAAAAGAACTATAGTAAAAAATTCTGGTAATATCTTAAAACCTGTTGTTCCACTGCAGGATATCACAAACACAGTAAAAAAGAACACATGTTTAAGCGTAGGGGCTCCACGGATATGTAGTTCAAGGTGTGAGAGCTTAGAAGCAGTTATCATTCAAAAAGACATTACCATTAACAATCTTCTAGAGACTATCAACAGTATTCTAAAGACCAGTAATCTATATTTTCAACAGACACCCATGACAAATTGACTAGACATGGTTGGCAGGGGAATTCGACGTAGTAGGGGGCGACGGTGGTCGCTAAGAAGACAGTATAGAAATAGAGCTGTCAGAAAAGCAATAAAGATATTACGGCATGTTGACCGACTAAAACATAGTATGTTATCCAGGGAGTTGGGTAACCAAGCACTAAATATGAGACAAAACTCAGATAGGTATCATGTATCTCAGGGCACAACTCCTGTATCAGAAACACAATTACCCCACCAATCAATAACTGTAGATTGCCAATCACCCCCTGAGCAAGAGCTTCAACATAATGCTGGACAGCATCAAAGTGACCCACCTGTCATTTTACAACACATAGATGGGTACCAAAGAAACATTAATCGTTTTGGTGCTGTTATGTATTATGAGCATTTCAGGTTTGTAAACCTAGATAAGTTAAGATCGTTTGAATCAGCAGTTCAGGGCGTGCATGAAGCTATACAAACAGTTCTACATAATTTGCAATCTGAAGTAAGACCTGGTGACCTAGTTCAGTTAAGATTTGAAGGTGATGGATTTGACAGGCCTTTATATTCCTTAAGAAAGGGCATGGATGGTCTAGATGCTGAGTCTTTTTTAAACAATGTATCTGGTTTGTTGCAAAGCAATGCCGAGTGTATAGGTAGTGGTTGTTTAAGACTTGTGATCATAATTCTTAGAAACAGGGCTGGTGGTGTTATGAAACGTAGGAAGATACGTTCAACTACATATAGTTCACTCATAAACACAAAAAGACGTTGGCTATTTAATTTTAACAACTATGACTCTAACTTGTGTTTGGCTGCTAGTCTCAAAGCTCTTTTAGATGAAAATCGTAACATTACTGATTCAGAACTAATAGCACAAAACACTGTGCATACCAGATGAACATCTTGTTAATTTTAGTGACATTCAGGCTTTTGAAAAGCTATTGAATGTCACTATTAAAATACTTTACCATAATCAGGGTTCTTGGCAGTATTTTTATACTGATGGACCCTGTAAGGATAAAGTGCTGTTTGTTTTGCATCACAATGAGCACTATTACGGCATAAAAAACATCAAAGCTTTTATAGGTCATGATTATTTTTGTCAGTATTGCCACTCTATTTTTCACCACAAGAATAATCACTCTTGTAAATATTTTTGCAGAACATGTCACAGACAGAATTGTGTTGAGGTTAAAGTTGAAATATGTAGATGCCTTAGTTGTCGTTTGGTTTGTCGCTCAGTTGAGTGTTTGGCTTTGCATAATGCTTTAGCACAAGAGGGTAAGGTAGAGTGTCATACCAAAGTGTATTGTGACGTGTGTTGTGCATATGTTAGGAAAGATGGTCATGACTGTACACCCCCAACATGTAGCATATGCCAGGGTGAAATTGACATTTTTGACACACATCTCTGTTACATGACGCCATACAAACCACCAAAAAAAGAGACAGATTACATTGTTTATGATTTTGAATGTATGCAGGAAACAGGTGTTCATATACCTAATTACGTTTATGCTAAAAAGTTAGATGATTCAAAGTCATGGGAGTTTCAGGGGTCTGATTGTTTGAAGGATTTTGTGAACCATTTTGTTACAACGAAATTCCAGTCTGTTACATTTATAGCACATAACGGTGGTAGATATGATTCCTATTTAGTGGTTCAACAGCTAATTAAAGAGAAATTAGCAATTAAGTTGTTGGCACAAGGTGGTAAACTCTTGTGTGTCACAGTGCCTGACTTAAAAATCCGTTTTATAGATTCTCTAAATTTTCTACCAATGAAACTCAGCAAACTGCCGAAAGCCCTAGGTTTTAAAGAATCTAAAGGCCATTTTCCTCATTTTTTTAACACAGTCCAAAATGAAAACTATATAGGGTCTATGCCCTGTGTAGACCACTATGGTGTTGAGTACATGATGCCCGATGAGAAAGCTGAATTTTTAAAGTGGTATGAAGAGAATAAGCATGAGACATTTGACTTTCAGACTGCTCTTAAAATCTACTGTAAACAAGATGTTGAGGTTTTAAGACTTGCATGTGTGTGTTTTAGAGAAAGCGTAATGGACATGACTTGGACAGAAACAATCAAATTTAACAAAAATGGTGAGTTGATTGAAGACATAAACTGTATTGACCCGTTTCAACTCACCACATTAGCATCAGTGTGTATGGCTATGTACAGATTCAAATTCTTACCTAATCACACTATTGCAATACTCCCTTGTGATAATTATCACAAAACGCAAAAACGCTACTCTACACCAGCCATTCAGTGGTTGATGTATGTTGCACATAAGGAGGGTATTGCAATACAACATGCTTTACGCGGTGGTGAGCGCAGGTTGGTAAATACTGCTTGGATGGCTATGCTGTAATAAACAATGTTCCTACAGCTTTTGAATTTCAAGGTTGTTTTTACCATGGCTGCCCTGTTTGTTACAATGAAAATTATACAAATGAGGTAACAGACTCCACATACAGTCAGCTGTATAATAAATACATTGTTAAAAAGCTTTTTTTACAGTCGTGCGGATTTGAGGTCAGAGTGCTGTGGGAACACGAGTGGTTGGATATGTTAGCCAAAGACAAAGAGCTGCAAGCTTTTATTATTAAAAACGAGTTCCCACAGCCCTTGGACCCCAGAGATGCACTTTACGGTGGTCGCACAAATGCGATTAAACTGTACCACAAAACAGCACCTGGTGAAAGTATCCACTACTATGACTTTACAAGTTTGTACCCCTTTGTGAACAAGACAAAAGCTTACCCTGTAGGACACCCAAGAATTATTTATGAGAATTTCAGGAACATGAATTTTTATTTTGGTTTGGCGAAAGTAAAAATGCTTCCACCTAGAGGTTTATTTTTTCCGGTCCTACCTTTATAATTAAATGGTAAGCTCATGTTCCCACTTTGCTTGACCTGTGCCACCAATAACAGCGTGACACAGTGTGATCATAGTGATGAACAACGCGCTCTGACTGGCACATGGTGTACAATTGAAATACAATTAGCTGTGGAAAAAGGATATAAAATTTCTAAAATCTATGAGATTTGGCATTTTGAAAATTATAAAAAAAATCTGTTTGAAAACTACATTAAACTACATCTCAGGGATAAACAGGAAGCTTCTGGCTACCCTGCATGGTGTACTGATGATGAAAAAAAGACACAGTACATCCAAGATTACAAAAAAAAAGAGGATGTAGAATTAAGACCAAATCATATCACAGTAAACTCTGCAAAAAGACACATTTCTAAATTGTTTCTAAATTCCCTGTGGGGTAAGTTTGGTCAAAGAACTAATTTACCAAACACATGCATTGTGACAGACCCTGATGAGCTTTTCAGGTATGCTTTTTTACCATACTATGAGGTGTCTTCTTTGGATTTCATAGATGATGAAACAGCAATGCTTAGTTGGAAATATGCAAAAGAGAGGTACACAACCAGTAAAAATGTTAACATATTTATAGCTTGTTTTACTACAGCATATGCCAGACTTGAATTGTACAGAGTACTGGACAGTCTGCAAGAGAGGTGCCTCTATCATGACACAGATTCTGTAATATTTGTGAGCAAGGACGGTGACTGGAATCCACCTCTGGGTGATTATCTAGGGGAGTTAACTAGTGAACTACCGACCGGAGAACACATCACAGAATTTGTTTCTGCAGGCCCCAAGACGTATGGGTATAAACTGAGCAATGGAAAAACAAATCTTAAAGTAAAGGGGATAACCTTGAACAGTGCTAACACAGATATAATCAATTTTGAAAGCTTAAAAGACTTGGTGTTGGACTACCCTTTAAATTGTAACATAGACAATCAAAAAAGACTTGTGGTAGAGCAACAGTGTATTACCAGAAACAAACGCTACTGGCAGATTGAGACACGTCCATTAAGGAAAACACAAAAGTGTGTTTATACAAAAAGAAAGTTAGCACACGATTTTACGACACTACCATTTGGTTACTAATATAACACTAACAATGGACACGCGTTTGCAACACCCTTTTTCTTGTATTTTAGCAGGTCCTTCAAATTCAGGCAAAAGCTATTTTGTAAAACAAATTTTACAACATTCTGACACACTTCTGTCCCACAAACCTGATAATATTGTGTGGTTTTATGCATGCTGGCAAAAATTGTATGATGAATTATTATATACTTTTCCATATATTAAATTTATAGAAGGTCTTCCAAACACATTTGTCGATGATGATTTATTTCCACCTGATAAAATTAATTTAACAATTGTTGATGATTTGATGGAAGCTGCCAGTGACAGTTCTGAAATTGAGAAGGTATTTACAAAATATGTACACCACAGGAACCTGAGTATCATGTATCTTGTACAAAATGTTTTTTGTCAGGGTAAAAAAAACAGAACTATCCCTTTAAACACAAAATATATGGTACTTTTCAAAAACCCAAGAGATAAGTTACAAATCACTACTTTAGCACGACAGATGTACCCTGGGAAATCTAATTACTTTTTAGAAGCTTTTGAAGATGCCACACATATCCCTTATGGTTATTTGTTAGTAGATTTAAGAGCCACCACACCTGATGAGTTCAGGTTAAGAACATGTCTCTTCCCACCAGATACACCTGTTGCATATATTTTTAAAAAGTCGCCCTCTAAAAAGTAACGTTTTTTTGGTTTATCCATCATTCAACTTAAAACATTAGGAGTGTGTAAACATGTCTAGCAGGCTATTCCGCAATTGGGAAGCTTTAAAAACGTTAAGTCATGCCTCACCAACACAGAGAAAGACTATTTTACGTGGTGCTTCTACAGACTTAATATCTGCTATATGTGAAATGGCACTGAACATTTTAAAAGGTAGATTGCCCTTGACAGCAAAGCAGAAAGGACGTCTTAAAAAGTGGAGCAAAATTATAAAAAGTCTTAGTAATAGGACAATATCGATTAGCAAAAAGAAGAAGCTGGTAAATCAATCTGGTGGATTTTTAGCACCACTTTTAGGCTTTGCTATACCTCTACTGTCAAGTCTGTTAACTAACCGTTAATGGAGCATACTCAAAAAATGTACCTGGTACCAAAACAGGATGTGGACCGCTTGAAACGTACACAACAGGGTGATACAGATATTCGTCACGCAGTTACAACACGATTGGATGATGAAATTGCTGATATCTTAAATAATTCTAATTTACCTGAAGATGTAAAAATTAAAAAGTACAATGCTGCATTGCAAAAATATCTGGTGTTTGCTAAACAAAATTCTAGAGACAATACTACTTTAAGACTTTTAATGCCCCCAGGAGAACCTATTCACACTGATAATAACACAAGTAGTGTATCTATTGAAAAGGGTGATAGAATATTTCATGAAGTTGTTAACAATGTGCATGACAGGTTTAAGAAAAATGCTGAATTACTTCTTTCTAAAATGGCACAATCCAAACATATAACTAATTGGAATGATAATGGGGAGTTTGTTTACAAAAACCAAACAATTATTGGTTCAAACATACTAGACTTAGTATGTTGCGCTACACAAAGTCACAATGTGACCATGCGCAAAACACCGCAAGGTTGGGAGTCTTTTATGAAAGCTATGGCTGAACTGAATATTCCATCGTCAGTTATTGGTAATGCTAGAAAAAGGGATAATTTTGAACATCTAAAAATGGAAATTAGGGATATTACCCATTTACCAGAGACATTGCCGCAACATGATATTTTACCAGTACCTTCAACACCCACCATGGGACTAACCACACCTCAAGGTTACCTGACATCAAAGAAAAGACCTAGATCACTTTTTAACCCTTCAACGTGGTTGACTTTGTAAATTTTATCAAATGTTGTTTTCTGTATAAAACTTTTTTTTCTGCTTTATGACTCAAATAAAAGTTTTAAAAAAGAAAATAAATTCTGCGCTTTATTTAATCGCATTGAAATGTTACAAAATATCAGTTAAATGATACATAAAACATTAACACAACACTATTTAAAATAAAATTATATTGTTTATTATTTTAACATTAAAATAAATGTTAAAATGCTCTTAAAAGAAGCCATTAAAGGGAATTATTTTAACATTAAAATAAATGTTAAAATGCTCTTAGAAGAAGCCATAAAAGGGGCGTAAAATATGGAAAATAGTGGGCGGGTAGGGTGGAAATATTGGGAGGAGAGTGGGCGGGGATCTGCATATAAAGGGGCGGGGATCTGCCTATAAAGGGGCGTGAATCTGCCTATAAAGGGGCGTGAATTTACCTATAAAGGGGCGGGGATTTGCCTATAAAGGGGCGTGGTTTGCATACAAAGGGGCGTGGTACCTGTCACATTAAGTTTGACGAGATATCCCTATTTGTACTACTATAGTGATAATAAATCAGTGATTAGCAAACTTATGCTACATCAGAATAATATAAAAGTCAAGAATTGGAGGAAATGGGAATGGTTGATAGAGGATGAGCATCTGCCAAACTCTGGATATTTGCCAAGCTTCAAGTAGTGAGGGTCAGCAAATCTTCCATGCTTCAGAGTCTCAGCTCATCTGCCAAGCTTCAAATGGTGGGCATCTGCTCCACTGCAAAGCATTTTGATTTGAGGATCAGCTCATTTGCCATTTCATAGCATCAGTTCATCTACCAAGCGTCAAATCATTAGAATCAACTCAGTTTGTGAGTGTCTGCTCATTTGTTATAATTCAAATGGTGAGTGCCAGCATATTTGCCAAGCTGCAGAGCATCTACCCATCTTCCACATTTCACGTTATTGGTGTCAGAACATCTGCCAAGCTTTAAAGCATAAGCTTATCTTCCCAGCTTCTTTTCATCAGGATCTTCTTACCTGCAAAACCTCTAGTCACAAGTATCTGTTCATCTGCCAGAGCATCATCTCATCTATCAAGCTTCAAGTAATAAGCATCAGTTCATCTGCTAACTTTCAAGTGGGGATAATCTGCCAAACTTCAAGTGGTGAGCCTCTGCTTACCTGTGAAGTTTCAGATCATTGAATAATCTGCTAAGCTTCAGAACTTTAGCTCATCCAACAAGTTTAAGAGCACTATCAAATCATCCGCAAACATTCAATACATGGTCATCTGCTCATCTACCAAGCTTTAGAGCATCTTCAAGTTGTGATTGTCAACTCATCTGTAATGTTTCATAGAATTAGCTCATCTGTGAAGTTTAATTGCATGAGCATCTGCTCTTTTATCAAGCTTCAGAGCATCAGGTTACCTGCCAAACCTTAGAATTTTAAGCCCACCAAGCCTCAAAGGGTCAGATCAACTACCACGCTTCAGAGCATCAGCTAATCTGCCAAGCTTCCAAGCATTAGCTCACCTACAAAGCTTGTGAGTGTCTACTCTCCTCTTTAGTTCTCATCTTTTACAGATCCTGCTCCGGAGTCTTCATTTTACATCACTGTTCTCATTCTAGTGTTTTCACATGTCAAGCTTTAAAAAAATGGCCAAATACCTTTATCTTTACCTGTTCATACTCATTACTGCTGTGCCAAAATATTCCTAATTTTCTTAGTGACTGTTCCAAATATCTGGTGCAAGATACTTATCTGTGCTTCTAAACCAGTAGTTGTCATATTCATATACATCTTTTTCTGCATTCATTTTGGCCAAGAGGCTTATTTGCATTAATGTTCTGCTAAATCTCTGTTCTGTTTCCACTTTTTTGTACTCTTTTCAATAAACTTACTTACTTACTTAATACTTTAGCTTATTTTGTTGCTGAACTTCCTATAGGTCTAAAGGGAAAATTGCAAAGGTAAATAAGGCTCTAACCACATCTGAAGCCACCAGTTATAATTGCAGCTGAGATCCATCACCATGAATTATAACCAAACTTCAGAATTCCAAAGTAAATATACTGATCTTGTAGTGATAAACGATTGTGTGACTACCCTAATTAATCAAATGCCTTTGATGGCACAACAGTTAATTCTGCTGAGTAGTATTAGTACTGTCTGGATTAGAATTTTAGCAATTGTTCCTAGTTTTACAAGATCTCATAAATATTATTGCCATTTGTGCTTCTTTTGCATTTCAGTTAACAGACTCTTAAAGACTGCAAAGACAATATTCAGAAAACTTTGCTTCAGGATAAAACTTCTAGGAATTCCTCTTCCCTGGCACCCTCATCTATATTACTAGCAAGATACTTTAATCTGTTCATGTTTCTAAATTAAGAGCTTTGTTACTTATTTAAAAACAAAAAACAAAAACAACTCTATCTTCTTCAGAGAAGGAAAGAAGCAAAACAGAAGCCTTGTTTCTATTTCTGTTTCAATTGTGAGACTATAGATCTTTTCACCTATTGTCCTAGACTTCCAACAATGATTGATCTGGTTCCTTGCATGTAAACTGCCTCTGTAAAGTTCTGCATGGTCCAGAAGTCCCTTTTCTGAATAGTCATTAATGAGGAATGTCCACTAGACCTAAGATATATATCAATATAATCAAAGACGATACCACCACAGGAGTTGATTTAGTCTTTGTTCCTTCAGCTCAGATTGCAGAGACATGGCGCACAGTCTAATAGAAAGTCCAAAAACCAAATAAAAGCCTTTCTTCTCAGCCATTGGTACATATAGCCTGGCATACCTTGAGAATTGGCAAGACCTATTCCAGCACTTGTGTTGATATAAAAATGGAAGGAAGATGGCACCAAACTTGTGATTTATCAATACAAAAAAGATGAAACCAACATATATGAAAATACATTTACAATTAAATTGCACCAAACAAGGTGCTAAATCTCCAGACTGGAATAATTGACAACTGTTCAGTGTATCTATGGGGTAAACAGCATAATAACTTTCTTAAACTATGATCAAAAGGGGCCCACTGTGATATAAAAACTATGGGCTAGATTTCAAGTGGAGCACTAAATTATCGCATGCCCGCAAACTGGAAAATTTCCTGTTTGCGGCGGGGCGCCTTAATTAATTAGCCATTACAAGTGGCTGGTTATTGCTACCGCAAGCTTGCGGTAGCAATTAGCGCTTATAAAATTAGCCAGAGATCATATCTCTGGTTAATTTTATAAATCTGCCCCAAAAGGCCCCAAAATACTGTCTAGTGTAGTTCATTAAAAAATAAAGATGGCAGCATCTTATTTTTTAAAAAACTTCCTGCACTAGTCAGTATATTGGGGTTAAAGTTGGTGGGAGTGGGGTGTTAGAATAAAACGGTACTGAAAAGTGCCTTTACATTGCAGTCTATGGGAACTGTGTGTTCCCATTAAATATATATGTTTATACCTATATACATATAAATATGTATATCAGCATATACATATATATTTATATTTGCTGCCATCTCTGCACTTCTTACCCCCTTTGCTGGCGCTGAAGTTCTGATGCCATTTTTGATGGCTTTAGAATGAAGCTCCCATAGGAGCCTATGGAAGCGCTATTGATTTATATGATAAGCTATTTACCAGTTGGCAATGCCTCTTAAACTGCATATAATGGTTCCAACCTGCTCTCCTGGTCTGTTGGAGGGGGTGCCTACAATATCTGGTGGGGGTACTCCTTCATACAATGCCTTTGGACTAAATACCACCTGAGGTAGCTCTAATTCTTGTAAATCTCAAAAAGACTCCAAGAGCCAGGAACTAGAAAAAGGCAATTTCCCCACATAGGAAGGGTATACTAAATCTAGTAAAATACCTTAGGACAATGAATGAACATGTCTATAGATCTAGATTACAATCTGAACTCTTCTACTACATATGGGAACCATGAGATGCAATCGCAGAGAACACAGTACAAAGTATTATAATTCCATCCTAGATGGTTTCAGCTGCAGACCCGGTGTCTGGAGAGGAATTGTGTGTGTGTGTGTGTGTGTGTGTGTCCCACACACACATACTGCACATCATTTTTTTTAAACTGGTGGCCAGGATACTTCCCTAATATTTGCTTGCAATCTGTTTACTCTCTTTATCCAAAGAGTTCTAAGTTTATATAATGCTCTTTATAGTGTTTATATTCACAAAACTTTGTTTTTTGTATGTAACAGACTCTTCTGTAACTATATTGTTGTCATTTAATGCTGTATAACTTGAAAAATAATAAATACTATATTTAAAAAAGATATATACAGTATATACCCCTTAAATGAATTGCAAGTTTCATTGGCCCAGTTTATTTTAAGGTAGATAAAATCTCCCATAATTACAACACTGGTATTATTAGTGGACTTTACTATTTGCATCAGAAGTTTATCCATGTCACTAATGTTAGGGGGCTTGTAGCATGTACCTAATAATATGTTTTTGAGATTCCCCCCCCCCCCACTCTTTATTTCAACCCACAGTGTCTCTACATTATCACCTGTATCTTCATAAATATCTTCCTTTCTTTAGGTTTAAGGTCAGGTTTAATATACATGCAAATTCCTCCTCCCATTTATTACCCTTTTCTTTTCTAAATTAGGTGTAACCCCTCTAAGTTAACTGCCCAGTCATATGAATCATTACACCAGGTTCCATTTCTGCTGATTATAAAATATTCCTCTTCTGCTGCTAAGATCTCCAGCTCCCTCATTTTACTAGTTATGCTTCTTGCATTTGTTGTCATGCATTTTTAATTTTCTTTTGCTTTCTGTTGCTCTTATCCTCCACATGTTGTAATGTGTTATTTCCTATCTTTACCCTTCCATGATTCAAGCTTTGAGATATTTTAGATGCATCATATTTACAGACTAATCTGTAAGATCTATTCTGTTTGTCCTGACCTTCCCACACTCCCCTAGTTTAAAAGATTATCTAACCATGCTATTGCTAACATACTCTTCCCCAACACACCTGCACCCATGTCATGCAGGTGCAATTCATCCTTACTGTACTAAGTGTACCAAGTGGAAGATCAGTGCTCTAAAAAGTCAAAACCTTCATTTTTACACCATGTTTTTAAACAGTAATAACCTGCCCTTAGCTTCTTCTGCCTAACTGGATTAGCACATGGCATTGGTAATAGTTTAGGAAATAGTACCCTTGATGTTCTTGCTTTAAGCTTGCTTCTTGTCTCCCTTAATTCATTTTTTAAAACACTCCATATCCTGCTGACTCTGTCAGTAGTGCCAATATGCACCATCACTGTGGGATCAGACCCAGTGCCCTCTAATGATGTATCAATATGCTCCATGTTCCTAATACGAGCCCCTGGAAGATAGCAAACTTTTCTATTTAAGAAATATGGATACCATCTTACCAAATCGACCTTCCTTATAATAAAGTCTCCAATGACCAACATCTTTTTTGGGCCCAGACTTGTCTGCCCCTCTTCTGTAACTGGAGGACTGTTCACTGGATTGTTAGGCAGAACAGCCTTCTCTGACACACCTGAACCAATATCCCCAACATATTTACTCAACCTGGCAAATCTTTTGGGGTGCACCAGCTCAGAACTGTTGTTTCTGCTTAATAATATGCTGAAAATAAGCCAACTAGCAATAATTAACACAAATACAATATAATACATGCAATATAATAAATTATGTGTACACGTGGTACATAAAAGATGTGTATACATAAAACCCAATAACTACATTAAAATACATAAGATTACAAGAATAACAATCTAATTAAAATCAACCATACCTATATTTTTGTTCAAACCAGGAGGGACCAATAGGTCTCTCTGATATAAACAAGTGTATTGAAAGGACATTTTAATCTGTTTAATATGTGTGTTCTTATATACCTCTAAACCATAATGACAAAGTAGTGTGTCTAGAAATACTGTGCTTTTACCCCATCTATTATAAATAAATCTGCTATTTCTTTCAAAACATTGAAGTACACAAAAATGTTCAATTAAACAAAACACTTACAAGGAGTATGGCAACTGGATAAAGATTTTGTGACATTTAAAAACACCTTAAACATTTAAAAAGTTCTTCTCTTTATTTTTAATTTCCAATTTTCGATTATATTTAACCCTTTAGCTGCTGAGCCATTTCCACCCTATGCTGAGCTGTTTTGCAGTATTTAGATGCTGCTCATATTTAGGCTGTACTATAGGCTATTTTTCACTGAGAAACCCACAGATATTATGTATTTTTTTTCAAGAAACACAGCAGATACAAACTATAATGTTATTATTATTATTTTTCATTTTAAATATTTAATATGTTATGAACATTCACATGAACAGAGTGAATAAAATATAAAAACTAATATAACACTTTCCAACAGGGCAATGTATTGCATAGAAAAAAGGGAAAAGTCTGAAGTCCACAAAGTCCTTAAAATAGATGGATTAATTCCAGGCAACTGAACATGAGGACCTTTGCTTGTGGTAAAGTGACTGTGAGATTAGCACAGTTACACAGTATAGTGTAGCTAACGCTACTAGGGTCCAGACAATCACTTCCCATAGAAACAAGGATAACTGACATCAAAGGAAGATATTTGAAAACTAAGAACATAGGAGACATATATTTGTTAAAGATAAAACTAGACCTTAAAGAAGTGGGAATGATATACAGGGAGTGCAGAATTATTAGGCAAATTGTATTTTTGAGGATTAATTTTATTATTGAACAACAACAATGTTCTCAATGAACCCAAAAAACTCATTAATATCAAAACTGAATATTTTTGGAAGTAGTTTTTAGTTTGTTTTTAGTTTTAGCTATTTTAGGGGGATATTTGTGTGTGCAGGTGACTATTACTGTGCATAATTATTAGGCAACTTAACAAAAAACAAATATATACCCATTTCAATTATTTATTTTTACCAGTGAAACCAATATAACATCTCAACATTCACAAATATACATTTCTGACATTCAAAAACAAAACAAAAACAAATCAGTGACCAATATAGCCACATTTCTTTGCAAGGACACTCAAAAGCCTGCCATCCATGGATTCTGTCAGTGTTTTGATCTGTTCACCATCAACATTGCGTGCAGCAGCAACCACAGCCTCCCAGACACTGTTCAGAGAGGTGTACTGTTTTCCCTTCTTGTAAATCTCACATTTGATGATGGACCACAGGTTCTCAATGGGGTTCAGATCAGGTGAACAAGGAGGCCATGTCATTAGATTTTCTTCTTTTATACCCTTTCTTGCCAGCCACGCTGTGGAGTACTTGGACGCATGTGATGGAGCATTGTCCTGCATGAAAATCATGTTTTTCTTGAAGGATGCAGACTTCTTCCTGTACCACTGCTTGAAGAAGGTGTCTTCCAGAAACTGGCAGTAGGACTGGGAGTTGAGCTTGACTCCATCCTCAACCCGAAAAGGCCCCACAAGCTCATCTTTGATGATACCAGCCCAAACCAGTACTCCACCTCCACCTTGCTGGCGTCTGAGTCGGACTGGAGCTCTCTGCCCTTTACCAATCCAGCCTCGGGCCCATCCATCTGGCCCATCAAGACTCACTCTCATTTCATCAGTCCATAAAACCTTAGAAAAATCAGTCTTGAGATATTTCTTGGCCCAGTCTTGACGTTTCAGCTTGTGTGTCTTGTTCAGTGGTGGTCGTCTTTCAGCCTTTCTTACCTTGGCCATGTCTCTGAGTATTGCACACCTTGTGCTTTTGGGCACTCCAGTGATGTTGCAGCTCTGAAATATGGCCAAACTGGTGGCAAGTGGCATCTTGGCAGCTGCACGCTTGACTTTTCTCAGTTCATGGGCAGTTATTTTGCGCCTTGGTTTTTCCACACGCTTCTTGCGACCCTGTTGACTATTTTGAATGAAACGCTTGATTGTTCGATGATCACGCTTCAGAAGCTTTGCAATTTTAAGAGTGCTGCATCCCTCTGCAAGATATCTCACTATTTTTGACTTTTCTGAGCCTGTCAAGCCCTTCTTTTGACCCATTTTGCCAAAGGAAAGGAAGTTGCCTAATAATTATGCACACCTGATATAGGCCTAGATTTGGAGTTTGGCGGTAGATGGGCTGTTAACGCTCCGCAGGCTTTTTTCTGGCCGCACCATAAAATTAACTCTGGTATCGAGAGTTCAAAAAAATGCTGCGTTAGGCTCCAAAAAAGGAGCGTAGAGCATTTTTACCGCAAATGCAACTCTCGATACCAGAGTTGCTTACGGACGCGGCCAGCCTCAAAAACGTGCTCGTGCACGATTCTCCCATAGGAAACAATGGGGCTGTTTGAGCTGTAAAAAAACCTAACACCTGCAAAAAAGCAGCGTTCAGCTCCTAACGCAGCCCCATTGTTTCCTATGGGGAAACACTTCCTACGTCTGCACCTAACACCCTAACATGTACCCCGAGTCTAAACACCCCTAACCTTACACTTATTAACCCCTAATCTGCCGCCCCCGCTATCGCTGACCCCTGCATATTATTTTTAACCCCTAATCTTCCGCTCTGTACACCGCCGCAACCTACGTTATCCCTATGTACCCCTAATCTGCTGCCCCTAACGCCGCCGACCCCTATATTATATTTATTAACCCCTAATCTGCCCCCCTCAACGTCGCCGACACCTGCCTACACTTATTAACCCCTAATCTGCCGATCGGACCTGAGCGCTACTATAATAAAGTTATTAACCCCTAACCCGCCTCACTAACCCTATCATAAATAGTATTAACCCCTAATCTGCCCTCCCTAACATCGCCGACACCTAACTTCAATTATTAACCCCTAATCTGACGACCGGAGCTCATCGCTACTATAATAAATGGGTTAACCCCTAAAGCTAAGTCTAACCCTAACACTAACACCCCCCTAACTTAAATATAATTTACATCTAACAAAATTAATTAACTCTTATTAAATAAATTATTCCTATTTAAAGCTAAATACTTACCTGTAAAATAAATCCTAATATAGCTACAATATAAATTATAATTACATTGTAGCTATTTTAGGATTAATATTTATTTTACAGGCAACTTTGTAATTATTTTAACCAGGTACAATAGCTATTAAATAGTTAAGAACTATTTAATAGTTACCTAGTTAAAATAATAACAAAATTACCTGTAAAATAAGTCCTAACCTAAGTTATTATTAAACCTAACACTACCCTATCAATAAATTAATTAAATAAAATACCTACAATTACCTACAATAAAACCTAACACTACACTATCAATAAATAAATTAAATACAATTTCTACAAATAACTACAATTACATGAACTAACTAAAGTACAAAAAATAAAAAAGAACTAAGTTACAAAAAATAAAAAAATATTTACAAACATAAGAAAAATATTACAACAATTTTAAACTAATTACACCTACTCTAAGCCCCCTAATAAAATAACAAAGACCCCCAAAATAAAAAATTCCCTACCCTATTCTAAATTAATAAATGTAAAAGCTCTTTTACCTTACCAGCCCTGAACAGGGCCCTTTGCGGGGCATGCCCCAAGAAAATCAGCTCTTTTGCCTGTAAAAAAAAACATACAATACCCCCCCCCCAACATTACAACCCACCACCCACATACCCCTAATCTAACCCAAACCCCCCTTAAATAAACCTAACACTAAGCCCCTGAAGATCTTCCTACCTTGTCTTCACCATCCAGGTATCACCGATCCGTCCTGGCATCCGGTGCTGAAGAGGTCCAGAAGAGGCTCCAAAGTCTTCCTCCTATCCGGCAAGAAGAGGACATCCGGACCGGCAAACATCTTCTCCAAGCGGCATCTTCTATCTTCTTCCATCCGGTGCGGAGCGGGTCCATCTTGAATCAGCCGACGCGGATCCATCCTCTTCTTCCGGCGTCTCCCGACGAATGACGGTTCCTTTAAGGGACGTCATCCAAGATGGCGTCCCTCGAATTCCGATTGGCTGATAGGATTCTATCAGCCAATCGGAATTAAGGTAGGAATATTCTGATTGGCTGATGGAATCAGCCAATCAGAATCAAGTTCAATCCGATTGGCTGATCCAATCAGCCAATCAGATTGAGCTCGCATTCTATTGGCTGTTCCGATCAGATTAGGGGTATGTGGGTGGTGGGTTGTAATGTTGGGGGGGGGTATTGTATGTTTTTTTTTACAGGCAAAAGAGCTGAACTTCTTGGGGCATGCCCCGCAAAGGGCCCTGTTCAGGGCTGGTAAGGTAAAAGAGTTTTTAGGGAGGGCAGATTAGGGGTTAATACTATTTATGATAGGGTTAGTGAGGCGGATTAGGGGTTAATAACTTTATTATAGTAGCGCTCAGGTCCGCTCGGCAGATTAGGGGTTAATAAGTGTAGGCAGGTGTCGGCGACGTTGAGGGGGGCAGATTAGGGGTTAATAAATATAATATAGGGGTCGGCGGTGTTAGGGGCAGCAGATTAGGGTACATAAGGATAACGTAGGTTGCGGCGCTTTGCGGTCGGCAGATTAGGGGTTAATTATTGTAAGTAGCTGGCGGCGACGTTGGGGGGGGCAGGTTAGGGGTTAATAAATGTAATACAGGGGTCGGCGGGGTTAGGGGCAGCAGATTAGGGGTACATAAGTATAACGTAGGTGGCGGTCGGCAGATTAGGGGTTAAAAAATTTTAATCGAGTGGCGGCGATGTGGGGGGACCTCGGTTTAGGTGTACATAGGTAGTTTATGGGTGTTAGTGTACTTTAGGGTACAGTAGTTAAGAGCTTTATGAACCGGCGTTAGCCCAGAAAGCTCTTAACTCCTGCTTTTTTCCGGCGGCTGGAGTTTTGTCGTTAGAGCTCTAACGCTCACTTCAGAAACGACTCTAAATACCGGCGTTAGAAAGATCCCATTGAAAAGATAGGATACGCAATTGACGTAAGGGGATCTGCGGTATGGAAAAGTCGCGGCTGAAAAGTGAGCGTTAGACCCTTTAATCACTGACTCCAAATACCGGCGGTAGCCTAAAACCAGCGTTAGGAGCCTCTAACGCTGGTTTTCACGGCTAACGCCAAACTCCAAATCTAGGCCATACGGTGTTGATGTCATTAGACCACACCCCTTCTCATTACAGAGATGCACATCACCTAATATGCTTAATTGGTAGTAGGCCTTCGAGCCTATACAGCTTGGAGTAAGACAACATGCATAAAGAGGATGATGTGGTCAAAATACTCATTTGCCTAATAATTCTGCACTTCCTGTATAAACACAAAACAAAAACACATACTTAACCCCCTTCCTACAAACAGAACACATGTTAAACACTCACCTGACTAGTCAGGTGAATGGTCTTTACTGTATAATGACTGATTACATGGCATTATAACTCTTGTAGAGGTTTAAGGGGTTGATTAGAAAGAGTGATAGAGGCAATGCCGGATGGAAGAAAGAGAGATGGAGAAAGAAGTTTCCCCAAAAACCCTCCCCTCCTCCCACACATTTTTTTTCTTCTACTCTAAGTATACGATTAGTTTGTTAACGATCATAGGTCGGTATTTGTTAAAATGTTGTTAATACTTTGTTCTTCTGAAGTTTCTTAGGAACAAAGGTGGGGAACAGGAAAAAAAGGGAAAAAATGTGAAGAAAGGAAGCAATCACAAACGACGACTTGTTTATAACCTATGCACTGTCTGATTTAATAATGTGCTATGTTATTTATCTGTCTTACTCTTGTTCCCCAAGTATATGATTATGTATAGCACATCATTGTCAAAATGTCTAGTATTCCTCTCATTCCGAAATGCTACTAACATGTCCGTATTAATGTTCCTTTTCCTTTTAATTAAAATAAATAAATAAAAAAAAATAAAACTAGACATTTGGTACACATCTCCTATCCTGAGTATGTTGCTGGCATAGATTTGATAAGGGAGGATGATTTAGAGGGAGGAAAATATGGATAAGACCTACATCTCTCCTGATTAAGTTTGTCCTCATGGCTCATCAGATAAGCCGATCTGGTGATTAAAGGTGGGGATCAGGCTGGGGGGAGGAAGGAGAATAGGGAAAAGAGGTCAAGGATCTTATGGAGGGAAAAAATTGGAGAGGGGGGAGAAGATCACACTTGACATTTGTTTCTATGATGTGGGTGGGCTAGCAAATGCCTAAATCCCTCAGGAGTTACAGTAGTTAAACCAGGTTTCCCATATGCTCCAGTAAATGTCTTCCTTATTTAGCCTTTTATAAAAGCATCTTTCCATTTTGGCAAAAGAGTTTATGGAGTCAACAAATCATCAGGTGGATGAGTGGCTTTGGTATTTTAGACAAAATATGTTAAACAGGGCAATTTCTGGTTTGAATTGGAAGTGGATACCTAATTCCTTGCAGAGGAGGAAGACTCGTCATCAGGAGGAGTCAATTTGGAACATGACAACCATGTGTGTAGATCTGATTCACCACACCCTCGCCAACGCAGAGGAAAGAAGAGTAGGAAAGAAGTGGGATAGTCTAAGATGGGTATAGTTCCACTGCAGTAGAACCTTAATGTTTAGTTCCTGGGAGTTAGCGCAATACATGTTTTTTTTAGTAAGAGTAATGGCCGTATTGATCCTTTGAATCGAAATGGACACTGTAAAGTCCAATTCCCAGGCTCTGAGTTGCCATACCTTCTTGGTTCCCAAGTTGGAAGTTATCGCGCCATAATGCTAAGAAAGAGCTGAAGAAACCCACGGGAGATCCCAAGGGCCCTAAGAACTTCCATCCCAACTCACTGCTCCCATTTCTGGCCAAAGTCATCAAAAAGGCAATCAACGCTCAACTTGTAGACCACATTGAAGCCAACCACACCTTGGACCCCTCCCAGTCCGGTTTCTGGAGCAACCACACCACCGAGACTACCCTCCTCACCACCACAGATGACATCTGCACCCTACTCGACTGAGGAGAGACCACAGCCCTCATCCTCCTGGGCCTCTCAGCAGTATTTGACACCATCTCCCACCGCACCCTCTGCACCCACCTACACGACGCCCGCATCCACAACAAAAGCCCTGGAATGGATCACCTCCTTCCTCACCAGCAGAAAACCAAAAGTGAGACTCCCGCCCTTCACCTCCAAGCCTACAGAGATCAGCTGCGGTGTACCCCAAGCCTCTTCGCTGAGCCCTACCGTCTTCAACATCTACATGGCCTTCCCTCGCTGCCATCGTCCAATGACATGACTTCAATATCATCTCCTATGCCAACGACACCCAGCTGATCCTCTCACTCACCAGAGACCCCACCTCCGCCAAGAGAAACATCCACAAAGGGATGACAGCAGTCACCATCTGGATGAGAGACTGCCTCAAGCTGAACACAGACAAGACCGAAGTCCTCCTCAGACTCACCACATCGGCCTGGGATAACTCCTGGTGGCCCACATCTCTTGGATACCTGCCTACCCCCACCGATCATGCATGAAACCTAGGTGTCATCCTGGACTCATCGCTCTCCATGGACTGACAAGCCAATGCTGTCTCCTCTTCATGCTTCTAAATAATCCACCTGCTGTGAAGGATCTTCAAGTGGATCCCAACCGAGACCAGGAAAACAGTCACCCATGCCCTCGTCAGCAGCTGACTGGACTACGGCAATGCACTCTATGCTGGCTCCACAATCAAGCAACAAAACAGACTCCAGCGCATCCATAATGCCTCGGCCAGACTCATCCTTGACCTCCCTCGCCAATGCCACATCACCAAACACCTGCGAGACCTGCACTGGCTACCCATCAACAAAAGGATCACGTTCAACCTTCTCACCCACGCATTCAAGGCCCTCCACAAAATCAGTCCCAAATACGTCAACCACCGCTTCACCTTCTACATCCCCGCCAGACAGCTTTGATCGGCCGTCCAAGCTCTCACAGTCATCCCCCGCATCAGGAAGACCACAGCAGGTGGCAGATCCTTCTCTCACCTGGCAGTTAAGACATAGAACACTTTACCACTGCACCTCAGACAAGCTACCTCCCTAACCAAGTTCAGAAAGGACCTCAAGACCTGGCTCTTTGACTGAACTGCAGCAACCCCTAGTGCCTTGAGACCCTTACAGGTGAGCTGCCACACTTTACAAAAACCCAATAGATAGATAGTTTTAGGTAGTCTGGACTCCAAGTTCCAGAGCTTCTCCCAAGGAGAAAAAGCTCTCAACCCTAATTTGGGAAAAACCCTAGATAGGAGGAGGCTATATAATCTGGTGTACTCGAATGTGAACCAAGTAGGAATAAAGAAGTGTCTAGATGAAATTGTCCCGGAGGGAGCAGTACATCACAGGAGTTTAATTGGGATACTGTTTTCAGATCCCAAGACCTCCAATAAGAGCCATGGGAATCAGAGAGGCCATAAATAAGGCCTGATACTGAGTGACTCGGAGATGGGTGTGGGGCAATCTCCGAATAGTGTCTGTATGACTTCCAGGCTTCCAGATTTTCCAGTACATTTTTGTTACAAATGCCAAGTCCTTCCAACCGATATGGGGGTATCCATAGTAAATCACTGAGCTCCAACCCCGTTGGCAAAAAAGCCTGTTCCACTACCTTCCATCTTTGGGTCTCACCCACTTTTGCCCATGCAATGACATGAGTCAAGTGAGTGGCTTAATAGTAGGCTTGAATGTTGGGCAGAGAGACTCCTCCTTCATCATAGCCTCTTTGAAGACTTTTACTGAATATTCTTGGCTTATGATTTTGCCATAAAAACCTTAGGAACATTGCTTGGAGACTGTTTAGAGTAGCCGCTTGAAAATTGAGTGGCAAACAGCGGAAATAGTATAGGATATTAGAGAGGATGGTCATTTTCAGGGATGCTATTCAGCCTAACAAGAAAACCTCCTGAAATGACCAGGATTTCAGTGAAGAGCTTATCTACTGGAGCAGAAAGTTATAGTTTGTTGCCATAACTAGCTTGAGATCTGGGCCCACCTGCATCCCCAAATGTCTTCTGGTGTAAAAAGACCAATTAAAGTTATAGGAGAATAGTAGAATTTCAAACTCAAATTGGGGAATAAACAAAGGAAAGACCTCCATTTTGGTGAAATTAATCTTATAGTGGCTCAATCGGCTTAAGGTTTCAATTAGTTTAAAGACCGCTGGAGGAGAAACTAAAGGATGAGATAAGAGCAAGGTAATATCGTCCACAAAGAGGGCAATTTTCTGTCTGTTTTTGCTCACTGGTATCCTGAAGATGAGCTTTGAATTCCTGATGGCTTGTGCCGAAGGTTCAATGGCTACTGTGAAGATCAGGGGCGAGAGAGGGTACCCCAATGAAGTGCCATTTTATATCTGGAATTCTGATGAGGAGAATCACATACCCTTGACCCTTGCTGTAGGTACAGAGTAAAGGGCCTGGAATGCAACCACCAGTTCAGAAGCCAATCTTTTTTTTCGGCATCCAGCAACAGGGCCAGGGAGGGGAGTCTAAGTCTTCAGTCAAGATATTCAAGACTCTCCTGGTGTTGTTGGGACCTTCTCTTCCAAGTGTGAATCCCACTTGGTCTGGGTGGACTAGTGAGGGGAGTACCAGACACAAGCCTTTGGGCCAAAGTTTGGCATAGATTTTAACATCCAAATGTATTAAGGATATGGGGCTGTAACTACCACAGAGCATCGGATCTTTCCATGACTTGGGTATCGTGAGGATGGTAGCCTGGAAATTTCCTTTCAGAATGTGCCTAGGTCTCTTATTTCAGCAAAGATGTCCAACAGGACCGGACTAAGAAGGGATCAAAAGTTTTTTTTATAAAAGAGCATCTTAAACCCATCTGGGCCAGGGGCCTTGTTGTTCTGCAAATGTTTAATCTCTTCAAACATCTCTTGTCTCACAAAAGGAGCAAAGAGTTTCTCTTTGGAGGAGTTATCTAGTGTGGGGAGATTGAGTTTCTCCAAGAAGGTGGTGATGGATTGGATTGGAGAGGGCTGGTCAATTTTGGAAGAGCTCAGATTATAGAGTTTGGAATAGTATTTGGCAAAGGCCTCACCTACGTCTTTTGGAGAAGTATAGGTCTTGAAGTCAGATCTAATAGCCAATATCCTGGAGGTCGAGGTATGACCTCTAAATTTGTTAGCCAAGATTTCAAGGCGTTTTGTCATTGATAATAGAGAAGTTGTTTAAATCAAGCATGGGTCTCTTGGATCCTTTCCAACTCTCTATGTTTGGTTAGGGATTTTAGTTTCCCTATTTCCTCATCCAATTAAGGAGAAGGATTGTTTTTATTAAGGGATTTTTTTGCTCTCAGGGTGGAGACCAGAGGTCCCAGAGGAGCACTCCTCTGGGATTTCAAATGAGCCTGTCTCTGAATACAGATTCCTCAGAGAAAAGCCTTCAGGGCAGCCCACAACACTGTATGTAAGGTCTGTAGATAAGGATTGTGGAGAAGGAATTCAGAAATGGAGGTATACAAGAGGGGTTTGAATTCAGGATCGGACCACAAAGAGCAGGGTAACCACCAAGATGGGTGAATGGCTCGCCAAATGTCAAAAAGATTGAATTGTGAGAACATAGATTTAAATTTAGCAGTCAAATGAAGGGAGTAAGTGTCCACCTCCCTCCCCTTAGAAACCTTTTTGTCTAGAGAGGGGTCCTAAACCATGTTGAAGTCTCCTCCCAAGACCAGTGTACCAGTCATTGTACCAGTCTCACGAACCTACACGATGCCGGCATCCGCAATAAGGCCCTGGAATGGATCACCTCCTTGCTCAGTGGCCGAACCTAGAAAGTCAGACTCCCACCCTTCTCCTCCAATCCCATAGCAATCAGCTGCGGCATAGCCCAAGGCTCTTCTCTTAGCCCCACCCTCTTCAACATCTACATGGCCCCCCTCGCCGCCATTGTCCGGCAACACAACCTCAATATCGTCTCCTACGCCGACGACACAGAGTTAATCATCTCACTCACCCAAGACCCCGCCACCGCCACAAAAAACATCCACGAAGGACTTACAGCAATCGCCACCTGGATGAACAACAACCGTCTCAAACTCAACACTGACAAGACCGAAATCCTCCTCCTCTGACCCACCAAATCTGCATGGGATGACTCCTGGTGGCCCACAGCCCTCGGACACCCTCCAACTCCAACACACCACGCACGAAATCTAGTCGTCATCCTCGACTCATCACTTTTCCATGGACCGCCAAGTTAACGCCGTCTTTTCGACTTGTTTTCACATACTCCACCTACTGTTTACCAAAAACATAAAAATTGCCTAATGTAAGTCAGGTTCTGTGAAACATATGCATAATGTTTAAGGTAAAGACAGAACTAAAAACAAAAATACTCTACCCCTAAACATTTACAACACATTTTATGCTAGATACAATAGATATAATATCAGTTATGTATGCTGGAGGAATATCCTCTAGTGAGAATGTCAGAGCAAAGATGTAAGTCCGCAACTTTTCTCAGGTTGTAGTAGCCCTGTCTGGAGAATGAGGGATAGTGACACCTTGGGTTAGGGCTGTGGGCCTTCTTTCTTGGTGGGGATCTGTGCTGCACTGGTTTCCAGCTTGGGGTCGTAGCTTGAAGGGGTCTTGGTGTGGATAATTGGTGTGGAGGTACAGGTTAGAGATTAATATCCCATTCATTCAGGAGGGCCTTCTGTAGGGGTTGAAATAGTGTGAGTGGTACCTTCCCTGGTAATAATCAGTTTGGTTGGGTAGCCCCATCTGTACCTGATATTCTGTTTTCTCAGTAATGGTTCAAAAAGTTCTTCTTTTTTGTAAGGTATACGAGGAAACCGCTGGAAATATGGTTATCGACTGGAATGTATCTGGTAGAGTGGGGTTGTGGACCATTTCTCGGAGAATTCTCTATTTGTGAGTAAAGTAATGGACCCTACCCAGGACATCTCTAGGTTTTCCTGGGATACATTCCACGGACATAGGACTCTGTGAACTCTGTCCAAGAAAACATAATGTTGGTAAGAGTAAGAGGCAGAGTTCAGATATATAGCTGATGGGCCCATCTACTCAGGAACACCTCTGAATCTCAGATTATTGTGCTTGGATCTATCTTCAATATTGGCCAATTTGAGTTCAAGGTCTGATACCTGGAGGGCTAGGTTCTGTGAGTAATAGATTGGCATGGTCCACATCTAAATCTTTGTGTTTTCTCTCTAATGCCTCTGTACATTCTCCTATGGCTGCAATGTCCATCCACAGCTCCGCTGCAGAACCTTTTATCACCTTAGTGAGTGAATCCTGTATAAAATGTATGCGTTGAGTTAAATCATCCACTATGTTGGAGGCTATATCTTTTGTAGATGGTTTCTGTGGGTCCCATGTAGTCATTGGGTTCTGAAGGTTGTTGGTCTCGCACTAGCGAGGAGGACTGTAGAGTGGAAAATTACCTGAAGTGGTCAACAACCGTCTTTTTTGTAGACAGGGCAGCATAATTTTTTTTTTTTACCAGTTTTAGACATAATATTAGAGTAGAAAGTAATGTAGGTCAAAATAGCATTACATCAAGCAAAATAGTATGGTAGAGTATAAGGAAGTGTACAAAACCCTTTGGGGTGTGAGCTTAGAAACTTAAGGCATCATGATCATCTGTGTAAAGCAAACCAAGGTCAGTCCCAAGCAAGCTGATTCAACTTCTCTTGGAGGAAGTAGCTAGTATGGATTAAGTACACTAGGGGCCTATTACTTAGCTCTTGAGGTGGGCAAACATTGCAGGATACTCGTATTAGCATAGACAGCCTGTGTCTTTGGCCATAAATGTACAGCATGAGCTCATATAAGTGGTGTAGATAGGTTGGCTACTGCACATAGCTAGTAACGCTCCTCTTGAAGGCCTATAATCAGGTCACGTAAGTGTTTATGTCTGCCTCATCCTCAATCCCTTTAGTTGAAAATATGCCCCACAGTACCTCTCTAGCGTGTTCCAGACAATGGAGGAGGCTTAATTCTAATTGCGGGTAAATTTCCAGGCTGCCAATGCGACCACGGCTATAGGCTTCGACTGTGGGCCCAAGACTCCTCCGCGTTATGCTGTGAGTTGCGGCAATGGTAGGGATCTGGTGTTAGGACCTGGAGAGAGAGTCTCATCTGTTCCGCACCTAGGCAGATGACTGTGGAAGAGGTTTGGATGATCTGCATAGGCCTCAGCACCGATCGCCACCAAGCGATGATCATGGGCAATATTTGGCTCCAAAAATATTTATGTGGGCTCAATCTGCACCTCTGTAAGCTGAGGATGAGGGGATTGTGCTGCTCTCTGGGGAAATGTATGGTTTTAGTGCCTAAAGCCTTCTAATATGCCGGAGCTCAGAGGAGACCTGTCTACCCTGCTCAGCTGTTAGCTCTGTCCCCCCCCCACTATACTGTTATTGTATGTATATATCATGTTGTGTAAGAAACCTGGAACAAAAGTGTGAAAATAATGATTTTTTTTTCATTTAAAATTTTAATTAAAAAAGTTTTGTAAACAATAGTGTGTTTATATTTTCCCTCTAAACCTTATAGTAACAAGAAGTAGTTATCCACACATAAATAAAGGCCTCCCATGAGCAAGTCACACGATCACTATTACTACAGTAATCACCTAGCTTCTAAAACTTATATAAGGGCTTTATATTTAAGAGGCGCTTAGAGGTTTAAAACAAAGGTTCTTGGGGGCCTCTTGGCCTTTTTTAATAGCCTGTTAGCAATGTAAGAGGATATGTTGTGCTGAAAAAAGTAGTAATAGTTACACCTCCCAGTTTGCAATAGCATGGATTACATTTCAAATGATTGGTCTTGGAGGTTTCTAGAGCCTAAGGGATCTGAGATTGAGGGGTTTGAATTCCAACCCCTCCATTAAGCTCCTTTAAGTCCTCTTTATCTTCTGGACACTTTTGGGTTTCCGGGGCATGTTGACATCACCATGCACTTGCACACATGCAAAAGGGGTGGCAGTGATCTCCAAAGTGCAGCCCACCCCTCTGCTTGATGACACGTGGTCATCATCCGCAGTAAATACATTGTGTGGTTGATGACCACATGCCATCATGCACACTTAAGGGGTTAAATTTGATCATAACAATCTTTGTAGGTACCAATTCATTTTTTAAAAGGATAGGAAACAGTGCTTCTTTACTAAGAAAAAATATTCAAAAATCAAAGTAAACATAAAGAGAAACAGATTATGTTAAAATACATTAAACAACTTACTTGTTTCCTTGCAGAAAGGTGCACTTAGAAATGTTCTGTGCTTCCGCTGCCTTTAGTGATGTAAGGGAGCTGACATTACATATCAAAGTAAACATAAAGAGAAACAGATTGTGTTCAAATGCAGCAAACAACTTACTTGTTTTCTTGCAAAAAGGTGCACTTAGAAATTTTCAATGCAGATGCTGCCTTTAGGGAGCTGACATTACAGAGCTTAAGTTCTACTGTCACATGATTTTTGCAGCAAAAAACCTCTTTTGAGCATAGGCACAAAACTGACTGGAGCTATGTCTCCTAGCAATCACTTCAAAGGTAAAGTTACTAATTTGCCATCCTGTAGAGACCAAAGCCCCTGAAGAAAAATTGAGTTAAAAAGGGAAATATAAGGTAAAATCCTTTTAAAATGATAACACATGTTGCATTAATTTCAAATAAATATAACCCACTTTAATACAGAAAGGGCTTTTTTATATCCCTTTAAACATAGCGCTTGTCTAAACACACCTTTAATTGCTCAAGCAGCCCTTTTATACAAGATCTTTCTATAACAAAGGACAATATATATTTTTTAATGTATATTACAATGAAGACGTGGCAAGTTTAAATTCACTATTTAAATAATGTATTCATTTTTTTTTTTTACTATTTGTTAATTGCTTATTTTTTTAGCATGTGTCGCTCCTTCACCTACAAAAATGTAGTGAAAACCCCTTAAATACACAGCTCTCAAAGTAAAATTTGCCTTTTCAAAACACTTTGAAGGATCTTTCTTGTACTTCAAGGTTTATTATAGTAGAAAAATTACATGTTCTAGTTTGTTAGTGGATGTAATTGTAAAACTAGCGACCCTTTAATGCTGTGTGTTTAAACCCCCCCCCCTTGTGTTGAACAACATGGGGTCCATCCGATAAAAATCGTCGCCCGCAAAAGCCGGCGACGCCAATATTTGCGCGGGTTTGGTATCACATATACGGCGTAACCTAGAAGTTACGCCCGTATATTTCTGCCGTCGCCCGTAGTTTTTTGGGCTATAGGCAGGTATACCAAACCCACGCAGTTTGGTATCCAATATGCAGCGTAAGGACTTACGTGGCGAAAATGGAGAAAACTTACTCCATTTTCACCTCGCCACAAAAAGCAGCCGTAAGAAGCCTTACGCTGACTATTGGAGCCCCGTAACTTCCTAAACTGGCTGCTAAAATAAACACCTAACGCATGCGCAATGTCTATCTCCCTGTCAACCGCGATCTTCTAAAATAAACCTAACACCTAACGCATGCGCAATGTCTATCTACCTGTCAACCGCGATCCCCCCCCCCCTAAATCCCTAATAAAGTTATTAACCCCTAAACCGCCGCTCCCGGACCCCGCCGACATCTACATAAACTAACCCCCTACTGTGAGTCCCTAAAACCGCCGCCATCTACCTTATCTATCCCCTAATTAGAACCCCTTACACCGCTGTCATCTACCTTATCTATCCCCTAATCTGACCCCTTACACCGCCGCCACCTATATAAAAATTATTAACCCCTAATCTAATCCCCCTATACCGCCGCCAGCTATATTAATATTATTAACCCCTAATGTAAGCCACTTACACCGCCGCCATCTCTATTAAAATGATTAATCCCTTATTTAATCTACCTACCCCGCCGCCAGCTATATTATCTATATTAACCCTAAGTATATTATAGTTAATATAGGTATTACATTATATATATTAACTATATTAACCCTAATTATATTAGGGTTAATATAGTTAATATAGTTACTATAGTATTTATATTAACTATATTAACTCTATCTAACCCTAACACCCCTAACTAAATTTATATTAAATTAATCTAATTCATTTATAAACTAAAATATTCCTATTTAAATCTAAATACTTACCTATAAAATAAACCCTAAGATAGCTACAATATAATTAATAATTACATTGTAGCTATGTTAGGGTTAATATTAATTTTACAGGTAAATTGTTAATTATTTTAACTAGGTATAATAGGTATTAAATAGGTATTACCTATTTAATAGCTACCTAGTTAAAATAATTACCCAATTACCTGTAAAATAAATCCTAACCTAAGTTACAAATACACCTACACTATCAATAAATTTAATAAACTACCAACATCTATCTAAAAATACAATTAAATTAACTAAAATACAAAAAAAAAAAAAACACTAAATTACAAAAAATAAAAAAAAAGATTACAAGATTTTTAAGCTAATTACACCTATTCTAAGCCCCCTAATAAAATAATAAACCCCCAAAATAAAAAAAATTCCCTGCCCTATTCTAAATTAAACAAATTTCAAAGCTCTTTACCTTACCAGCCCTTAAAAGGGCCTTTTGTGGGGCATGCCCCAAAGAATTCAGCTCTTTTGCATACAAATACAATACCCCCCCCCCATTACAACCCACCACCCACATACCCCTATTCTAAAACCACCCAAACCCCCCTTAAAAAAGCCTAACACTACCCCCCTGAAGATCTCCCTACCTTGTCTTCACCACACCGGGCCGAACTCCTGATCCGATCCGGGCGATGTCTTCCTCCAAGCGGCAAAGAAGAATTCTTCCTCCGGCGACGTCTTCCTCCAAGCGGCAGCAAAGTCTTCATTCTTCCGGCGGCATCTTCAATCTTCTTTCTTCGCTCCGCCGCCGCGGAGCATCCATCCCGGCCGACTGCTGAACTACGAATGAGGTACCTTTAAATGACGTCATCCAAGATGGCGTCCGCCGAATTCCGATTGGCTGATAGGATTCTATCAGCCAATCAGAATTAAGTTAGAAAAATCTGATTGGCTGATTGAATCAGCCAATCAGATTCAAGTTCAATCCGATTGGCTGATCCGAACAGCCAATCAGATTGAGCTCGCATTCTATTGGCTGATCGGAACAGCCAATAGAATGCGAGCTCAATCTGATTGGCTGATTGGATCAGCCAATCGGATTGAACTTGAATCTGATTGGCTGATTCAATCAGCCAATCAGATTTTTCTAACTTAATTCTGATTGGCTGATAGAATCCTATCAGCCAATCGGAATTCGGCGGACGCCATCTTGGATGACGTCATTTAAAGGTACCTCATTCGTAGTTCAGCAGTCGGCCGGGATGGATGCTCCGCGGCGGCGGAGCGAAGAAAGAAGTTTGAAGATGCCGCCGGAAGAATGAAGACTTTGCTGCCGCTTGGAGGAAGACATCGCCGGAGGAAGAATTCTTCTTTGCCGCTTGGAGGAAGACATCGCCCGGATCGGATCAGGAGTTCGGCCCGGTGTGGTGAAGACAAGGTAGGGAGATCTTCAGGGGGGTAGTGTTAGGCTTTTTTAAGGGGGATTTGGGTGGTTTTAGAATAGGGGTATGTGGGTGGTGGGTTGTAATGGGGGGGGGTATTGTATTTGTATGCAAAAGAGCTGAATTCTTTGGGGCATGCCCCACAAAAGGCCCTTTTAAGGGCTGGTAAGGTAAAGAGCTTTGAAATTTGTTTAATTTAGAATAGGGCAGGGAAATTTTTTTATTTTGGGGGTTTATTATTTTATTAGGGGGCTTAGAATAGGTGTAATTAGCTTAAAAATCTTGTAATCTTTTTTTTATTTTTTGTAATTTAGTGTTTTTTTTTTTTTGTAGTTTAGTTAATTTAATTGTATTTTTAGATAGATGTTTGTAGTTTATTAAATTTATTGATAGTGTAGGTGTATTTGTAACTTAGGTTAGGATTTATTTTACAGGTAATTGGGTAATTATTTTAACTAGGTAGCTATTAAATAGGTAATACCTATTTAATAGTTATTATACCTAGTTAAAATAATTAACAATTTACCTGTAAAATAAATATTAACCCTAACATAGCTACAATGTAATTATTAATTATATTGTAGCTATCTTAGGGTTTATTTTATAGGTAAGTATTTAGATTTAAATAGGAATATTTTAGTTTATAAATGAATTAGATTAATTTAATATAAATTTAGTTAGGGTTAGATAGAGTTAATATAGTTAATATAAATACTATAGTAACTATATTAACTATATTAACCCTAATATAATTAGGGTTAATATAGTTAATATATATAATGTAATAACTATATTAACTATAATATACTTAGGGTTAATATAGATAATATAGCTGGCGGCGGGGTAGGTAGATTAAATTAGGGGTTAATCATTTTAATAGAGATGGCGGCGGTGTAAGGGGCTTACATTAGGGGTTAATAATTTTAATATAGATGGCGGCGGTGTTAGGGGCTCACTTTAGGGGGTTATAGATATAATATAGCTGGCGGCGGGGTACGGGAGCGGCGGTTTAGGGGTTAATAACTTTATTAGGTTGCGGCGGGGTACGGGAGTGGCGGTTTAGGGGTTAATAGCTTTTTTATTGTTAGACTAGTGAGGGGGGATAGCGGATAGAGGGTTAGACGTGTCGGGCTATGTTAGGGAGGCGTGTTAGACGTGTCGGGCTATGTTAGGGAGGCGTGTTAGACAGTGCGGGTGTTTTAGACTTTAGTCAGGTTTTATAGGCGCCGGCAGTTTCTAACGTGCCGCAAGTCACTGGCGACGCCAGAAATTTGTACTTGCGCAGATTTCTGGACATCGCTGGTTTGTCAGACTTACGGCACGTTAGCATCTGACGGCGACTTATATGGGATAGCTCGAGTTGCGAGCTGAAACTGCGGGCGACGCCGGTTCCCTCGCTTGCGCCGCAAACTGCGATCTATATCGGATCGCGCCCCATGACTCTGCTGTGTAACTAGCGCTGCTGATTTGTTTTTTGGGTCTCAAGAGGTACTTCTACTATGTGTTTTACCCATTTGACGGGGTTAAACACATAGCATTAAATGAACTCCAGTCTTAAAACTATATGCTCTAACAAATTAGAGTTTGTATTTTTTCGACTAGAACGACCCTTTAACAATGTGCCTGGATAATCTCGCCTGAGCAGGAAACTGTAGAGAATTATTCCCCAAGACTTTCATGATGCTTAGGGTCATATTTATCAAGCTCCGTACGGAGTTGGATGCCCCATGTTTAAAGATAGATGCTCCATAACCTGTCCACCTGCTCTGATGCGGCGGACAGAAATCAGCCCAATCGAATACGATCGAGTTGATTAACACCCCCTGCTAGCGGCTGATTGGCTGCAAATCTGCACGGGCGGCATTACACAAGCAGTCCACAAGAACTGCTGGTGCAATGCTAAATGCCGAGAGCGTATGCTGTCAGCATTTATCAATGTGCAGCGGACATGATCCACTATATCGAATCATGTCCGCTTGCACAATCATAAATTTGCCCCTTAGTATTTAGCAACGTTCTGCTTCTAATAATCAGCTGCAGGCATAGAATATAAGAATTCTAAGACTATTTTCCTTCCTTGCATTATCCATTAAAAAAAAACTTCACAGATTTTAAAGGGATGGTCTAGTCAAAATTAAACTTTCATAATTCAGATAGAGCATGCAATTTTAAGCAACTTTCTAATTTACTCCTATTATCAATGTTTCTTCTTTCTCTTGGTATTTTTATTTGAAAAAGCAAGAATGTTAGCTTAGGAGCCGGACCATTTTTGGTTCAGCACCTGGATAGCGCATTCTGATTGTTGTCTAAATGTAGCCACCAATCAGCAAGCGCTACCCAGAGGCTGAGCCAAAAATGGGCCGGCTCCTAAACTTACATTCTTGATTTTTCAAAGAAAGATTCCAAGAGAACGAAAAACAATTGATAATAGGAGTAAATTAGAAAGCTGCTTAAAATCGCCTGCTCTATCTGAATGAAAGTTTAATTTTGACTAGACTATCGCATTACGTTTCTGTTTAATGCAGATTCCAGATTGTGTTTAATGTCCTTTCATTATTTCTAAGTTTATATACATATGGTATTAGTCAAATTAAGTTCATTCCTGTTTTTTTTTTTTTTTTTTTTTTACATATGCCCACATGTACATAAAGCAATTTATTTGGCACTTTATATATACGTCACTGAATATACTGTATATATATATATATATATATATGTGATAAGGGGGGTGAAACGCGCGTCGGTAATTGGCTGACCGCTCCACGTGATCTGACACGCTGGTTTGTTTGTTTTTTTGCATGGCGGAGAAGTATGAGTGTGCGATACATCAAAAAGAGCTCCAACAAGGTGAACACAGACGCAGGATATCTGGAGGACACTGACATCCGGTCTGTATAGCGGATCTTATGCCACATTTGCAAAGCAGCTCACAGATGAAATATTGAAGTCTGGTAATGTTATTAAATACATAATGTACAGGTACAGGTGCAGTTGACAGAGGGTTATGATTCTAGAAACGAGGTATCCTCCTGCATTGCTGTTTGTTGTTCTGTTCTATCTAATACCCACCATTACCGCTATCCATGATTGTTGCTTTTCATGCTGCTTTCTACACAAGACAGGTGCAGTTGACAGAGGGGTATGGTAACAGATAAGGATATCCTCCTGCATCTTTGTCTCTTTTGGCTTCAATCTTTGTCCTGCTGCAGCATTAACATACATGCTTTAAGTGCTTTGCTGCATATTAACTCGACTTCTACTAATACCTGTGGCAGACTGTTTAAAACCTTGTTTGGTGGCTCTATTTACTTTGAATAGGACGCACTTCTATAACTGCATTAACAACTTTGGGAAAAGTAAATAACGGTTGGAAGATTTATTACTATTATATCAGTCCACAATAGACTGTTAATACATCGATGTCCCTACTAAGCTCTGCTGGGCCCTAAGGGTATTACCCCATTTTACAAACCGCCTATGCTATTTATTTAACAGTGTAACTGTGACTATGTTCTGTTTTGTATGATATTTTCCTAAATGTTTATGCTATGCTCAGTAATATAACTTATATACAATTTTCTTTAAGTTATTATGTGCTGTTGTCTAAGAATTGACAAGTGACTATGCACATTTATAAGTGAACCTCATTCATTGACATCAGTTTCACTAAAACCTTAATAGGTCTGAGAACTCAATTTGAGGTTCACGTTATGTGCCTATTCAGTTGTAGCATGTCTGTAGATTTACCACAACTCTGTGTACTTTAGGAAGTAAAGAAATTAAATTTATACAGGGAGATATAGTATCAGACCATATATTAATGGTCTGATAAAGTAAGGGAAATGAAGGCACACAGAGAATTTATTTCATACCAAAAATAAATTTATTAATTATAATCCCTTATCACATTTCGTGAAAAACTCTGCATTTGACTCAAACCAACACAAAATAAGGTAAACACCATATATATACAACACCTTAAATCTAAAGTAACAATGCCTGCAGGATATCTATAAAGCATACGTATGCTGCTAAGTCAGATAATATCTAAAACACACATTAATCAGGTTGCTAGAAACCTAAAATAGAACAATTGTGCACATATCCTAATATTAGTTATAACATGTCTAAAGCAGTGTGTCAAAACATAACATAATGGAAAAAGTAAAATAAACCGCTGAGAAAAGTCTCTCTCAGAAGCTAGGAGGAAACACAGTTAGATCCTGCACTCGGTCCAGGAAAATGCAAAGTGAAAATACAGTCCTTTATGCAAAAGGTAAAGTAAACGTATTAGTTCTTACTGTGATCTGTTCCCAAAAGTAAGATTTTAAATCACTTGCCAGGATAGAGCATGCAGCGGTGAAACAAACTAGCTCTGTGTCCCAGGAGATTTTTCAAAGAAGCAGACCGCTCTCTCTGTGGCGTCTGATGTCACTGGGGGGGGAAGGTGGTATAGCTTTGCAAGCTCTTCCAATCGGACTTGTAGGTAAAGTGCACTTTCCGTGTGTAGTAGTGATCAGCTGTACCGGCATCCGCCGCACCGAGAAAGAACCAGGCTTTCCCTAGGCTGATAGATCAAAAGCATCGGAGCGTACGTCAGGATATACGCAAACTTGCTCAGGTGGATACGATATGTATGTTCCTCTCGCTCTTAGCTTACGTGCATTTACTTAGACTCCACAGGTGCCTGTTTTCCAAGTCCTGTATTCGCTTCACAGGGCAACAGATGAAACACCAAACAGTCCTTATAGTAGCACAGACCATATGTTTTTTTGCAGCATGTTTCTTTAAAGTCAGCACATAAAACAGGTATGCAGATAAAGTGCAGGCAGTAAAAAGGTATAAAAGGCTATGCGTGTCCCATAGACCTTAGAACCTTAAACAGTTCTTATACACAGGAGTTAGTCGACCTGCTCCTGAATAAAACACTTCAGTGTTAAAAACACAAACCAACAATCGTTTCACCCCCACATCCAGTGTGTTTCACAGGGGTTCATCAGGGCTTGAATGAATCCTTACCGGATTTCCTCTTAAGATAAAGCTCACCTGACATTCCTCAGGTGTGCTTCCCCCACCTGGGGTAATTAATTAATTAAAGGTGTGTTCACATAAGAAAACATATTCCAGTTTAGAGATGCATATAATCAAAATACAAAAACCTTATGTGTAAAGTTGTGAAGATTCTAGTTATACACTAAAATCCTAGGGAAAGTAAAAGCCTAATTCCTCAGCTTTCTAACACTTATTGCCACAACAAAAAATGATGACACCTTACAAATATAGCACATGTCTTGTCTGAAAGGGGGAGAGTCCACTGACTATAGAAAACTAGCATACTCCAATTTATCATTAAGTCCTACTGGGTATCTAGTATTAAGTTTATAGATCCATTTTGTTTCTTTCTGCAATAGAACTTTGTCATTATTGCCACCTCTACCATTAGTTATCCCTTTGTCTATGATAGTAAATTTCAAAGATTCTACACTTCCATTATGGAACATGCCAAAGTGTCTTGCCACATTTGTGTCATTTTCATGAAGGATATCGTCCCGATGTTCCTGTACCCGGTCCTTTACTAACCTTTTGGTTTTTCCAACGTAAAAGACCGGGCACGAGCAGCGAAGAAGATAGATTACCCCTTCAGATTTGCAGTTGAAGAAGAATTTAATGTCAAAAACCTTATCACATGAAGTGAAGAACTGTTTGGTGCTATCCATGTGGGCACAGTACACACAGTGCCCACATGGATAGCTACCTTTTATTCCCTTGTCCCTTCTTAGCCAGTCTGCATTAGAGGGGCCTCTCACAAATTGACTCTGAACTAAGTGATCTCTCAAACTTAGTGCTTTTCTAGCTGTTAGTAGTGGTTTTTCACCAATCGAATCTCTAACCTTGTCATCCAAGGTAAGTATATGCCAGTTATTAGCTAGTGCTGATCTAATATTGGACCATTGGTTATTAAACTTAGTGATAAATCTAATTTGCGTCTCTTTGGGCTTTGATTTATTGTTATACAGCAGGTGGTCTCTAGGAGTCTTTCGTGCCTTCCACAAAGCTTTTTTGAGACATTTATTAGAATATCCTCTTTTGAGAAACCTTTCTTTCATTAGGGCAGCATGTGTATCAAATTTTGTCAGTGATGAACAGTTTCTCCTAAGCCGGAGGAACTGTCCATACGGAATACCCTTAATCAGATGGACAGGATGACCACTGTCAGCATGTAAGATGCTGTTAGTGGCATTCTTTTTCCTGAAATTTTCTGTCACAATCTTCAAGCCTTCCTTCTTGATAGTAATATCAAGAAAGTTTAGTTCGGTCTTGTTTGTCTCTGATGTGAGGATGATGTTCCTGTCATTATGGTTAAGTTCATGAACAAAATCATGAAATTCTTCTACACTCCCATCCCATAGGACAAGAACATCATCCACATATCTAACCCACATTAACACCTTATTGTTAAAGGTGTCACTGTGTCGTTCAAATATATCTGACTCCCAAGCCCCCAAATGGAGGCAGGCGTAGGTGGGAGCACACACTGCCCCCATAGCTGTTCCCCGTATTTGTTTATAGATCTGTCCGTCAAACGTAAATACATTATTCTGGAGGACAAATCTAAGTAAAGAAATAACAAACTCAGAATGTTCTGAGAACAGGGGACCTTTTGTTTCCAAAAATTTCCTTATTGTCTGGAGTCCAATATCATGAGGAATAGAGGAGTATAGCCCCTCTACATCTAGAGAAGCTAGCAGTGTATTATCATTTACTACCACTCCATCAAGTTTCCTCAAAAGATCCGCTGTGTCCTTAACATATGATGTTAAAGATAAAAGGAATGGACGTAGATATTTATCTACATATTCCCCAGCTTTCTCAGTGACACTGCCAATCCCTGACACGATAGGCCTTCCTGGGGGACACTTCAAGTTCTTGTGTAATTTCACAATTATCGTATCCACCTGAGCAAGTTTGCGTATATCCTGACGTACGCTCCGATGCTTTTGATCTATCAGCCTAGGGAAAGCCTGGTTCTTTCTCGGTGCGGCGGATGCCGGTACAGCTGATCACTACTACACACGGAAAGTGCACTTTACCTACAAGTCCGATTGGAAGAGCTTGCAAAGCTATACCACCTTCCCCCCCCAGTGACATCAGACGCCACAGAGAGAGCGGTCTGCTTCTTTGAAAAATCTCCTGGGACACAGAGCTAGTTTGTTTCACCGCTGCATGCTCTATCCTGGCAAGTGATTTAAAATCTTACTTTTGGGAACAGATCACAGTAAGAACTAATACGTTTACTTTACCTTTTGCATAAAGGACTGTATTTTCACTTTGCATTTTCCTGGACCGAGTGCAGGATCTAACTGTGTTTCCTCCTAGCTTCTGAGAGAGACTTTTCTCAGCGGTTTATTTTACTTTTTCCATTATGTTATGTTTTGACACACTGCTTTAGACATGTTATAACTAATATTAGGATATGTGCACAATTGTTCTATTTTAGGTCTATATACATTCTAGCAACCTGATTAATGTGTGTTTTAGATATTATCTGACTTAGCAGCATACGTATGCTTTATAGATATCCTGCAGGCATTGTTACTTTAGATTTAAGGTGTTGTATATATATGGTGTTTACCTTATTTTGTGTTGGTTTGAGTCAAATGCAGAGTTTTTCACGAAATGTGATAAGGGATTATAATTAATAAATTTATTTTTAGGTATGAAATAAATTCTCTGTGTGCCTTCATTTCCCTTACTTTATCAGACCATTAATATATGGTCTGATACTATATCTCCCTGTATAAATTTAATTTCATTACTGGTTAAGGGTGGCACCAGAATCTAGATTATCAGCAATATTTCCCATTCTCTCATACACCCCCATTTATATACTTTAGGAAGTAATTAATCTTTGTAAACTGCTTGTCACTTCACATGGAACGGTACTAGTAACATTTTTTTCAAGCATATGTAAAAATGCTTTGAGTTGGCTATGCATTTCTACTTAAAATATTTTAGTATTTAAAACGATATTCACTTTATCCAGTGTATTCTGGATGGTGTCAATCTAACAAGTCTGAGCTTGACACAGTGTGAGAATAAACGTAACTTTGTTTCAAACAAATGTGTGACGTGTATCATTAGTGTCACTGCGTTCTGTAGTTCTAGTGTAACGTATCTCGTTATTATCACTTTATTCTGTAGCTCTAGTGTTTTTCTGTATAAGCGCATGCGCAACACTATTATAGCAGGCTGCTTTCAACAATCGGCTGGATTTGGCACGATAGTTTCGTGAAATATAAAAGCCGGCTAAGATTTGTGCTACCAAGCACACACTGTGCACATACCCCCACCCCGGAAATGCAGTGATAGGTCTCCAATAAACATCCCTTATAAATGTACATAAGGTGAATAAGTAAGAAACCTATTTCTAATACATAATCCAATAAAACCCAAATGTTAATAATAAAATATATATATATATATATATATATATATATATATATATATATAAATAAAAAGAGGTTCGCTCAGTCCAAAAGTATATATGTTAAACTGCATAAAACCCATAAAAACCATAAAAGTGAATTGATAATGGAATCATATAGTATTAATACATACATTGTTAAGAGGTTATATGTATATACACATCATTATTTGATTTTTTAGGAATTTTTTCTGTTTGTGATCCATGCTTATGAAGAAAAGAGGGACAATATATGTACACATGCATGTTTCCCTTAGAGACATATATATAAAAACAATGAGGATAAATGAATAATAAAATCATACAGCATAAATTGATACACTGTTGAAAAAGTATATATATGTACATATTATTATCTCTGATATCTTTCCTTATTTGTGATCTCTAATAGTCAAAGGGGATAATGTATAAGTGAGATACTGGGACTAAAGGAATTATCTTAGATAGTCTCCATTTTATCTCTTTATATTGGCAAATTTGATAATGGAAAATATTTAATTCTTTAGATATATATCATCATTACAAAGAATATAAATCCATTAAATTTTGTATGTGTATACCTGTTTATGCATATGCATGTACACACATACATACATACATATATATATATATATATATATATATATATGTTGAGATCTATGAAAGAAGGAATTAGGCAAATATATATTTTGAGGAAATAAATAGGAAAGGGGGGGGGGAGATTTTCAAAGTGAGTATTATAGAATATTTTAACCAATAAAGGTTTATTGTTGTACCAAGAATGCAGCTATATCTATGTCTTTGTTTAGACCCATAGGAGTCATAGTACCCAGTTTATGTATTCACTGGGTCTCCCTATGTCTGAGATGTAGTTCTCTACTAATTCCATCTGGTGGTTCTTTGATGTGTTCAAGTACTGTACCTCTCAGACTTGTTGGATCTAGATTATGTTTTAGATGAAAATGGTTGGATACACAGTGTTTTTTTTAAACCACTCTCTATGTTTCTAATATGTTCCAACAGTCTTGTCTTGTACGGCCTACATATCGACACACTCTACCAAATATACTACATGGTCTGTCTTACAGTTGGTAATTGTTTCAATTTCACAGACATTTTCATTAGAGGTTGAGATAACACATTTTGTTGGCTTATTCCTACTGTAATGATGTTTACAGGATTCGCAATTTAGTCTATTACATTTAAAGAATCCTCTAGTTTTAGTTTGTAACCAGTTAGTGGCTTTATTTCTACTAGGTTCGTTTGTTGGTCTTAGTTTACTTGGAGCAAGTGTAGATCTCAGATTCATACCTTTTCTAAATACAAGCCTGGGTTTGACTTTAGTGACCTCACTAAGAAGGGTGACTTTTTTTAAGACGTGCCAATGCTTATTTAAGATTGTTTTAATTGCATTGACCCCTTCATTATAAGTAGTTATCATTGTGCCCTATACACGAAGTTTGGGAGACTACCATTGGAGGAACCAAATCCCCATATACTCCAAGAGGTGCATGAAACCATAAGAAGCATACACTGGTATCCAGAATTAATCTACCACCAAGCATACCCTCCAGTGTGGAAACTTACCTCATATGATTGAGGTAAATTCTGGTAAGGGTATTCACTATATTTAAAGCATCATATGGACTTTCACTGACACTATCTACATCCTGGGAACTTTCTGTTATCCATATCACTGATAGTGTATATACATACATATCAACTGCATACTACTCTGTTTTATTAGGATTTGAGAGCACTGTTAACCCTTTGTGCATTTATTTGTTACTTTTACTTTATTGGGGTTCACCCTTTTAAAGTGTTTGTTCCTAATAGCTGCCAATCATCTCCTGTTCCCCTGACTGGCGCAATTTGCGAGTATCGCTTGTTTTCAATTCAGGTCTCTGAATTGTTACATTTTACTTGTTTGCTCATATATATATATATTTATAAGTATCCAAACAGGTGCACTCACTGTGACACAAGGCATCCGCTGGGGTGCTGCATAGAAGACAAATAGCAATATCCGTTCAACCCCTAAAGGCAGAGAAACGCTTCACTCTCCGGTCTTATCAAATATCCTTTATTAGGTATCCAGCATTAATTGACAAATCCCCCAAACGTTTCGATACCGGTTGGTATCTTTATCAATGGGTAATCAGAACATACCTATATACACCTGTAAGACGTCCCTGTCACTTCCGGTGTATCGGAAGCCGCCCACCCACGCGCATGCATCCAGGAGTTCGCTAGCCACATGGCTAATTAGCATATCCAATCACGTAATGACGTTTACGCTCCAACCAAGCATAGTTACTCCTGCTAATGCGCATGTCCGGGTGGCGAGAGTTCCGATACCACCGGACTAACTGTTACAAGTGTAACTACTCTAACCTCATAAGTGCAAAAAACTAACTAACCAAATAAAAACTAAAAAAATATTACAATTACCTGAGGTCTCAAAAACAGACTTGGTTCTTTATATCTACAATATTTTAGCGTATTCGTAAGACACTTATGTATTTTTATATACAATTTGCTGAGCTATTCACTACTCCTTTACTATCTTATCTGTAGTCTACATAGTGTCAATTTTACTAGATCAAATATTTTGTATTACAACTATCAATAAATCATATAACTTCTATGCCAACTGGAGTACAGTGAGAAACTTTGTTATGGCCACAGCAATACATCGAACACAGTACTATTCAGAGACTTTATGAATACATATGATCTGGACCAGTCCATCTTCTTAGATATTGATGACCTAGACCGATAAATCATGGACATCTCACTCAGAGAAAGACACCAAAGTCCATCTGTACATTCAGACCCTTAGGAGCCACTGTGTCCAGACGATAAATCCAGGAGGTCTCAACTTGGAGCAGTTTCGTATTCCTATCCCCTCCCCTTCGTAAGGGGGGCACCTGATCAATGAGCATAGTCCTTAAACTAGCCACTGTATGTCCTGCTTGGAGAAAATGTCTGGCAACCGGTTGGTCCGATGTTTTCTTGTCTATCGCTTGTCTAATCGCATGGCGATGATTAGCCATCCTCTCACGAAATGTAGTTGAGGTCTTACCCACATAGACAAGCGAACATGGGCACATTAGTATGTAAACCACGTAGGTACTCATACATGACAGTCTGTGCAAAATCTTGTACTTTCTCCCGGTGTGTGGGTGGTGAAAGAACATCCCTGTTAGCATACTATTGCACGTAGTGCAATCCCCACATCTACTTTTGGTTAGTATTAGGAACCTTCTTTTGGGATAGATATGTTCTGATTACCCATTGATAAAGATACCAACCGGTATCGAAACGTTTGGGGGATTTGTCAATTAATGCTGGATACCTAATAAAGGATATTTGATAAGACCGGAGAGTGAAGCGTTTCTCTGCCTTTAGGGGTTGAACGGATATTGCTATATTGCTATATATATTTATATATATATATATATATATATATATATATATATATATATATAATCTATACTATATCTATATATATCTATCTATATATATTTTATATATATATATATATATATATATATATATATATATATATATGTGCAAATGTAAATTTATTACAGCCTAGTCTTAAAGGGGCATTGTGTTCACCTCTTAATGTGTTCCCAGTGATCCAGTTTAGTTGCTGGAGTATTTTAAATAACACCTTTACCTTTATGTTGTCATCCAAAGTACAGAGGTTTGCCTGTTAAAACAACCATCTATAATGAAAATATAAATTATTTTGTATTCTCTGTGGAAAATGTATGTAAACAAGAATCAGCAGCAGTCCATTGGATGGCTGGAGTGGCAAATACTAAAATGTTAATTTTCAATTGCTCTGTCAGTGTTTGTGTATAAACAAACAGATATAATAACATGCATGTGTGTATAGATTAACCGCAGCTTCATAACTTCTGTTTCCGGCGAGCCATTCGGAGCTTGATAATTTGGCCCCAATGTGTCAAATTTCTACTCACATAGACGTGAGCTATCTTAAGCTCAAGTATTGTGTGATCCTGATTCACAAAGCTGTCAGGCTCAGCTCACTCAGTGTTGGGGCATTCGAAATCTGTAATTGTGTGTCCATAAATAAAGAACATAAATATAGTGTGATATTGTATATAACAGATGTAAATTTGATTCTTTGGCTATATACTCACATTTTTCAGGAGCTAAACATCAGCTCCTGATATATTAGCAGACCTGATATCGGCTATCAGGGAGTCCACAGAAAAGCAAAGGTCCAGAACCGCTATATAAGCAATCGATTTATTAAAAGTATAAAAACATACTATACATATAAAATGAATATAAGGACTTGAAGTCACTAAGGGCTACAGAGGATATGTGTAACAACCGAAGTTGTATCCAAAGTCTCCAAAGAGGATGGTAATGGATTATCCATTAAATTACCACTTTGTTCATGGAGAGAAGCCCTTCACTGTGACGTCACTGTATTCACATGCTACCCCAGTACTGGTTTGTGATATATATTTAAGGGGGTATTACTCTATTCAGGACGTCCATATGAAACATCTAATTGATCGTATCAAGGAAAATTCAACCAAAGACACATGGAATATTTGAGCATACAATGATTTTGTGAATTCATAGGTACATGGTATATGTTCCGATAAACATTTATGATGGCATTATATAATATAAAAATCAAAAACATACAAACTGATAATCTCCCAAAGAAAATCAAATTTATATACAGTCTATGAATTCATTAAACTTTATTGCTATAAAATATAAAATTCATAAATGATACAATATACAATTGAGGACAACTAAAATAACATATATTAACACGTATTCTGTTATAAAGTGACATAGTTCAAATCAGAAATTTCTTTCATTCGATGAATGGGAAGAGAAAATATGAGATTGATCAGTTAATTACTTGTAACAGTAGATATGTCATATATCTTCTGACCTGTAATTGTAATTTATTTTATATAGGAAAAACTACTAGACTTCTCAAGACTAGAATATATGAACACATATACAATATAAAAAAGGTTCACTTAAACACCCTGTTTCTTAAATTTTTAGAAAAAAACACAATAAAGATCCCAGTGGGTTAATTTTTATGGGGTATTAACAATAGATAATCACTGGAGCGGTATAGATAAAAATAAGTAGCTTTCAAAATCAGAAATGAAGTGGATCTTTGAGCTTAATACTCCAGTACCTTTTAGCCTAAATGTGGGATTTGAACTCTGTCACTTTCTAACAGAATAAGTGTTAATATATGTTATTTTAGTTGTTCTCAATTGTATATTGTATCATTTATGAAATTTATATTTTATAGTAAAAAAATTTAATGAATTCATAGATTGTATATAAATTTGATTTTCTTTGGTAGATTATCAGTTTGAATGTTTTTATTTTTATATTACATAATGCCATCTTAAATGTTTATCGGAACATATACCATGAACCTATGAATTCACAAAATCATTGTATGCTCAAAAATTCCATATGTCTTTGGTTGAATTTTCCTTGATACGATCAATTAGATGTTTCATATGGACGTCCTGAATAGAGTAATACCCCCTTAAATATATATCACAAACCAGTACTGGGGTAGCATGTGAATACAGTGACGTCACAGTGAAGGGCTTCTCTCCATGAACAAAGTGGTAATTTAATGGATACATTGTTTATTTCAAAACAATCCATTACCATCCTCTTTGGAGACATTGGATACAACTTCAGTTGTTACACATATCCTCTGTAGCCCTTAGTGACTTCAAGTCCTGATATTCGTTTTATATGTATAGTATGTTTTTATACTTTTAATAAATTGATTGTTTATAAAGACGTTACGGACCTTTGCTTTTCTGTGGCCTCCCTAATTGCCGATATCAGGTCTGCTAATATATCAGGAGCTGATGTTTAGCTCCTGAAAAGTATTAAAATTTACATCTGTTATATACAGTATCACACTATATTTTTGTTCTTTATTTGTGGAGACACAATTACAGATTTCGATTGCACCAACACTGAGTGAGCTAAGCCTGACAGCTTTGTGAATCAGGATCACACAATATCTTGAGCTTAAAGTGAAGGTTAAGTTACCTGTATGTCAAACTTGAATCCAATTCTCTTATCAAAATCTACCTAGTTTTTTTTTTGTGTTTTTTTACTTCTCAGTCACATTCTTCAAACTACCAATTGAAATTCTGGCTGTTAGGCAGCCATCGATCTACGTCACCCGCCTACTATTTAAACAGCGCATGCGCTACTGTCTCACTCTCCATCTGGACTCTAATGCGCGCTCCCATTTCGCGCATATGTAATAGCTTGCAGTCGTTAGAACTTAGGCTAAAGACAATTATTTGATTAACGCATGTGCATTGGTGAGTGGATGGAATAGTATCTCATGCACAGTAGTAGTTTACATTGGCGTTTTGCGCATGCGCAATAGTTGAGGTTCATCGTGCACTCACTTGGGAGATGTGTATAGAGCAGGTGGGACCGCTCTATATGTAATAGCTGAGAAAGTCCGGAAATAGAGGTGGGGAAGAGTTTTCATGAAAACGGTAGGCAGATTACTATCTTGAAAAAAATATAAATTCATAAAATATATTAAAATAAACTTAGTGATCTGCTTATTCTGTTAATAATGGATGCATTTAGGTGTGCAAATCATGAAAATTTAACCTTCACTTTAAGATAGCTCAAGTCTATGGGAGTAGAAATTTGAAACACATTTGATTCATTGTTAAAATACTGCACCATTATTTGTTTCTTTCTATTTTCGAGATACTGTGGTTTTGGATTTTTTTCACATCACTGCAATACTCATTTTGGCAGCAGGTTCACTTTTATGTATCATTAATTTTTAAGCAAAAATCATTTCACCCCCCTCCAAAGTAAATGATATCTAAGAGTTCAAGAGCTTAAATGAACTGAAGCCTTTTTTTAAAAAGCATCAATAAACCATTTCTATTTTAATCTATAAATTCAGGTTCATTTGCTAAGCAAAAGTCAACTTTGAAAAGTCAAATTACCTTTGAACCTCCAAAGACCCTTTGAAGTCATTTGGTGTTTGGGAAATTAAATAAATTAATAGAAAAACAGTTGATTCCCTACTTGAATTTTTTAATGATTATATGAATCGTCTTTGTGTAATTTCCCCAAATGCTTTGTTTATTATAATATGTTTTTGCAACATTAATGGTAAGTCACGAACCCTTTATATTTATATGGAGAAAAAAAAATGTAATTCTTATTATAAATGTGTAATGTTCTGTTCAGCTTTTGAAACTTTATTTTTATTACTGTGATCTTTAAGAAAATTGCCTCCTATGCAAAAGTAAATGGAGCAACTCAGATTGTGTTACATTTTCAATTACAAATACATTATGGAACCTCTAGCCAGTACTAAGGTGTAATGGGTACCATGTATCAGTGATAGATACAAAAGGAAATAGTTTATTGCACTGATGTGGAAAGGAGACTGATAGTGGAAAATCAGAAATAAACGCTTTGTGTTGTTGAAAAAATGTGTTGCTCTATCCTGAAATGTAAGAAAGGAAAATGAGATGTAGAGAGTCATAAGTAATGAACGAATATTGTTATAAAATAGCTCGGAATCAGTAAGTGTTTAAATATTTTCCATAACAGAAAACAGTAGCGTCAGTTCGGATAGATTTTAATTGACCTATATATTGGGCTTAATCTGGTAGCAGTCCAAAATGAATCAAAACTGACAATGGTGACTATTCATTTAATTAAAGTCATCAGCTTCCTTTTCAGTCTTAAATTATCTTATTATGTCTTATAACGAACAGCTGGGTACTTGTTAGAATGGATACTTTATGGAAAGCAGGAAATTATTGTAAGTGGCTATGTAAATCTGCTACAAAATTCTGTTCCGTCAATGGTTTCTTTTTTGTATCTTAAAATATAATTTATGGTAATCTTTATTCCTATTTTAAAAAGAACAGTAACTGAAAATGAAGAAATGAAGACAAAACTTAATCTACTGTTAGATGTCAATTTCTTATATTAGAGACAATACATTTCTCTTTTATGATCCTCATATTGCTTCCCTGTATCTAATTCAATGTGTGATGTTTAATATACTTTTACCTATTTATTAATAACATGTCTGCAAACCCAGAATTAACATTCATAATGCAGTCACTTTGCTTTAGAGCAATATTTATAGTTTATAAAATGGAAGACAATATGGAGTGGAGAATATCTCACATATTAAGTCATTCTAATTTCTGATGAGGTTATTTATGTAAAATGTTACATAAAATACACAGTAGGATAGAAAAAAATATCTAATCAGAAATTTCACATTACAGGCATCTACTCGATTTAAGGCTCCAACCAAAAAGGTATTATATATTAGAAAATATTTTAATTGATTTAATTGTATATCATACCCAATATATATATACCATGAAGAATGCTTCAACATTCTGAGTGGCATTGTTACAAAAAGGATTAATGTTAGTTCATTTTATTTAAACAACAGAAACTCATACATTGCTTACATTTTGAATTTACTCTTCTAGCAGTAAATAGTATTTATATTTGGATAAATATAACTCTTTCTTATTTTTCCTAAAACAATTTCCTTTTAACTACTTCCTAATAACTATCAGCCAGATTACGAGTTTTTAGTGCTATAGGGAAATTAACGACCGCAGCATTTTCGGCGGTATTTCACCTCCCTATAGCGCTGGTATTATGAGTTTAAAAAAAGTCTGCGTTTGCGGGCGATATGGCTGTGTTGAGCTCCAAATACCAGCGCTGCTTTGAGCTGCTGTTACGTGCGCATGCACGATTTCCCCATAGACAACAATGGGGAGAGCCGGCTAAAAAAAAGCCTAACACCTGCAATCATGGAGCGTAAAGCTCCGTAACGCAGCCCCATTGATGTCTATGGGGATTTTTTTTTTATGTTTAAACCTAACACCCTAACATAAACCCTGAGTCTAAACACCCCTAATCTGCTGCCCCCGACATCGCCACCACCTACATTACAGTTATTAACCCCTAATCTGCTGCCCCCAACATCGCTGCCACCTACATTACAGTTATTAACCCCTAATTTGCTGCCTCCAAAATCACCGCAACCTAACTACACTTATTAACCCCTAATCTGCTGCCCCCAATGTTGCCGCCACTATACTAAAGTTATTAACCCTAAATCTAACTCTAACCCTAACGTAACCCTAACCCTAACACCCACTAACTTTAACATAATTAAAATAGTTCCAAATAAAAATTACAATTAATACCTAAATTATTCCTATTTAAAACTAAATACATACCTGTAAAATAAAACCTAAGCTAGCTACAATATAACTAATAGTTATATTGTAGCTATCTAAGGTTTTATTTTTATTTCACAGGTAAGTTTGTATTTATTTTAACTAGGTAGACTAGTTAGTAAATAGTTATTAACTATTTACTAACTACCTAGTTAAAATAAATACAAATTCACCTGTAAAATAAAACCTAACCTGTCTTACAGTAAAACCTAACATTATACTAAAATTAAATAAATTACATTAATCAAATACAATTAACTAAATTACAAAAAAGAATACACACTAAATGAAACAAAATAAAAAAGAAATTATCAAACATTTAAACTAATTACTCCTAATCTAATAGCCCTATCAAAATAAAAAAGCCCCCCAAAATAATAAAACCCAATAGCACTTAAAAGGACCTTTTGCGGAGCATTGCCCCAAAGATATCAGCTCTTTTACCTGGCAAATAAAAATACAAACATCCCCCCAACAGTAAAACCCACCACCCACACAACCAACCCCCCCAAATAAAATTCTATCTAATAAACCTAAGCTACCCATTGCCCTGAAAAGGGCATTTGTATGGGCATTGCCCTTAAAAGGGCATTCAGCTCTTTTACTGCCCAAACCCTAAGCTTAAAATAAAACCCACCCAATAAACCCTTAATAAAACCTAACACTAACCCCGAAGATCCACTTACAGTTTTGTAAGTCCGGACATCCATCCTCATCCAGCCAGGAGAAGTCTTCATCCAAGCGGCAAGAAGTCCACAACGAAGCCGGGAGAAATCTTCATCCAAGCGGCAAGAAGTCCTCAATGAAGCCGGGAGAAGTCATCATCCAAGCGGAAAGAAGTCATCATCCAGGCGGCCAGAAGTCTTCATCCAGATGGCATCTTCTATCTTCATCCTTCCGACGTGGAGCAGGTCCATCTTCAAGACATCCAGCATGGAGCATCTTCTTCATATGGTCCCAGCCGTACACTGAAGGTTCCCTTTAAGGGACATCATCCAAGATGGCTTCCCTTGAATTCCTATTGGCTGATAGAATTCTATCAGCCAATAGGAATTAAAGGGTAAAAAATCCTATTGGCTGATGCAATCAGCCAATAGGATTGAGCTTTAATCCTATTGGCTGATCCAATCAGCCAATAGGATTGAGCTTGCATTCTATTGGCTGATTGGAACAGCCAATAGAATATGAGCTCGATCCCAGCTGTACACTGAAGAATTCTATCAGCCAATAGGAATTAAAGGGTAAAAAATCCTATTGGCTGACTCAATCAGCCAATGGGATTGAGCTTGCATTCTATTGGCTGTTCCAATCAGCCAATAGAATGCAAGCTCAATCCTATTGGTTGATTGCATCAGCCAATAGGATTTTTTACCCTTTAATTCCTATTGGCTGATAGAATTCTATCAGCCAATCAGAATTCAAGGGATGCCATCTTGGATGACGTCCCTTAAAGGGAACCTTCAGTGTACGTCTGGGACCATATGAAGAGGATGCTTCGCGCTGGATGTCTTGAAGATGGACCTGCTCCGTGCCGGAAGGATGAAGATAGAAGATGCCGTCTGGATGAAGACTTCTGCCCGCCTGGATGATGACTTCTTGCCACTTGGATGAAAACTTCTCCCGACTGGATGAGGATGGATGTCCGGTCTTCCAAAACTGTAAGTGGATCTTCAGGGGTTAGTGTTAGGTTTTATTAAGGGTTTATTGGGTGGGTTTTATTTTTAACTTAGGGTTTGGGCAGTAAAAGAGCTGAATGCCCTTTTAAGGGCAATGCCCATACAAATGCCCTTTTAAGGGCAATGGGTAGCTTAGGTTTTTTAGATAGAATTTTATTTGGGGGTGTTTGTTGTGTGGGTGGTGGGTTTTACAGTTGGGGGGGATGTTTGTATTTTTATTATAAAGGTAGAAGAGCTGATATCTTTGGGGCAATGCCCCGCAAAAGGCCCTTTTAAGGGCTATTGGCAGTTTAGTTTAGGCTAGGGGTTTTATTATTTTGGGGGGCTTTTTTATTTTGATAGGGCTATTAGATTAGGAGTAATTAGTTTAAATATTTGATCATTTCTTTTTTATTTTGTGTAATTTAGTGTTTATTTTTTTTGTAATTTAGTTAATTGTATTTGATTAATGTAATTTATTTCATTTTAGTGTAATGTTAGGTTTTACTGTAAGACAGGTTAGGTTTTATTTTACAGGTAAATTTGTATTTATTTTAACTAGGTAGCTAGTAAATAGTTAATAACTATTTACTAACTAATTTACCAAATTAAAATTAATACAAATTTACCTGTGAAATAAAAATTAAACCTAAGATAACTACAATTTAACTATTAGTTATATTGTAGCTAGCTTAGGTTTTATTTTACAGGTATGTATTTAGTTTTAAATAGGAATAATTTAGGTATTAATTGTAATTTTTATTTGGAATTATTTTAATTATGTTAAAGTTAGTGGGTGTTAGGGTTAGATTAGGGTTAGGGTTAGACTTGGGGTTAGGTTTAGGGGTTAATAACTTTAGTATAGTGGCAGCGACATTGGGGGCAGCAGATTAGGGGTTAATAAGTGTAGTTAGGTTGCGGCGATTTTGGGGGCAGCAGATTAGGGGTTGATAACAGTAATGTAGATTGCGGCGATGTTAGGGACAGCAGATTAGGGGTTAATAAGTGTTTGTAGGTGGCGATGACATTGGGGGCAGTAGATTAGAGTTTACTAATATTTAACTAGTGTTTGCGATGCGGGAGTGCGGCGGTTTAGGGGTTACTATGTTTATTATAGTGGCGGCGATATCCGGAGCGGTAGATTAGGGGTTAATAATTTTATTTTACTATTTGCAATGCGGGAGGGCCTCGATTTAGGGGTTAATAGGTAGTTTATGGGTGTTTAGTGTACTTTGTGACAGTTTAGTTATGGTTTTATGGTACAGCTTTGTAAAGTAAAACTCATAACTACTGACTTTAGATGGCGGTACGGATCTTGTAGTTATAGGCTGTACCGCTCACTTTTTGGCCTCCCAAGCAAAACTCATACAATACCGGTGCTATGGAAGTCCCATTGAAAAAGGACTTTTTAAAAAGTGCGGTACTTACGTTGCGTGACGGCCAAAAAAGTGTGCGGTACAGCTATACCTACAACACCTGTAATACCAGCGGTAGTGAAAAAAAGCAATAACGATGCTTTTTCACTCATAACGCACAACTCGTAATCTAGCTGTATGTTATTTTAATTTCAAATGACAAAACTTATCACAACAAGGCAAACCATTGAAAAGACTCTTTATTCTCAGAGTTGATTGTTTTCGACACAGTCTGGAAAAGGAGTCGTTTTCACAGCCAACATTCATATAGTGAAAGATCCCTCTATAATCAAACCCAGTCTAACAATCCAAATTTCAACAGAGGTTTTCCTCTACTTTCTTTCCCTCTAGAGCAAATATATGGGTTAGAAGCTTTAGAGCAAGAGGATGTTCAAGTGCTACATTTTCTTCTATAACTTTATTGTATACATTATGTATATGAGTTGTATACCTTTATTTGTTCTTTTGATTTTGTTGTGTAGTTCAATATTTCGGAACTTTAGCAACCTCAAATTTAGTTTACATCTAAATTTTCTTCTCCTCATAGATAGACACGCCTACTTCCTAATTGAAAACTGGGGACTTAGATCCTTGGATTCTTCAAGCAGTAGCAGTGATTCTAATAGAGTTTACCTCTATCCCTATGCAAATTATAAGACCTTGTTAAATAAACTTTTCAGCTCAAGACAAAAAAAATGTAGATTCAGAAATGTTCTCTCGAATTTAAGGAATGTTCTCCTAGTCAAAGAGAAGACTATTCTTCTTCTTCTTTACTAGGAATATGTTGATTATGAAGCTTTTTTTTAAATCTAATTTTTACATTTCTTATTAGCACTTTAAAATGGAAGGTATATACCTTCTAAGAGATTGCCTGTTAGACAATGATTCATTAGCTTTTCTAGACCTAAACGATGCTTACTTGATGGTTTATTTTCAATCGGCTCATAGTTAATTCCTTATTTTTTATGACACTATAGCAATTCAAATTCTTTCTTCCACCTCTGGGAATTTCATGAAAATACCAAACTAGTTACAGTTTGGTTATACTTCAGGGGTGTTAATCTCATAATTTATCTAGACAATATGATTATTTTAAGTCATATAACTAGTACTACTTCCCTGTTAGAAACTATGGGTTTTGCCAAGAAGGGTAAAGGAATCCTTACCTCTACACAGAACTTAATATTTATAAACTCCCAGATTAATACGAGGGGCTCATTAAATTCTCAAAAATTCTTTATCTTCAGAAAAGTCTTCTAACCAAATTTCTCTATCTACAGAAGCCAAAGAGGAGGTAAGGTTCTGATTTCCTAACACGGAAGCCTATAAACAGCAAAGCCAGTTTTGGCAATGCTCCAGACATTATGATAAAATCAGATGCAAGCAACACTGGTTGGGGAGCCCAGTGACGCTTTTCTATTACATGAGGTAAATGGACTCAAGCAGAAACAGACCTCCATATAAATGACATAAATTGCCAAGAACTTTGCAATAAAGATTTTACTCACAATTTCAAACCCTATGGGGCCGATTTATCAAGGTCCGAATGGCCCCTGATGCCCCTGTTTCCGCACAAGCCTTCAGGCTCGCCAGAAACAGCAGTCTTAAGACTGCTGCTCCTTAACTGGTTCACTGCCTCTGAGACTGCGGACAACAATCTGCCCAATCCTATATGATCGGGTCGATTGGCCACAACAGATTGGCCACAAATCTACAGAAGGTGGCATTGCACAAGCAGTTCACCAGAACTGCTCGTGCAATGTTAAATGCCGACAGCATGTGCTGTCGGCCATGATACACTACAGCGTATCTTGTCGGACAGACAGTGATAAATCAGCCCCTAAGTCTGTTCTTTGTATGGCCAACATATCTGCAGTCTGTCATCTGAATTGCTTAGGAAGCACTTCATCAAAGTGTTTGTCAGACATCACCAGAGACTTTATCCTCTTCTGCCTAGACAGTAATATCTTGGTCAAATCTGAATATTTAATTTCACAAAAAGAACAGCACCAACCAAAGATGAGTAAAAGTGTATCTTTATTGGGACATCTCCAAACACAGCACAGAACACGACGTTTCGGTCAGATGACCTTAATCATGTGATTAAGGTCATCTGACCGAAACGTCGTGTTCTGTGCTGTGTTTGGAGATGTCCCAATAAAGATACACTTTTACTCATCTTTGGTTGGTGCTGTTCTTTTTGTGAAATTGGACATTATTGGAGGTCATTGGCAGGACCTGGGTACGTGCACCTCCCTGCAGATTGATGCTGTTTTCATTCTTCCATATATTTCAAATCTGAATATTTACCAGATTTATCGAATACTGCAGCCTTCTGGAGATCTTGACATTTGAAGGATTTCAATAACATGGAATTCACAAAAATGGCATCTACCAGAAACGTATGCTTTGCCTTATTTTTTTATGATTCCTTGCACTCTAGTATTTTTCATAAAAATCTAGTCTTTCTCCTTTTAACCAACCCTCTGTGGCCATCACAATCTTAAAGACTCCTTGGTGGATAGCCATTTTGATTGTGTAGCAAAAAGAAAGCCATTATTTTAAGGCTCAATAGCATATGGTTCATGCTCAGTATGCCAATATATGGTTAAGAAAGCTGAGAATATTGATCGATTTGGAAAGAAACACACTTATAGAGGTTACTTGAATTGTAAGATAAAAAATGTGATTTATTGTCTGAGCTCTGTAACATATACTACATTGGTATGTCCACACAAACTTTGGCTATGAGACTAACACCTATGTAATATACGTAATGCAAAGAAATAATTTGAGAAAAATAAACAAATCACATCAGTAGCAAGACACTTTTTAACACATGATTTTAATACCAAAGCTCTAAAGTGCTGGGGCTTGGACTATATTAGAAGTGGAATAAGGGGTGGAGAAGTACAATCCTTACCCCTTCAGAAGGAAACTAAATGGATTTTTCTAATGAATAGACCTCAGTTTTCTCAATTTGGTTTACATAGTCTACATTTACCATATTATTTTGATTTTTACTCTTTTTGGTTAATAGTACCTCTCTTTCTATCTGTCTCACTTCCTTTATTACGGAACTAATTTTTTTGTTATCATAACCCTTTTCTTCAAAACGCTCAGCTAGGATTTTTGACTGTTCTTCGAAGCTCTCTATTCTAGAACAGTTTTTTCTAATTCTTAATAACTGTCCTTTCTGAATATTTCTGATCCAGTTTTTATGATGGCAACTTTTGTGGTCTATGTAGTTATTTGAATCAACTGTTTTAAAGTGAGTTTTAGTCTCAATATGATTATCCACTATTTCCAATTTGATATCTAGATAACTTATACTTTGTTTATTATATTCTTGTGTGAAAGATAGCCCATATTTGCGTTTGTGGGCGAACACATGGCGATGTTTGATCCGCCCCTATGTGTCATCATTGTGGAAACTTTGACCCTTTATGTCACAGCCGCCTGACACATTAGAGCCAATCAACATCAGACACTCCCTCACAGACACTCCCAGCTACTCGGAATCCGCCATTTTAGACTCATAACGACCTTGCTTTTTTAATGATAGGACGTGTTATGTTTTTGCTCCTGACATTCATAGGAAAAACATAGCTAGGCTAGTGTATTTACAGTCCAGAAGGACTCCACTCATCTCTGCTGCAAGCACAGCACCCCAAAAAGCCCTTTTTAGGGCTATATTTCGTGTTTTTTTTTTTATTTCTTTTTTTTTTTATTAGCATTTGCCTGGCTTTCAGCTGTGTGTTTAAGGCTCACAGCATATGCTGTAACTACTGCCACCACTGATATCTCCCTAACAACATTAGTTTAAATTTAACTAACCCAAAAATATATTTTTCTAGTGTAATTTTTTTTCATTTTCTATCAGGCCAGTGTCACACAGCATATACTCTGGTTCATTGCTCTGTGCCAGCCAGCAGCCAGCAGTGTTAATATCCATTTATAACATTATTTTTAATTTAAAAAAAAAAACACGAAAAAATATTTTTCTAGTGTAATCTAATTACATTTACTATCATGCCTGTGTCTGTCAGGCTCACTCAGCATTAATATACCTCTTTTTTTTTCAGTCTTTTGGTTAATTGGTCTGTGCCAGGCAGCCACCCAGCACTCATATCTATTTTTCTTTCACCTTAATTTTAATATAAAAAAAAAAAAAAGTTTAAATTTGTTTGCTAGTGTAATCAAATCTAATTTTCTATCCGGCCTGTGTGTTTTGCTGACATAGAGAGCCTACTGTGTTTACTTGCTGCCCTCCCTAGTCTATGAGCCACGACTCATATGTGTTTAACCTTTTTTTAATTCCGCCCCCCAAAAAATAATTTCAATCATTTTTCTAGTGTAATCTAATAGTATTTTCTATCAGGCGTGTGTGTATCCGACATACATAGCCTACTGTTTTTAATAGCTGCCCTTCCAAGGCTATCAGCCACGACTCATATGTATGTGCTTAACCTTTTTCTTAAAATTTCCAAAAAAAAGTCTTTAAATCATTATGCTAGTGTAATCTAATTGTATTTTCTATCAGACCTGTGTCTAACTGTCTATCTGACTTACACAGCATACTGTTGTTATAATTGCTGCCCTACGTAGCAGCCAGCCAGTGCGACCACTCATAGAGTCATATGTGCATTGCACTTCTTAACATAATTTTAATATTAAAATCTAAAATTTTAAAATATTTTGCTAGTGTAATGTAACTTAATTTTCTATCAGTCCTGTGTTTTTGTCACTTACGCAGCATACTGTGTTAAATTACTGCCCTACCTACCATCCACGACTCATATCTGCCAGCCTGTCTGCCAGGCCCAAGTAGCCAATTAGTGGCACCAATCACAATTCTTGTAACAGTAATAAAAAAAAAAAAAAACATAATTTTTTGGACTGCAAATATTCAGTCTCCTAGGGCCATTGAATTTCATTTACCTCCTGCCTGCCACTGCCAGCCTTTTGTGCCAGGCTGTCTAGCCAACTATTATAATTGTTGTCACAGTCAGACAGTATAGTTATTAATTTAAATAAAAAAAAATTTTAGTGTTGATCTTAACCCTCAGTTTGCTCATGCCTTTGAATTGCACTTTTCTACAGCCTTCCAAGCCTGTGTGCCAGGCCTACTTAAAAAATATTTACACCAATCATATTTGTTGTGACAGTATTCTAATAATTAAAAATTAAAATTTTTGGTAATAGTTGCTGTGATTTGAATCCTCAGTTTGCTGGTGCCATTGAATAGCACTTTCCTCCTGCCTTGCAGCCTGCTGTGAGCCAGGCCCACCTAGCCAATTGTTGTCACCAATCATATTTCTGTTAACAGTATTGCAAAAATTGTCAATCATCACTGTTTAGACTGTCAGTAATCAGTCTCCTAGTGTCCTTGAATTGCATCTCCCTCCTGCCTACCATCCTTTTGTGTCAGGCCGTCTTGCCAACTATTTACACCAGAGCTTTCCAAACTTTTCATGTTGGTGACACACTTTTTAGACCTACATCATTTTGCAACACGGTAATTCAGTTGTACTAGCAAACAGGAGGTTAAACTAACTTGTTTTAAGAGATATGGACACATACATAAATGATATAATAACAAAATGTATTTACAAGTAACAGTAAGTATGTGCAAGAATTAAAAAAAGTTTAATATCACTAATAGCTACTTACTATTTTAATGGGATGTATGAGGTTGATGGGATGAACAGTTTCGGAATATTTGGTGGAATATTAGATAAAGACACTCGCATTTCATCATCAAGCATTTTTAAGCTTCCACTTCCTATCCATATATCAAGAACAGGAGCAGCAATGCACTACTGGGAGCTAGTTGCAAAAAAATCCCACTGACTTCTGCTAAGCGTTTAAGATGCCACCCTCAGAGCTCTGTGAGTCCGACTGACTACTGCCCGGGCTGCAAACACACTGCTGTCCCACTCACTGGCTACACGTGCAGTCACAAGCCAATGTGTCGCCAATGGTAATACTTTCAGTTCCCACTGAGCTGTGCCAATTGGTTAAGATGATCTGTGACCCACTAGGTATCAATCACGTGTCAACCATGTGATATCTGTGTAGCAGGCAGGTGGAAAGTCAGAAACCAAAAAACTATTTAAAAAAAAATAATTAAATTTAAAAAAAATTGTGCTGAAGCAGGGACACACCTACACACTGCTGCCGACACACTAGTGTGTCCCGACACACAGTTTGGAAAGCACTGATTTACACCAATCCTAATTTTTTGTCACAGTATAGTTACTAATTAAAATGAAAAAAATCTTTATTGTTGATGATCTTAACCCTCAGTTTGCTCGTGCCTTTGAATTGCACTTTTCTACAGCCTTCCAAGCCTGTGTGCCAGGCCTACTTAAAAAATATTTACACCAATCATATTTGTTGTGACAGTATTCAAATAATTAAAAATTAAAATTTTTGGTAATAGTTGCTGTGATTTGAATCGTCAATTTGCTGGTGCCATTGAATAGCACTTTCCTCCTGCCTTGCAGCCTGCTGTGAGCCAGGCCCACCTAGCCAATTGTTGTCAGCAATCATATTTCTGTTAACAGTATTGCAAAAATTGTCAATCATCACTGTTTAGACTGTCAGTAATCAGTCTCCTAGTTTCCTTGAATTGCATCTCCCTCCTGCCTGCCATCCTTTTGTGCCAGGCCGTCTTGCCAACTATTTACACCAATCCAAATTTTTTGTCACAGTATAGTTACTAATTAATATTAAAAAAATCTTTATTGTTGATGATCTTAATACTCAGTTTGCTCATGCTTTTGAATTTCACTTTTCTACAGCCTTCCAAGCCTGTGTGCCAGGCCTACTTAAAAAATATTTACACCAATCATATTTGTTGTGACAGTATTCTAATAATTAAAAATTAAAACTTTTGGTAATAGTTGCTGTGATTTGAATCGTCAGTTTTCTTGTGCCATTGAATAGCACTTTCCTCCTGCCTTGCAGCCTGCTGTGAGCCAGGCCCACCTAGCCAATTGATGTCAGCAATCATATTTCTGTTAACAGTATTGCAAAAATTGTCAATCATCACTGTTTAGACTGTCAGTAATCAGTCTCCTAGTGTCCTTGAATTGCATCTCCCTCCTGCCTGCCATCCTTTTGTGCCAGGCCGTCTTGCCAACTATTTACACCAATCCAAATATTTTGTCACAGTATAGTTAACCCTCAGTTTGCTCGTGCCTTTGAATTGCACTTTTCTACAGCCTTCCAAGCCTGTGTGCCAGGCCTACTTAAAAAATATTTACACCAATCATATTTGTTGTGACAGTATTCTAATAATTAAAAATTAAAATTTTTGGTAATAGTTGCTGTGATTTGAAACCTCAGTTTGCTGGTGCCATTGAATAGCACTTTCCTCCTGCCTTGCAGCCTGCTGTGAGCCAGGCCCACCTAGCCAATTGTTGTCAGCAATCATATTTCTTTTAACAGTATTGCAAAAATTGTCAATCATCACTGTTTTGACTGTCATTAATCAGTCTCCTAGTGTCCTTGAATTGCATCTCCCTCCTGCCTGCCATCCTTTTGTGCCAGGCCGTCTTGCCAACTATTTACACCAATCCTAATTGTTGTCACAGTATAGTTACTAATTAAAATAAAAAAAATCTTGATGGTTGATCTTAATCCTCATTTTGCTTGTGCCATTGAATTGCACTTTTCTACTGCCTGCCAGCCTGTGTGCGAGGCCCAACTATCCAATTAGTGCTAGCAATCATATTTCTTTTAACAGTATTGCAAAATTTGTCAATCAACACTGTTTTGACTGTCAATCTGCAGTCTACTAGTGCCCTTGAATTGCATTTTCCTCCTGCCTGCCTGCCTGTGTGCCAGTCCCAACTAGCTAATTAGTGCCACCACTCATATTTATTGTAACAGGATTGGAATTTTTGTTAATCATAACTGTTTTGACTGTGATTCTTCAGTCTCCTAGTGCCATTGAATTGCAGTTTCCTTTCTCCCAGCGTGTGTGCCAGACAGGCTCATTTGCCAAATAGTGCCAAACAATCATATTTGTTGCCACAGTACTAGTAATATTTCAAAAAATTAACAATTTGTGATTTTTAAAACATCTGTCTTTTTTGTTGTTGTCAGTCTCACAGCGTATACTGTGCCCACTTTCACAGTGCCACCACTCAATTGGTGTAATAGTATTGTTAGTGTCCATTTAAAAAAAAATGACAGGCAGAGGCATGCCACCCCGCAGGTTCCATGGTCGTGGTTGTGGTGCTGTGATTCCTTTAGACCCTACAAATATGCACATTGTTCAGATGCCGGGTGCCAGGGGGGATGCAAAAACTTCTGAGGAGGACCTAGTTGAATGGCTAACACAGGAAACCCAATCTTCTTCAGCTTCCGCTGCTAGTCCTCCTAACCTTGACGCACCATCTAAGTCCAGCTGTGCTTTGGGCAGGTCTCAAGTAACCAGTGACACTCCGCCGCCTGTCGCCACCACCAACACTAGCACCACAGCCACTTCACTTGATCTGTCACAGGAGTTATTGACACATCATTTTGAAGAAATGAGTGATGCGCAACCATCATTGACAGAGGATGTAGATAATAGTGATCAGTCTCAGTCAGGCAGCATTACCGACATGGAGGTACGGTGTGATGATGATGGTGATGTTGTACCCGCTGCTGCTTCCTTTCTTGATGTTTCAGATACAAGTGAAGCGGTTGATGATGATGTGTCGGTGGATGTCATGTGGGTGCCTGCTAGAAGAGAAGAAGAAGAAGAGGGGGAAAGTTCAGATGGGGAGACAGAGAGGAGGAGGAGGAGGAGGAGGAGACGATTTGGAAGCACGGGGAGGTCGTCTCAAGGAGCTAGTGGCACAGTCAGACAGCATGCATTGTCACCAGGGGTCAGCCAGACAGCCCGCCGACGCCCATCAACGCATGCTGTTGCCACCACCAGAATGCCGTCATCGCAGGCTCAGCAGTGTGGCATTTTTTTTGTGTGTCTGCCTCTGACAACAGCGATGCCATTTGCAACCTGTGCCAAAAGAAACTGAGTCGTGGGAAGTCCAACAGCCACCTAGGTACAATTGCTTTGCGAAGGCACATGGTCTCCCATCACAAAGGCCGATGGGAAGAACACATGAGTAGAAGCAGCACACAAAATGAAATCCGCCCTCCTGCTCCAGCATCTTCAGCCACGTCAACCAGTGCTGTCCTCCTTGCCCCCTCTCAACCATCTTCCACTCAGTCTCTCTTACGTAGCAGTTCCTGGTCATCTGCCCACAGTCAGGTGTCTGTCAAGGACATGTTTGAGCGTAAGAAGCCAATTTCTCAAAGTCACCTCCTTGCCCGGCGTCTGACAGCTGGCTTGTCTGAACTCTTAGCCCGCCAGCTTTTACCATACAAGCTGGTGGAGTCTGATGCTTTCAAAAAATTTGTATCTATTGGGACACCGCAGTGGAAGGTACCTGGCAGAAATTTCTTTTCACAAAAGGCAATCCCAAACCTGTACTCTGTTGTGAGAAAGGAAGTTATGGCATGTCTGGCACACAGCGTTGGGGCAAGGGTCCATATGACCACGGATAGCTGGTCTGCAAAGCATGGTCAGGGCAGGTATATCACCTACACTGTGCATTGGGTAAACCTGCTGACTTCTGACAAGCATGGAATGCGTGGCTCTGCAGAAGAGTTGGTGACACCACCACGACTTGCAGGCAGGCCTGCTGCTACCTCCTCTACTCCTCCTACTCCATCCTCTTTCATAACCTCTTCCTCGGCTGAGTCCTCTTCAACTTCTGCATCTTGCTCCACATCTATGGCACCCCCCCAGCTCCCCAGGTACTATGCTACATCCCGGGTATGGCAGTGTCACGCCGTCTTGGGGTTGACTTGCCTGAAAGCGGAGAGTCACACCGCACCAGCACTCCTGACCGCCCTGAACGCACAGGTGGATCAGTGGCTGAGATTGGCAAGGTTGTTTCTGACAATGGAAGTAATTTGGTGGCGGCATTGAAATTGGGCAAGTTGACACATGTGCCGTGCATGGCACATGTGTGTAATCTGATTGTACAACGATTTGTCCATAAGTACCCAGGCTTACAGGACGTCCTGAAGCAGGCCAGGAAGGTGTGTGGCCATTTCAGGCGTTCCTACACGGCCATGGCACACTTGTCTGATATCCAGCGTCGAAACAACCTGCCAGTGAGGCGCTTGATTTGCGACAGCCCGACACGGTGGAATTCAACACTCCTAATGTTTGACCGCCTGCTCCAACAAGAAAAAGCTGTTAATGAGTATTTGTATGACCGGGGTGCTAGGACAGCCTCTGGGGAGCTGGGGATATTTTTGCCAAATTACTGGACGCTCATGCGCAATGCCTGTAGTCTCATGCGTCCTTTTGATGAGGTGACAAACCTTGTCAGTCGCACCGAAGGCACCATCAGCGACATCATACCATTTGTTTTCTTCCTGGAGCGTGCCCTGCGAAGAGTGCTGGATCAGGCAGTAGATGAGCGTGAAGAGGAAGAGTTGTGGTGTCCATCACCCCCACAAACAGCCGAATCAGCATCGCTTGCTGGACCTGCGGCAACGCAGGAAGAGGATTGTGAGGAAGAGGAGTCAGAGGAGGAATGTGGCTTTGAGGAGGAGGAGGAGGAGGAGGAAGACCAAGCACAACAGGCATCCCAGGGTGCTCGTTGTTGTCACCTCTCTGGTACCCGTGGTGTTGTACGTGGCTGGGGGGAAGAAGATACCATCAGTGAGATCAGTGAGGAGGAGGAACGCGACATGATTAGCTCAGCATCCAACCTTGTTCAAATGGGTTCTTTCATGCTGTCGTGCCTGTTGAGGGACCCTCGTATAAAAAAGCTGAAGGAGAACGACCTGTACTGGGTGTCCACGCTCCTCGACCCCCGGTATAAGCATAAAGTGCCTGAAATGTTACCAAATTCCCGCAAGTCGGAAAGGATGGAGCATTTTCATAATAAATTAAAAACTATGCTTTACACAGCGTATAAGGGTGATGTCACAGCACCACGGGAATGTAACAGGGGAAGAGATGAAATTAATCCTCCTCCTCCCACGACCACGGCGGCAAGGACCGGGCACTTTCCTGACGTCTTGTTGATGGAGGACATGCGTACCTTTTTAACTCCCATGCACCATCAGAGCCTTTCGGGATCCAGCCTTAGAGAAAGACTCAACCGACAGGTAGCAGACTACCTAGCTTTAACTGCGGATCTCGACACTCTCAGGAGCGATGGACCCCTTGACTACTGGGTGTGCAGGCTGGACTTGTGGCCTGAGCTATCCCAATTTGCAATGGAACTTCTGGCCTGCCCCGCTTCAAGTGCCCTGTCCGAAAGGACTTTTAGTGCAGCAGGAGGTTTTGTCACTGAGAAGAGAAGTCGCCTAGGTCAAAAAAGCCTTGACTATCTCACTTTTATAAAAATAATGAGGGCTGGATCCCGAAGGGACTGACATTGGGCGATACATTTGAATAAAAAACTACTGATGATGATATGAGCTGCCTTGGGCTACAACTGGTACACAGGCTGGCCTTTTTTTTTTTTTTTTGGTTATAAAGACAGAGGACTTGCTTGACTTATCCGCCAACAACTAGTGTTCAAGCCACAAGCTTTTAGGGCACTTTATAAATGTTTTACAAACATCGATTTTTCTGGCCGCTGCTACAGCAGTTGCTCCAACAATACCCCAATGTTTCAGTCATTTGTACATTCCTAATTTTTCTGGCCTCTGCTGCATCTCTGTGGGTACAAAACTCAAATAAAAAAAATAAGGCACATAGCACTAGTGATTAAACTGTTACGAATTGTACAACTTTACACACCACTCATATCCGGTTGACCATTCAATTGAACGCAAAATGCAACAAATTTGAAAGAGTAGGACCGACTAAGCATCTTTATCCGTCTCTTGGTTGCTCTAAATTATCTCTGTGTTCCATCTATGACATACCTGTACTCTATTGTGCAAAAGGGTGGCATATGTTTTGTTTCATGCTGTTGTGCCTGTTGCGGGTCGTGGCCCATGATATAAAAAGGCTGAAGGAGAACGACCTGTAGTAATGGTTGCCCCATCCAGTTTTTATAAAAATGTTCCTGGTTCCTCTCAATTATCTTTGGGTTTCTAAAATGGATGCCATACCTGTACTCGCTTGTGCAAAAGGATGGCATATGTGGTGGTGTTTCCTGCAGTTGTTTCTGTTGAGGGTGCTGGACCCTCTTATAAAAAATCTGAAGGAGAACGACCTGGAGTGGGAGTCCAAGCATGGTTTTTGGTGCTATTTCACTTTTACAAACAATTATCTGTGGGTTTCTAAAATCAATGCCGTACCAGTACTCTATTGTTCCAAAGTATGCCATATGTTCTCTTTCCTGCTGGTATTTTGTTTGAGGGTCCTGGACACTCTTATAAAAAGGCCTAAGGTGAAAGAGGTGTACTGGGTGTCCACTCATTTTTATTTTCTATTTCTCATTTGACCAAAATTATCTCTGGTTTTGTAAAATCAATGCCGTACCTGTACTCTATTGTTCAAAAGGATGCCATACGTCCTCTTTCCTGCTGGTGTTTTTTTTGAGTGTCCAGGACCATCTTATAAAAAGGCCTAAGGAGAAAGAGGTGTACTGGTTGGCCAATCATTTTTATTTTTCTATTTAACATTTGACCAAAATGATCTCTGGGTTTGTAAAATCAATGCTGTACCTGTACTCTATTGTTCAAAAGGATGCCATACGTCCTCTTTCCTGCTGGTGTTTTTTTTGAGAGTCCAGGACCCTCTTATAAAAAGGCCTAAGGAGAAAGAGGTGTACTGGCTGTCCATCGAATCATTTTTTTTATTCAAATTTCCATTTTAAAAAAAAATTCTATGGGTTTCTAAAATCTATGCCTTTCCTGTACTCTATTGTTCAAAAGTATGCCATATGTCCTCTTTCCTGCTGGTTTTTTGTTTGAGGGTCCTGGACCCTCTTATAAAAAGGCCTTATGGATAAAGAATTGTACCTGGTGTCCATCCAATCATTTTTTTTAATTAAAATTCACGGTTGCAACAAATTATCCCCGGGTTTCTAAAATCAATGCCTTTCCTATAATCTTTTTTTCACAAAGGATGCCATATGTCCTCTTTCCTACTGCTGGTTTTGTTGAGTGTCCTGGAGCCTCTGCTAAAAAGGCCGAAGGATAAAGAAGTGTACTGGGTGTCTATTCAATGTTTTTTTAGATTTCCCAGTTGTAACTTATTTTTTCTGTCTTTCAAAAATCAATGCCTTTCCTGTAATCTATTTTTCAAAAGGATGCCATATGTCCTATTTCATGCTGTTCTTTCTGTTGAGGCTCCGGGACACTCTTTTAAAAAGGCCTAAGGATAAAGAAGTGTACTGGGTGTCTAATTTTTTTTTTTTTTTTTTTATTTCCCTGGTCATATAACTGATCTCTGTGTTTCTAAAATCAATGCCTTTCCTGTAATCTAATTTTCAAAAGTATGCCATATGTCCTCTTTCCTGCTGGTTTTTTTTTTGAGGGTCCAGGACCCTCTTATAAAAAGGCCTAAGGAGAAAGTGGTGTACTGGGTGTCCATCGAATCATTTTTTTGATTCAAATTTACATTTGCAAAAAATGATCTATGGGTTTCTAAAATCAATGCCTTTCCTGTACTCTTACTCTATTGTTAAAAAGTATGCCATATGTCCCCTTTCCTGCTGGTGTTTTGTTTGAGGGTCCTGGACCCTCTTATAAAAAGGCCTAGGGAGAAAGAATTGTACTGGGTGTCCATCCAACCATTTTTTTTATTCAAATTCACGGTTGCAACAAATTATCCCCGGGTTTCTAAAATCAAAGCCTTTCCTATAATCTTTTTTTCACAAAGGATGTCATATGTCCTCTTTCCTACTGCTGGTTTTGTTGAGTGTCCTGGAACCTCTGCTAAAAAGGCAGAAGGATAAAGAAGTGTACTGGGTGTCTATTCAATGTTTTTTTTAGATTTCCCAGTTGTAACTTATTTTTTCTGTCTTTCAAAAATCAATGCCTTTCCTGTAATCTATTTTTCAAAAGGATGCCATATGTCCTATTTCATGCTGTTCTTTCTGTTGAGGCTCTGGGACACTCTTTTAAAAAGGCTTAAGGATAAAGAAGTGTACTGGGTGTCCAATCAATGTTTTTTTTCTATTTCCCGGGTCATATAACTGATCTCTGTGTTTCTAAAATCAATGCCTTTCCTGTAATCTAATTTTCAAAAGTATGCCAAATGTCCTCTTTCCTGCTGGTGTTTTTTTTGAGGTTCCAGGACCCTCTTATAAAAAGGCCTAAGGAGAAAGTGGTGTACTGGGTGTCCATCGAATCATTTTTTTGATTCAAATTTACATTTGCAAAAAATTATCTATGGGTTTCTAAAATCAATGCCTTTCCTGTACTCTTACTCTATTGTTAAAAAGTATGCCATATGTCCCCTTTCCTGCTGGTGTTTTGTTTGAGGGTCCTGGACCCTCCTATAAAAAGGCCTAGGGAGAAAGAATTGTACTGGGTGTCCATCCAACCATTTTTTTTATTCAAATTCACGGTTGCAACAAATTATCCCCGGGTTTCTAAAATCAATGCCTTTCCTATAATCTTTTTTTCACAAAGGATGCCATATGTCCTCTTTCCTACTGCTGGTTTTGTTGAGTGTCCTGGAGCCTCTGCTAAAAAGGCCGAAGGATAAAGAAGTGTACTGGGTGTCTATTCAATGTTTTTTTAGATTTCCCGTTTGTAACAATTTTTTTCTGTCTTTCTAAAATCAATGCCTTTCCTGTAATTTATTTTTCAAAAGGATGCCATATGTTCTCTTTCATGCTGTTCTTTCTGTTGAGGCTCCGGGACACTCTTCTAAAAAGGCCTAAGGATAAATAAGTGTACTGGGTGTATAATCTATGTTTTTTTAGATTTCACGGTTGCAACTAATGATCTCTGTGTTTCTAAAATCAATGCCTTTCCTGTAATCTAATTTTCTAAAGTATGCCATATGTCCTCTTTCATGCTGCTGTTTTTGTGGAGGGTCCTGGAGCCTCTGCTAAAAAGGCCTAAGGATAAATAAGTGTACTTGGTGTATAATCAAAGTTTTTTGTGATTTCACGGTTGAAACTAATGATCTCTGTGTTTCTAAAATCAATGCCTTTCCTGTAATCTAATTTTCTAAAGGATGCCATATGTCCTCTTTCAAGCTGCTGGTTTTGTGGAGGGTCCTGGAGCCTCTGCTAAAAAGGTCTAAGGATAAAGAAGTGTACTGGGTGTATAATCTATGTTTTTTTAGATTCCATGTTTGCAAAAAATTATCCACGGGTTTCTAAAATCAATGCCTTTCCAGTAATCTATTATTCACAAGGATGCCATATGTAGTTTTTGATGCTGTTGTTTCGGTTGAGGCTCCGGAAGCCTCTTATTAAAAAGGCCTAATGAAAAATAAGTGTACTGGGTGTCTAATCAATGTTTTTTTCTATTTACCATTTGCAACTAATGATCTCTGTGTTTCTGAAATCAATGCCTTTCCTATAATCATTTTTTCCAAAGGATGCCATATGTCCTCTTTCCTGCTGCTGGTTTTGTCGAGGGTCCTGGAGCCTCTGCTGCGCATAATAAAGAAAAAAAAATTAATTTAACTTGACTTAATAACTGAAGCATGACTTCAGGAGTCAGGTGTGGTCGTAGGTAGTGGTTGTTGTTAGCAGATTATTTTTATTGCAAATTGCAATTGCCACAGCGTGCATAAAATGTGCGTCACTAGTCCAAATTTTAAGTTTTTTTTTTTTCATTCATGATTAGTTTGGGGTACGGCGCAATATTGGAAAGGCAAAAAACAGATCTCGGTACCCGTTGATATAAGGGGTGACTACTAGTGCTTTTACCAGGCTCCTCTTGGATAGCCCCAGAAAGTGTGAGTATGAATCCCAAAAAGAAAATTAAATTAAGGTTGAAAAATTACTCCTAAGTAAATTGTAAGACCTGGAGCTCCTCAAACACACGTCCTACCGCAACAGGTATAGGCTCCGCCCTCCCAAATCTTACCTTTTTAATGCCAATTGATATTGCCACAGCTGGAATAACAGTAACTAACATATGCGTCACCACAGTCTCCGAATCTATTGTCGGATGTATACAAAAACAACAATAAAGAATTCCTTTTGGGGCGCAAAGAGATGGCTACCGGAACACTCCAGGAACTTCACAAAAGTGGCTGTCTTGTGTTTCTGGTGATGTTGTAGACATCTGGGTAGTGTACAGGGAGGGCAAAAATCCTCTCCATCTCTGTGCACCACAGGACAGGACATCCTTGTCATCCATAAGCACATGAAATTGCTGGCATTTTCGTTGCTTCAAGAAGTTCAGTTTTTGTGGTGATAGTACAGAATTAAATAAACTTTGGTTTCCTACCATACTCAAGACAATCTTGTAGTTCAAGCTTCGGACTTGCTGTGGGAAACAGTGGGCTGTCCATAGCAGGAAGATGATTTAGACAGAAGTAACGGGCTCTGCTTGCAGGTGACACATGTTTATCGTCAATCATCAAAGGGGTTGCGTGCAGAATATGGCTGATGGCCCCTTATTCACATGTTTGTCCAGAGCAACAACATTTGCAAACAGCCAGAAGAGAGGTCGGTTCTCACCAGCCTTAAGTTGAGCTTCAATTACCAAATGCTGATATTCAATAAATAGACAAACAGTGCCTTAAAAACACATTTGCAATATGGATTCACCAGAGCAAGTCATTGCTAGTATTTCCCACAATAACAAAATTAAAATGACACAACTCCGCAATCTTCCCCTTCACATTATTATTGTCACACTCCATTGTACTCCTATGCCCACCTCCCTGCTCTTGTTTTTGTTGAGGGTCCTGGAGCCTCTGCTAAAAAGGCCTAAGGATAAATAAGTGTACTTGGTGTATAATCGAAGTTTTTTGTGATTTCACGGTTGCAACTAATGATCTCTGTGTTTCTAAAATCAATGCCTTTCCTGTAATCTAATTTTCTAAAGGATGCCATATGTCCTCTTTCATGCTGCTGGTTTTGTGGAGGGTCCTGGAGCCTCTGCTAAAAAGGCCTAAGGATAAATAAGTGTACTTGGTGTATAATCAAAGTTTTTTGTGATTTCACGGTTGCAACTAATGATCTCTGTGTTTCTAAAATCAATGCCTTTCCTATAATCATTTTATTCAAAAGGATGCCATATGTCCTCTTTCCTGCTGCTGGTTTTGTTGAGGGTCCTGGAGCCTCTGCTGCGCATAATAAAGAAAAAAAAATTAATTTAACTTGACTTAATAACTGAAGCATGACTTCAGGAGTTAGGTGTGGTCGTAGGTAGTGGTTGTTGTTAGCAGATTATTTTTATTGCAAATTGCAATTGCCACAGCGTGCATAAAATGTGCGTCACTAGTCCAAATTTTAATTTTTTTTTTTCATTCAGGATTAGTTTGGGGTACGGCGCAATATTGGAAACGCAAAAAACAGGTCTCCGTACCCGTTGATATAAGGGGTGACTACTACTGCTTTTACCAGGCTCCTCTTGGATAGCCCCAGAAAGTGTGACTATGAATCCCAAAAAGAAAATTAAATTAAGGTTGAAAACTAACTCCAAAGTAACTTGTAAGACCTGGAGCTCCTCAAACACACATCCTACCTTAACAGCTATAGGCTCCCCAACCCACAAATCTTAACTTTTTCATGCCAATTGATATTGCCACAGCTGGAACAACAGTAAATAACATGTGCGTCACCACAGTCTCCGAAGCTGTTGTCGGATGTATACAAAAACACTGATAAAGTATTCCTTTAGGAGCGCAAAGAGATGGCTACCGGAACACCAGGAACTTCACAAGAGTGGCTGTATTGTGTTTCTGGTGATGTTTGAGACATCTGGGTAGTGTACAGGGAGGGCAAAAATCGTCTCCATCTCTGTGCACCAAAGGACATGACGTCCTTGTCATCCATAAGCACATGAAATTGCTGGCATTTTTGTTGCTTCAAGAAGTTCATTTTTTGTGGTGATAGATAGTACTGAATTAAATAAACTTTGGTTTCCTACCATACTCAAGACAATCTTGTATTTCAAAATTCGTACTTGCTGTGGGAAACAGTGGCCTGTCCATACCAGGAAGATGATTTAGACAGAAGTAACAAGCTCTGCTTGCAGGTGACACATGTTTATCGTCAATCATCAAAGGGGTTGCGTGCAGAATATGGCTGATGGCCCCTTATTCACATGTTTGTCCAGAGCCACAACATTTGCAAACAGCCAGAAGAAAGGTCGTTTCTCACCAGCCTAAGTTGAGCTTCATTTACCAAATGCTGATATTCAAAAAAATAGACAAACAGTGCCTTAAATAACACATTTGCGATATGGATTCACCAGAGCAAGGTCATTGCAAGTACTAAGTTCCCACGATAACAAAATTAAAATGCCACAACTATGCAATCTTCACCTTCAGATTATTATTGTCACACTCCATTGTACTCCTATGCCCAGCTCCCTGCTCTTGTTTTTGTTGAGGGTCCTGGAGCCTCTGCTGAAAAGGCCTATGGATAATAAAGTGTACTGGGTGTCTGTTCAATTTTTTTTTTGATTTCCCGGTAATTATCTCAGTGTTTCTAAAATCAATGCCTTTCCTGTAATCTATAATTCAAAAAGATTGACATATGTCCTCTTTCATGCTGTTGTTTCAGTTGTGGCTCCGGGACCCTCGTATTAACAAGGCCTGAGGATAAATAAGTGTAACCGGTGTCTAATGAATGTTTTTTTCTATTACACGGGTCATATAAATGATCTGTGGGTTTCTAAAATCAATGCCTTTCCTGTAATCTTTTATTCAAAAGTATGACATATCTCCTCTTTCATGCTGTTGTTTCGGTTGAGGCTCCGGGACCATCGTATTAAAAAGGCCTGAGCATAAATAAGTGTCACGGCTGTTTAATCAATGTTTTTGTCTAATTTCACGGTTGCAAATAATGATCTGTGGGTTTCTAAAATCAATGCCTTTCCTGTAATCTTTTATTCAAAAGGATGACATATCTCCTCTTTCATGCTGTTGTTTCGGGTAAGCTCCGGGACCCTCGTATTAAAAAGGCCTGAGCATAAATAAGTGTCACGGCTGTGTAATCAATGTTTTTTTCTATTACACGGGTCATATAAATGATCTGTGGGTTTCTAAAATCAATGCCTTTCCTGTAATCTTTTATTCAAAAGGATGACATATCTCCTCTTTCATGCTGTTGTTTCGGTTGAGGCTCCGGGACTCTCGTATTAAAAAGGCCTGAGCATAAATAAGTGTCACGGCTGTGTAATCAATTTTTTTTTCTAAATTCATGGTTGCAAATAATGATCTGTGGGTTTCTAAAATCAATGCCTTTACTGTAATCTTTTATTCAAAAGGATGACATATCTCCTCTTTCATGCTGTTGTTTCGGTTGAGGCTCCGGGACCCTCGTATGCTGTTGTTTCGGTTGAGGCTCCGGGACCCTCGAATTAAAAAGGCCTGAGCATAAATAAGTGTCACGGCTGTGTAATCAATGTTTTTTTCTAATTTCACGGTTGCAAATAATGATCTGTGGGTTTCTAAAATCAATGCCTTTCCTGTAATCTTTTATTCAAAAGGATGACATATCTCCTCTTTCATGCTGTTGTTTCGGTTGAGGCTCCGGGACCCTCGTATTAAAAAGGCCTGAGCATAAATAAGTGTCACGGCTGTGTAATCAATGTTTTTTTCTAATTTCACGGTTGCAAATAATGATCTGTGGGTTTCTAAAATCAATGCCTTTCCTGTAATCTTTTATTCAAAAGGATGACATATCTCCTCTTTCATGCTGTTGTTTCGGTTGAGGCTCCGGGACCCTCGTATTAAAAAGGCCTGAGCATAAATAAGTGTCACGGCTGTGTAATCAATGTTTTTTTCTATTACACGGGTCATATAAATGATCTGTGGGTTTCTAAAATCAATGCCTTTCCTGTAATCTTTTATTCAAAAGGATGACATATCTCCTCTTTCATGCTGTTGTTTCGGTTGAGGCTCCGGGACTCTCGTATTAAAAAGGCCTGAGCATAAATAAGTGTCACGGCTGTGTAATCAATTTTTTTTTCTAAATTCATGGTTGCAAATAATGATCTGTGGGTTTCTAAAATCAATGCCTTTACTGTAATCTTTTATTCAAAAGGATGACATATCTCCTCTTTCATGCTGTTGTTTCGGTTGAGGCTCCGGGACCCTCGTATGCTGTTGTTTCGGTTGAGGCTCCGGGACCCTCGAATTAAAAAGGCCTGAGCATAAATAAGTGTCACGGCTGTGTAATCAATGTTTTTTTCTAATTTCACGGTTGCAAATAATGATCTGTGGGTTTCTAAAATCAATGCCTTTCCTGTAATCTTTTATTCAAAAGGATGACATATCTCCTCTTTCATGCTGTTGTTTCGGTTGAGGCTCCGGGACCCTCGTATTAAAAAGGCCTGAGCATAAATAAGTGTCACGGCTGTGTAATCAATGTTTTTTTCTAATTTCACGGTTGCAAATAATGATCTGTGGGTTTCTAAAATCAATGCCTTTCCTGTAATCTTTTATTCAAAAGGATGACATATCTCCTCTTTCATGCTGTTGTTTCGGTTGAGGCTCCGGGACCCTCGTATTAAAAAGGCCTGAGCATAAATAAGTGTCACGGCTGTGTAATCAATTTTTTTTTCTAAATTCATGGTTGCAAATAATGATCTGTGGGTTTCTAAAATCAATGCCTTTACTGTAATATTTTATTCAAAAGGATGACATATCTCCTCTTTCATGCTGTTGTTTCGGTTGAGCCTCCGGGACCCTCGTATTAAAAAGGCCTGAGCATAAATAAGTGTCACGGCTGTCTAATCAATGTTTTTGTCTAATTTCACGGTTGCAAATAATGATATGTGGGTTTCTAAAATCAATGACTTTCCTGTAATCTTTTATTCAAAAGGATGACATATCTTCTCTTTCATGCTATTGTTTCGGTTGAGGCTCCGGGACCCTCGTATTAAAAAGGCCTGAGCATAAATAAGTGTGACGGGTGTGTAATCAATTTTTTTTGCTAAATTCACGGTTGCAAATAATGATCTGTGGGTTTCTAAAATCAATGCGTTTACTGTAATCTTTTATTCAAAAGGATGACAGTACTACCAAAATACAGCCAATGAAGGGTCTTAGGAAGACTGAGCCAAGGTTGGATTGTAGTATTTGGTTAGGCTAATCATGATGGCCATGTAGACCACCACCACCGAGAGTCCTGGAAGTAACAAGGATGATGAGATGAAAGAGCTAAGAATAGTAGAACTTGAAACAACAGAGTTAGCCATGGGTGTTAGTGCAAAACCGCTTGGCTTTTTTTTGGCTTTGGGTGTGGCTATTCATGCAGGCCATATAGAGCTGACAACATTCGGTGTCGTATCAGCTATTAAACTAATAAGAACAGTACTACCAAAATACAGCCAATGAAGGGCCTTAGGAAGACTGGGCCAAGGTTGGATTGTAGTATTTGGTTAGGCTAATCATGATGGCCATGTAGACCACCACCACCGAGAGTTCTGGAAGTAACAGGGATGATGAGATGAAAGAGCTAAGAATAGTAGAACTTGAAACAACAGAGTTAGCCATGGGTGTTAGTGCAAAACCGCTTGGCTTTTTTTTGGATTTGGGTGCGGCTATTCATGCAGGCCACATAGAGCTGACAACATTCGGTTTCGTATCAGCTATTAAACTAATAAGAACAGTAATACCAAAATACAGCCAATGAAGGGCCTTAGGAAGACTGGGCCAAGGTTGGATTGTAGTATTTGGTTAGGCTAATCATGATGGCCATGTAGACCACCACCACCGAGAGTCCTGGAAGTAACAGGGATGATGAGATGAAAGAGCTAAGAATAGTAGAACTTGAAACAACAGAGTTAGCCATGGGTGTTAGTGCAAAACCGCTTGGCTTTTTTTTGGCTTTGGGTGCGGCTATTCATGCAGGCCATATAGAGCTGACAACATTCGGTGTCGTATCAGCTATTAAACTAATAAAAACAGTACTACCAAAATACAGCCAATGAAGGGCCTTAGGAAGACTGAGCCAAGGTTGGATTTAGTATTTGGTTAGGCTAATCATGATGGCCATGTAGACCACCATGTAGTAATAAGAACAGTACTACCAAAATACAGCCAATGAAGGGCCTTAGGAAGACTGAGCCAAGGTTGGATTGTAGTATTTGGTTAGGCTAATCATGATGGCCATGTAGACCACCATCACCGAGAGTCCTGGAAGTAACAGGGATGATGAGATGAAAGTGCTAAGAATAGTACTACTTGAAACAACAGAGTTAGCCATGGGTGTTAATCCAAGACCGCTTGGATTTATTTTTGTATTGGGTGCAGCTAATCATGCAGGCCATATAGAGCTGACAACATTCGGTGTTGTATCAGCTATAAAAATAATAAGAACTGTACTATCAAAATACAGACAATGAAGGGCCTATGAAGACTGAGCAAAGGTTGGATTGTAGTATTTTGTTCGGCTAATCATGATGGCCATGTAGACCGCCCGTAACAGGGATGAAAGTGCTAAGAATAGTACTAATTGAAACAACAGAGTTAGCCATGGGTGTTAGTCTAAGACCACTCGGCTTTTTTTTGGGTTTGGGTGCAGCTAATCATGAAGGACAGATACCTGCCACCATTTGGTGTTGAAACAGGTATGAAAATGCAAAGAACAGTACTACATAACACAACCTACTTACCATGGGTCCCAGAACATATGTTTGGTTGTTATATTTTGTAAGGGTAATCATGCAGGCCATATAGACCTCCACCGATAGGGTGAGTATGAGTAACAGCTATTAAAATGCGAAGGACATTACTAATTAACACAACATAGTTACCATGGGTCGCAGACCAAGAGCAGATGTCTTATTATTATATTTTGTATGGGTAATCATCCAGGCCGTATAGACCTCACCAAATAGGGGGAGTTACAGAGATTAAAGTGCTAAGAATGGTAGTTCTTAAAACACAACCTCGTTAAAATAGGTAGCAGACCACATGTCTTATTATTATAATTTTTCAGGGTAATCTGGCAGGCCATATAGAACTCCCCCGATAGGGGGGGGGGGGGTAACAGGGATTAAAGTGCTAAGAAAAGTACTAATTGACACAAGCTAGTTGGGTCCAAGAACGCATGTTTGATTATTAGAATTTATTAGGGTAATTATATATCTAACAAATCTATCTATTTCTCTTATATCGATTCTATCTAACTATCAATCTATGTATATCTATCTATCCTATCTATCACTATCAATCTATCTTCTGTCCGGGATGTTTTGAGACAGCCACTTTGGGAATGTTAGTTGATTTAGACCCATTATGGCTTAAAAGCAGACTCTGCATCAACTATGTAATTTTCCATGGGAGTTTTGCCAGGGATCCCCCTCCAGCATGCAACAGTCCTGGTGTTAGTACCCTTGAAACAACTTTTCCATCACTATTGTGGCCAGAAAGAGTCCTTGTAGGTTTTAAAGCTCGTCTGCCTATTGAATTCAATGGTGGTTCGCGAACAATACCGGAAGTCCGAGTCCGCGGTTCGCGAACCGAAAATTTTAGGTTCGCGACATCACTATCAGCCAATAGGATTGAGCTTTCATCCTATTGTAATTTAGTGTTTATATTTTTGTAATTTAGATTATTGTATTTCATTAATTTAGTTTTTTTATTTTATTGTAATGTTAGTTATTAGTGTAAGGCAGGTTAGCTTTTATTTTACAGGTAACTTTGTATTTATTTTAATTAGGTAGTTAGTAAATAGTTAATAACTATTTACTAACTAGTCTACCTAGTTAAAATAAATACAAACTTACCTGTGAAATAAAAATAAAACGTAAGCTAGCTACAATGCAACTATTAGTTATTTTGTAGCTAGCTTAGGTTTTATTTTACAGGTAAGTTTGTATTTAGTTTTAAATATGTTATTTAGGTAATAATTGTAAGTTTTATTTAGATTTATTTTGATTATATTTAAGTTAGGGGGTGTTAGAGTTAGGGTTAGGTTCAGGGTTACGTTAGGGTTAGACTTATGCTTAGGGTTACGTTAGGGTTAGGTTAAGGGGTTAATATATTTATGTAGTGTTAGTGATGTGGGAGGCCAGAGGTTTAGGAGTTAATAACTTTAGTATAGTGGCGTCGACATTGGGGGCGCCAGATTAGGGGCTAATAAGTGTAGGTAGGTGGCAACGATGTTTGGACCAGCAGATTAGGTGTTAATAACTGTAATGTAGGTGGTGGAAATGTTAGGGGCAGCAGATTAGGGGTTAATAACTGTAATATAGGTGGTGGTGATGTTAGGGGCAGCAGATTAGTGGTGTTTATATGTGTTTTTTATGTTAGGGTGTTAGGTTTAAACATAACTTTTTCTTTCCCCATAGACATCAATGGGGCTGCGTTATGGAGCTTTTGTCTCTGCGATCGCAAATTGATGTCTATGGGGAAATCGTGCACGAGCACGTCAAAACACTGCTTGTATTTGGGTGAGGTATGGAGCTCAACGCAACCATATCGCCCGTACAAGCCAGGTTTTACAAAACCTGTAATAGCAGCGCTATAGGGAGGTGAAATACTGCCGCTTTTGTGGCTGTTGTTAATTCACCTATAGCGCTCAAAACTCATAATCTAGCTGTAACTAAACAAGTGTAAAGTTTAAATATAATAAAACTTCATCTGAATTCTAATGTAATAGGAAATACAAAGCACAAAGTGAAAATGCAGCAGAACTCTCATGTCACACAGTGCAATATTGTACTTTGCTTGTCACTCCACGTACAGAAATACAGGGAATGCCCCTTGGAGGCATTGGAGTTTAGCAAAATTTGCCTTTTAAGAATCTCTTGAGCTATCTTGCAGAGCTGGAGGATCATTTTACATAATCTCATCTGGGTGGCGAGCTATGTGGTATTTCAAGATCAGTTTTAGGAAATTGATGACTATCAATTTTAAGAGCTTTATTGTTTCACTTACAAAACATATTTTTACAATATTTATTTTCTGATGTTTTGTTGGACATTTGCTGCTTATGCCCAGGTACACCATAATGTTAGATCCCTAATGTTAAATCCATCTGTAGAGATGCTCAGTTTTAGAGAGAAATTCAGACAACTGCAGGAAGTGTTATCAGCATTTAAACCTTCCTTCCCACATAGGGTAAACTATTTTAATACTTGACAATAGTCACACAAGGACAGGGTGGAATGGAGGGGAAGAGAAAGGAGGGAACCACACCACAGGATTAATATACTTGTGATGTCTTTTACTTCTGATTGTCTTTTTAAATTTAATATTCTTAGTTAGCCTTCTGTAGCATTTTTTTTAAATACTAATTTTAAATGAGACACCATGATTACTGATTGTCAAATTATATGTTACTTTTATCTTTAACTTTTAGCTATGCAATATTTGAAATCATTAGCTGTTAAGAGTGACCTGCAATTATCTTTTATCATATTTATACTTCTGTTTGATTGACTACTTCTAGTGTCAATGTTCAAGAAAATTCACGTGTAATTAAAATGACTAGAATGAAAACTTGCTATGTTTTAAAGAATTTATCATTCATATTAAAATCTTTATTTGTACTTGTATTTTATTTTGCACTGCATATCCATAACCACAAAACTCTCTGAAATCTATATCACAATATCTTCCCTTAATGGAAATTTTAAATAAGGCTTACATAGGCATATTCCTTTTTTCTACTTGTCTTCAAACTTCTAACTGGTGAATCTCAAGTTATTAAAAAAAATATGTCCCATTGGGTGTTGTAGGCGTGTCTAGGCACACCCTTATGTTAGGGCTGGTGCTGCCATTATGAGCACAAACTTAGTTATAGGAGGACACTCAGTAAGGCTACAAGCAGCACATTCAGGTGTTACTTGATGTGAGAATACTTTTAAGGGCAAACCTTTGAGATGGAGATGTTTCCTGGGCATCTTATATCGTTTGCAACAGTTGTGCCTAATAACCTCACTGGTTTTACTAAAGTGCACCACTGTCAACTCAACATTTTAATTCTATTTAGCAAGACAATTTAGGGGTCATTTATCAATTCGGAAGACCTAAGTAATCATCTGCATACATTTAGATTTTTTGCATTATTTTATGTGCACACTTTTCTGTTTACCATGAGAATTACAAAACAAAACAGTATCCAAAGAACATCCAGGTGTGGGAAAAAAATTCCGTTTGGTTCCAGTCCATATGTAAAAGGCAAACTTTATTGAGAAAATTCAGGGATAAAACATGTAGATAAAACTCTCAGCAGGAGAGACAAGTAGAGAAGTCTGACCGGTTTCGGCCCAGTGTGGCCGTAGTCATAGACAGTAACAGGCATGCAGGGAGTACACCCTATATACCTGTTAACCACTCCCCAGATGGGAGTGGTAACAAACTAACATGAATTGATAGAATTAAAAACAACTTGTAACCCTTAACTGTCCGGGAAAGGAGAATATAAAGGAATACATACAAAATATACAGAATATATATGCGCAATGAAGAAATATATATACACAGTATGATAGCATTAGAAGAATACATAGATATGATAACAATGGGCCTATACTTTACTACTAACTCTAAAGGTAATAAATAGACAAATAAACTAAATAATTAATAAAACAATTAATTAAATAAACTAAACACATGACCTCATCCAAGAATGTACAGGGAGTGCAGAATTATTAGGCAAATGAGTATTTTGACCACATCATCCTCTTTATGCATGTTGTCTTACTCCAAGCTGTATAGGCTCGAAAGCCTACTACCAATTAAGCATATTAGGTGATGTGCATCTCTGTAATGAGAAGGGGTGTGGTCTAATGACATCAACACCCTATATCAGGTGTGCATAATTATTAGGCAACTTCCTTTCCTTTGGCAAAATGGGTCAAAAGAAGGACTTGACAGGCTCAGAAAAGTCAAAAATAGTGAGATATCTTGCAGAGGGATGCAGCACTCTTAAAATTGCAAAGCTTCTGAAGCGTGATCATCGAACAATCAAGCGTTTCATTCAAAATAGTCAACAGGGTCGCAAGAAGCGTGTGGAAAAACCAAGGCGCAAAATAACTGCCCATGAACTGAGAAAAGTCAAGCGTGCAGCTGCCAAGATGCCACTTGCCACCAGTTTGGCCATATTTCAGAGCTGCAACATCACTGGAGTGCCCAAAAGCACAAGGTGTGGAATACTCAGAGACATGGCCAAGGTAAGAAAGGCTGAAAGATGACCACCACTGAACAAGACACACAAGCTGAAACGTCAAGACTGGGCCAAGAAATATCTCAAGACTGATTTTTCTAAGGTTTTATGGACTGATGAAATGAGAGTGAGTCTTGATGGGCCAGATGGATGGGCCCGTGGCTGGATTGGTAAAGGGCAGAGAGCTCCAGTCCGACTCAGACGCCAGCAAGGTGGAGGTGGAGTACTGGTTTGGGTTGGTATCATCAAAGATAAGCTTGTGGGGCCTTTTCGGGTTGAGGATGGCGTCAAGCTCAACTCCCAGTCCTACTGCCAGTTTCTGGAAGACACCTTCTTCAAGCAGTGGTACAGGAAGAAGTCTGTATCCTTCAAGAAAAACATGATTTTCATGCAGGACAATGCTCCATCACACGCGTCCAAGTACTCCACAGCGTGGCTGGCAAGAAAGGGTATAAAAGAAGAAAATCTAATGACATGGCCTCCTTGTTCACCTGATCTGAACCCCATTGAGAACCTGTGGTCCATCATCAAATGTGAGATTTACAAGGAGGGAAAACAGTACACCTCTCTGAACAGTGTCTGGGAGGCTGTGGTTGCTGCTGCACGCAATGTTGATGGTGAACAGATCAAAACACTGACAGAATCTATGGATGGCAGGCTTTTGAGTGTCCTTGCAAAGAAAGGTGACTATATTGGTCACTGATTTGTTTTTGTTTTGTTTTTGAATGTCAGAAATGTATATTTGTGAATGTTGAGATGTTATATTGGTTTCACTGGTAAAAATAAATAATTGAAATGGGTATATATTTGTTTTTTGTTAAGTTGCCTAATAATTATGCACAGTAATAGTCACCTGCACACACAGATATCCCCCTAAAATAGCTATAACTAAAAACAAACTAAAAACTACTTCCAAAACTATTCAGCTTTGATATTAATGAGTTTTTTGGGTTCATTGAGAACATGGTTGTTGTTCAATAATAAAATTAATCCTCAAAAATACAACTTGCCTAATAATTCTGCACTCCCTATATTTCCTGTTTTTCAGTCTATTTTATCCTTCCTTTCTTCCCCTCTTCCAGAATTATAAATAAAATTATAAATAAAAATTAATACTTAATAATTAATAATTAATAGTTAACAGAGGAAGCCAGCTAGATGGTTGCTATAATGGAAGCTAAAATAGGCAGGGTTAAAGTGAAGGTATCAAGACGGATGCAGAAACAAAATAGGGAGCATCTCTCCTATGTTTCCCAAGAAAGGGCTGTTTCTGCTCTATCTAAACATTTCTTGGAGGTACACATGGGAGATGTTGGAACCTTCAGGTGGCGGGCTATCGAGTCAGTATCCAGACCACCAAGGGGAGGTGATTTATTTCATATCCTCTCCAGGCAAGAGATTTACTGGATACACAGGCTTGGTAGCCTGGTACCTGAGGGTTTCAATTCGGAGTTTGACATTATAAATTACTGGCATAGATAGATCTGGCTAGCATCAAATATTTGATATAGTCTTTTTGATATCTACCACTCTATGGGCACTATGGCATCTCTATGGGTATATATGTATAAATAAACTATTTAAAAAAACAAATTTTAAAATAAAAAAAAAACAACCTTAAATTAAAAACAATTTTAAATTAATTACTTATCCAATAATAAATTATTCTATTTTTATTATCTTAGGCTGGAGTATGAAGTAATGAAATGTTTATTTGACTTGATGGTTTTACAGGTCTTACTCATCTACTAATAACAATTGTGCTTTTTGTATATTAGAATTTATGAACAAGAGTTTGTATCTGATTAATTTACTATGTATTATAGATGTGTTTTGCTTTTTTTATATATTTTTTTTCTGCATCCGTCTTGATACCTTCACTTTAACCCTGCCTATTTTAGCTTCCATTATAGCAACCATCTAGCTGGCTTCCTCTGTTAACTATTAATTATTAATTATTAAGTATTATTTTTTATTTATAATTCTGGAAGAGGGGAAGAAAGGAAGGATAAAATAGACTGAAAAACAGGAAATACATTCTTGGATGAGGTCATGTGTTTAGTTTATTTAATTAATTGTTTTATTAATTATTTAGTTTATTTGTCTATTTATTACCTTTAGAGTTAGTAGTAAAGTATAGGCCCATTGTTATCATATCTATGTATTCTTCTAATGCTATCATACTGTGTATATATATTTCTTCATTGCGCATATATATTCTGTATATTTTGTATGTATTCCTTTTTATTCTCCTTTCCCGGACAGTTAAGGGTTACAAGTTGTTTTTAATTCTATCAATTCATGTTAGTTTGTTACCACTCCCATCTGGGGAGTGGTTAACAGGTATATAGGGTGTACTCCCTGCATGCCTGTTACTGTCTATGACTACGGCCACACTGGGCCGAAACCGGTCAGACTTCTCTACTTGTCTCTCCTGCTGAGAGTTTTATCTACATGTTTTATCCCTGAATTTTCTCAATAAAGTTTGCCTTTTACATATGGACTGGAACCAAACTGAATTTTTTTTCCCACACCTGGATGTTCTTTGGATACTGTTTTGTTTTGTAGTTACTGTGGAGTACAGGGACTCCACTTCCGTTCTTACGTCCTTACCGACACGGATTACAGCTGACTCGGATGATTCCAGCTGGCTTGAGAGAGGGCGTGCTGCATAGAGAGAGGCTGAGTAGTGCTGTTAGTGTGTGAGCATTGGTCTGCTGTGGACTGCTGAGGTTTGAACTACAGCAAGGAACTAGATGACAACGGGGTACCGCACTGTGAGTATGCTGATTTGGGCTTGTTTGTGATTTGTGGAATTGATCTGACAAAACCCGGCTCTTAACTAAGGAGGTGTGGAAGTGTGTGGAAAGTAAGCCTGATTAACGCTACAGATGTACTCGAGCTGACAGGCTATTATTACAACTACCGTTATATGTTTACAGGATTATCCGTCATACCACACTCTCCTATTAGTTTAATAAAGGGACATTTTGTGGGCACATTGTTTGCTTATGCTGAGCACGCTTGCTCTTGGAATATCGGCTGGCATTCAAAATAACCGCTTAAAGACTTTACGTTCACAAAGCCCTATCAATACTCAAAGGAAGGTCACATGACCTGCTAGTTCTGACTGAGATTTTTTGTAAGCAAAGTGAATACGCTGTACCGCAACCTGGTTTGCCTGTTTCATAAAAATTACCTAGCATTTATATGTACATCTCAGTACTCTACACCTAACACTACATGTCGCGAGGGTGACAGCCTCTCCCAGCACACAATACTATACTGTCCTGGACTTTGTCTTGAGCAATACGGTTGCTCTTTTTACATGAGAATTACAGCTTTTCAGTAGGTTGATGTCATGGATAGCATTCCACAATTGTCACCCAACAAGTCATGAATACATAGGTAGTAAAGATGTTTAAACTTTAAAGTATAGTACACACACCATTTCAAACCATATGTCTCACAACATTTTTGCTCATCTTATCACAGGCTACCACATGCTTAGCTACTCTTTTTTTGTTCAATGTACCTTTTCATTGAACACTATATAAAGAGCTCAAAGATTACATTTTTCTTCTAGATAGCAATGCTAGATTGACAGCACAAGCAACTTCTCCATATAGTTTAATACTGCTATAATAAAGGTGCATATAACTTTTTGCATATTTCAAAAGTTTCATATTGCTTTATTGATGGGCAATAAATCCCATTGAGCTGGTTTGGGATTAAGTCTGATGACTATGCTAGCCATTCAATTATTTGAAACCCACGATGTTGTTCTTTTCTTATCTTCTTATCTTGCTGTAGGATGAAACCCTGGTCAATTTTCTTATACACTAGTGTGTATGGCTTGGTTCTCCAAAATACTCTGGAAGTCTTTTGGTTCATGGTGCCACTCACTCTTTGCAAGTCATCGACTCTGGATCTAAAAAAAAGAGCCTCAGGCTGTCAAGTTTCCTCCTCCATACATTTAACCAGATAACATATTATAGGAAGTGTTTAATAAATGTGTTTTAGAATAATAGTAAAATTATCTCAAATCAGAAATCTTGCATTACAGGTATTTAGTATGATCATCTGTTGTGTCCCTCAACCAGCAAGATCTTGTATTTGAATTCTTCTAATTGTATGTGATCAGTTGTAACAATTTATGGAAAAGCATAATTTAAATAATTTTGTGTTCCTATAACTGAATGTTTCAGCACTTTGAATGTTATTGTTACATAAAGGGTTGATGTTAAAGGGATGTAAACACCAAAAATTTTATTATTTAAAAGATAGATAATCCCTTTATTTCCCATTCCCCAGTTTTGCATAACCAACACTGTTATAGAAATATGCTTTTTACCTCTGTAATAACCTTGTATCTAAGTCTCTGTAGACTGCCTCCTTATCTCAGATCTTTTGACAGACTTGCATTTCAGGCAATTAGTGCTGACTGCATGAGCACAATGTTATTTATATGAAACACATGAGCTAACACCCTCTAGCTGTGAGAAACTGTCAAATGCATTCAGATAAGAGGTGGCCTTTAAGGGCTTAGAAATTAGCATATGAGCCTACTAAGGTTTAGCTTTCAACTAAGAATACCAAGAGAACAAAGCAAATTTTATGATAAAAGTAAATTATATATATTTTTTTTAAAATGACGTGCTATCTGAATCATGAAAGTTTAATTTGGACTTTACTATCCCTTTAACTAATTGTTCAGTAATCAAGTTCCATCATATGATTTCTTAAACTTTGCTGAGCTTTAGATTAATTTGATATCTGAAAAATCTACTAATTTCATGTATAAACTCAGTGAAAAAAGGATATCATTATAAATTATCCAAATGCAGTAAATAAGCCAAGAAGAAGTCTTTTGCTAGTCTTCCAATACAAAAAATCCCATTATACTGTTTTGTCACTTAGATATATCTTTTCCAAAAAGCTAACATTGGCCCTGTCAAGCATCCATTAAACCTTCAAATGGTGAGGTCCACATATGAGATCACAGCAAGCACATCATAATGGTTACTTCTGAGAAGACCCTTAAAGCTAAGCACTTGGAAGGCACCCATCACTAATATCTTCAAAAGCAGAAGATTTTTTTGAGGCCTGTATAATATTATTTTGGTGTCATATAGCATTTTATATCTTCTTTAACTCAGTGATTGCTGCAGTCACATGTCTTGTGTTCAACTTCAAATGTATAGGGCTAGATTATGAGTGGAGCGCAAACCTTTGCGTCCGAGCAATATGGGGCATATGCAATACCGCTCGTATTATTAGTTGAATGGAAACGTGATCACGATTTCAGAGCACTGGTTAACTGTTTTGCAAAACTAAAAAGTTGCACAAAACACATCAAAAATACATTAAAAAGTATAGTTACACTCATAATAGAACAAAAAATAAAATTGCATACAAAAGTTAATAAGGCTCAAAAATATGAGATCTCAGGTGTTGAGATACATTCATATACATCTCTACAAATGGATGTGTCTATCTATCTCTATCTATTTATATATATATATATATATATATATATATATATATATATATATATACAGTATACATATATATATATATATATATATATATATATACATACACACACAGAGAGAAGCACACTCACAGGAACAAACAATCGGCTTAATACCATAGTTAGCCTGTTCTATCGCGATATATTATCTGGGTGCAGCTTCTTTTAGCCCAGAAATGCTTTTCATAGAGTAGAACTTTCCTGTAGTATATCAGTCTGATCCCGTCTATTCCGGTCAGTCCAGCGCCAGAATACCAGGCAATTCCTCTCTGAACAAGCAACACCAAACTATCGTTTTGGCCTTCATTGGGCTTCGTCAGGGAGGTGTAGCCATATTCCTCTTAGCACACTGAGCAAGGAGTACACATCTGGATTCCCCATATATATACATACATATATATGTCTATATATGAGTACATATGTATTTATGTATTTATATGTATTAACAGACATACTGTATACACATATAAACACATAAAAATATTGGTATATATAAGTGCATTGGAGCCCTTTGCAGTTAAGTAGATGAAAACATGTAATAGCATATTTATGCAATATTCATGTGTAATAAAGGTTTTAACTATGTATTTGCTGTAAATATTTTGCATTCCAATATTCTTTACATAGCAGATTATGTTATAGGCATTTATAAATAGATATTCCTATATATATATATATATATATATATATATATATATATATATATATATATATATATATATATATATATATAAAACAGAAAAAACAAAGCGCACTCCTAGGGAACTTTTTTCAAATCCTTTTACTGGTGAACGTTTTCGGACATATCACGTCCGTCCTCAGACGGACGTGATATGTCCGAAAACGTTCACCAGTAAAAGGATTTGAAAAAAGTTCCCTAGGAGTGCGCTTTGTTTTTTCTGTTTTGTATGCCTATTTTGCAGCACCCAGGGTATTGGAACATCTGATAGCTTGGAGTGCAATCTGCTTTCAATTTATATATATATATATATATATATATATATATATATATATATATATATATATATATATATATATAGACAGGTGGCCCTCGTTTTTACAATAGTTCAATTTATACCATTTCAGAATAACAACCTTTTTTTCCAGTCATGTGACTGCTATTGAAAAGCATTGAGAAGCAGTGCATTTATTAAAATAGCCAGTAGGTGGAGCTGTCCGCTTGTGTTGCAGCAAAGCCAAGCAAGCTGAAATTAATCAGTTTAACCAGACCTGAGCTATCAAGCAGATTTCAAAGGAACAAGACCACTGTCTATAAATCAGTCCAGATTGGAATGCATAGAAAGAACTGTTTGCAGAAAAATGCATGTGAAGTCTGTGTTGTGTGATTATTGTATTAGGTTTATAATGCTGTTTAGCAAATGTTTTTGTTCATTTAACTTAGTTTAATTATATATTCTGTGTTGTGTGATTATTTTATTAGGTTTATAATGCTGTTTAGCATTTAAAGTCTTCATTTCAAAGCTTTAAAAATAATGTATTAGGTGTTACTTTTTGAGAGGGGCCTGGAACCTATCTCCATCACTTCCCATTGACTTACATTATAAACTGGGTTTCAATTTGCAACGGTTTTGATTTACAACCATTCCTTCTGGAACCTAGCCCCGGCGTAAACTGAGGGATACCTGTATATGTATATATATATACACACAGTATCCTACAAAAGTGAGTACACCCCTCACATTTTTGTAAATATTTTATTATATCTTTTCATGTGACAACACTGATGTAAGGTAGTGAGTGTACAGCCTGTATAACAGTGTAAATTTGCTGTCCCCTCAAAATAACTCAACACACAGCCATTAATGTCTAAACCGTTGGCAACAAAAGTGAGTACACCCCTAAGTGTAAATGTCCAAATTGGGCCCAATTAGCCATTTTCCCTCTCTGGTGTCATGTGACTCATTGGTGTTACAAAGTCTCAGGTGTGAATGGGGAGCAGGTGTGTTAAATTTGGTGTTATCGCTCTCACACTCCCTCATACTGGTCACTGGAAGTTCAACATGGCACCTCATGGCAAAGAACTCTCTGAGGATCTGAAAAAAAGAATTGTTGCTCTACATAAAGATGGCCTAGGCTATAAGAAGATTGCCAGGACCCTGAAACTGAGCTGCAGCATGGTGGACAAGACCATAAAGCGGTTTCACAGGACAGGTTCAACTTAAAACAGGCCTCACCATGGTCGACCAAAGAAGTCGAGTGCACATGCTCAGCATCATATCCAGAGGTTGTCTTTGGGAAATAGACGTATGAGTGCTGCCAGCATTGCTGCAGAGGTTGAAGGGGTGGGGGTCAGCCAGTCAGTGCTCAGACCATATGCCGCACACTGCATCAAATTGGTCTTCTAAAGATGATGCACAAGAAAGCCGAAAAACAGTTTGCTGAAGAAAAGCAGACTAAGGACATGGATTACTGGAACCATGTCCTGTGGTCCAGTGACCAAGATAAACTTATTTGGTTCAGATGGTGTCAAGCGTGTGTTTCGGCAACCAGGTGAGGAGTACAAAGACAAGTGTCTTGCCTACAGTCAAATATGGGGGTGGGAGTTTAATGGTCTGGGCCTGCATGAGTGCTGCTGGCACTGGGGAGCTACAGTTCATTGAGGGAACCATGAATGCCAACATGTACTGTGACATACTGAAGCAGAGCATGATCCCCTCCCTTTGGAGACTGGGTTTCAAATGCAGTATTCCAACATGATAACGACCCAAAACACACCTCCAAGATGACCATTGCCTTGCTAAATAAGCTGAGGGTAAAGTGATGGGCTGGCCAAGCATGTCTCCAGACCTAAACTCTATTGAGCATCTGTGGGGAATCCTCAAATGGAAAGTGGGGGAGTGCAAGGTCTCTAACATCCACCAGCTCCGTGATGTCATCATGGAGGAGTGAAAGAGGACTCCAGTGGCAACCTTTGAAGCTCTGGTGAACTCCATGCCCAAGAGGGTTAAGGCAGGGCTGGAAAATAATGGTGGTAACAATAACAAATTTACACTGTTATACAGGCTGTACACTCACTACTTTACATTGTAGCAAAGTGTAATTTCTTCAGTGTTGTCCTATGAAAAGATATAATAAAATATTTACAAAAATGTGAGGAGAGTACTCACTTTTGTGGGATACTGTATATATATATATATATATATATATATATATACAGTATATGTATATATATATATATATATATATATATATATATATATATATATATATATAGGTAAATATATATATTGTACCAAAATCCCATCAGATATATGTATAAATATGTATTTATTAACAAATATTATATATTCTGCTATGTAATGAACATTGGAATATGAAATATTTATATTTTCTTGTTTGGCTACATCAAATGAGAATATCCGATTGTGTTTGCGCGAGAGTGGGGTGTTAGTTTTTTTTGTCAAAATTGTTTGACTTTCGACTGATAATACAAGCGCAACCCGATGAGCGCAAAAATCTTACTTCTATTGCAATTAACACTTAAGTCGGAGAGTTCATTTGCGCTTCACTTGTAATCTGGCCCATAATGTTAATGAGAAAGGAATGAGTAAATGTTATCTTTTTGATCCCATTCAATGTGTTGATTAAAATATATCATCAATTTTCTCCCAAAATTGATTTTTGCATTGTGTCTGAATTAGTGGTCGTTACATTTCTCAAGTGATAATATTGTAATATAGAAGGCCCCAAAAAGGCAAAATATTGTTAAGCAAATATGGACAATAAACATAACTACATACTCATATAGAAAACAGAAAGTAATTGGGGTCCATTTATTAAGCAGCGGATGCTGCTACGGAGCCCCATCGTTTCAGGTCCTCCTGAAACGTAAGTTAAGAAGCAGTGGTCGTAAGACCACTGCTCATTAACTTCTCCATTACTTTTTAGGTGGCGGACTCAAATCATCCTGATCAGATAAGATTGGGATGATTGACAGCCCCTGCTAGCGGCCGCCAGTGAGCAGGGGGCAGCAATGTTAAATGATGACAGTGTATGCTGTCGGCATTTAGCGAGGTCGAGCAGACATGATTAGCTACTGTTCAGTTCCTAACCGCTGATGCGCCGAATACAGGGCCCCCAGCTTACCTGCTCTCCTAGTTGCCGTTGCAGTGAATGCACAGCCCCTAACAATCCGTCTCGGCATCCCACATGGAGAGACACTGAGACCAGTCCTCCAGCAGCTGTGGCTGCAACTCTCTAGGCGCGCGCCTAGATTTAAAGGGCCAGGCACTAATTTCAGGAACTCCCACCTGGAGGGCACAGGTGTGGGAGTTCCTATAAAAGGCTACTCAGTACCTCACTCTGTACTGAGTTATTGCCTTGGTAGATCCTCTCTCCTGGTTCCTGCTCCTCTGCTGATACTTGTGTATGCTTGCCCTTCTGCTGAGACCCAATACCTCTGCTATGATACTTGAGTATGCTTATCCGACTGCTGATACCAAAGACCTCTTCTGAGATACTTGTGTATGCCTGCCCTTCTGCTGAGACCAAAGACCTCTGCTATTATACTTGGGTATGCTTATACTACTGCTGAGAACAAAAACCTCTGCCGTGATACTTTTGTATGTTTATATGTCTGCTGAGACCAAAGACCTCTACTGTGATACTTGGGTATGCTTATATTTCTGCTGAGACCAAAGACCTCTGCTGTGATACTTGTGTATGCTTATACTACTGCTGAGACCAAAGACCTCTCCTGTGATACTTATGTATGCTTATACTGCTGCTGAGACCAAAGACCTCTGCCATGATACTTGTGTATGCTTATACTGCTGCTGAGACCAAAGACCTCTGCCTGGATACTTGTGTATGCTTATACTACTGCTGAGATCCAAGACATCTGCTGTGCTTTTTTGAGAGACTTGTGCTTACTTATACATGACCTCTTGTTCCTGGACATTCCTCACCAATAGTACCCACTGGGTTATGTGCTTGTTGAGAGACTTGTGCTTAATTATATATACCCTCTTGTTCATGGACATTCCTCACCAACAGTACCCGCTGGGTTCTGTGCTTGCTGAGGGATTTGTGCTTGACGTTTTCATTGTAAAAACTTATCTGGTTCAATATTGACCTCATTTTGTTTTACCTGTTTCTGAATTACAGTTCTTTAGTAAAAGTTTATCCAAGAAAGACTTTCTCTGTTTTGGTTTTCCATTCCTGCATACTGAGTTCCAGACACTTACCTCATCCTTACAGCTACAGCGAATCATGTCCGCTCGCATCTTAATAAATCTACTACTACTGACTCATTGAATCTTCTAAGTTTTATTAATACAAAGTCCAAAACGCAAAAGGTTGCTTTTAAGTGGCCCACACGGTTCCAAATTAGTATGGAATAAAGATCCCTTGGTTCAGTTTTTCTTTTTGTTTTCTTCTGTTTTTTCTCTCTCATATGCATATAATTTAATAATTTGTTTTAGTGATGCTGGTATCTTTCACAGTAAAACGTGTTCTATATGCTGAGATGTGGTTAAAAGATAGATGTGGCTCCTTTGACTTTAATGGAGATAAACTTGCAATTCAAGGCTGTAATGAAGGCTCTGTATAAATCTCTATGAGCTCTATGTACTAAGCAGTCAGTTTGCTTTTCGTGTCAAATTTTGCGTCTTTATCCGCACATGGATCAAAATTCACATGTACTGAGCAGTCAGTCATGCATAAATCCGTAGTTTTTTACTTGCGAGCGTACCTGTCCGATACTACTCGATCTGACTTGTTTTTCCACAAAAAAGACCTCGCTCGCCAAAGAACTCGCAATTATTCATAATTACTAAACAATCAACGTATCCGCTTGTAACATTTAACGCGTCGGATTCATGCAAAACCACTCGCCACCATTTAGGAATGATGACATCACGCAAGGGGGGGCTCTGACATCAGGAGGCGAGTGTAGAATAAAAATGACACTGCAGGACTCAACTTCACAGATAAGCTCAGGGGTTCCCAGGGACATTTTTACAGGGGCACTGGCCCCTTTAGGCCCCCATGTAGAACCGCCACTGCTAGTCAGATCCCAGTGTAGTGCATTTGTCTGTGAATTTCATCATCCACAAATAAAAAATGGAACATGATTTTTGTTTAACATAAATATTGGTTTTAAAAAGTATTCTTAATTATATTGTTATATTTGTCATATATTGTTATATTTGCTTTGTATCCTTTGTTTAAGGAACAGCGATGCACTACAGGTTTCTAAAGGAACACATCAAAACACATCAAAAGGATCAGTCAAAGAGAACGTATATATATATATATATATATATATATATATATATATATATATATATATATATATACAGTATTTATCAAACAATCAGCTATAAAGCTATTTTGTTGGATGCATTTTAGCTTACCTAGATAAACCTTTCAACAATGGCTAAGAAGAGAATCAACCTAATTAAATGTTGGAACTAAATGTCAAATTAGTTCAACACTTTTTGCTCTTTTTAATTCTTGAATGCATGATTTTTACTTTTCTGTCAAATAAAGATTTTTTTTTTTTTTACCTTACAGGGGATGCAGAATACTCGTTATCAGAATGCTTACTTAATCCATATCAGAATCCTCAAGGTAGACAACAAATTTGATTTAATGAGTCCTATAGAAGCACAAGTGACATAATTGAGAGGACATTTGGATTACTAAAAATGCGCTCAGGAGGTGTGATGCAATATGCACCAGAGAAAGTGGCCAAAATGATCTTGGTTTGCTGTATTCTACATAACATAGCCATTAGGAGAGGATGTCAAATTGAAGATAAAACACTAATACAAATGGAAGAATTCCCTGATGACATTTGTATTGAAGCTCCAAACAGACGTGGAATTGCAACTAGGGACAGGGTTTCTGAAAATTATTTTGAAGACTGAATTTGTTTGAATTATTAAAAGTCTATTTATTTATTTGTTCAAAGTTCATTAAAAGAATTATACTATTATTACATCTATCTTATTATTTTATTTTTTACAAATACAATATTTGTTTTTCATAAATGAAACATTTTTAAAAATAAAACTATATATATATATATATATATATATATATATATATATATATAATACACAAATAATACACAATCAGCGCTAGAAGGATATGAGATATCTGTTCGTCTAAATATATAATCCCATCCGTTACCCAGAATATATATTTGTGTATATTAGACTAATACAATTTCTGCAACCAACAGTCTCATGTATATCAAGGTGGTTAGTCTATGGACAAAAGTTCATTATGATCCACAGTGCAGGTTCCCGTGTGCGTATGTATATATGGCAGCCCGTTTGGAAATAAAGGTGATCCCCCGCAGGGCGAGGTTCCTCTTGTTAATCTGAAAAGTAGGTGACAAAACAGGCGCACAAAGCACACTTCGTGTAATACGTTCTGGTATTGAAAATTACATAAAAATGTGAAAAATCCACGCTCACCTGGTGATACCTCACAGTATGAGGTATTTAAAATGCCTTAGTGTTAGTGAAGTCTTCCTCCTCTCACTCCTCTATCTCTCCACGATCCTCAGATGTCCAGAATCTTTCCCTTGTTAGTGGGAAGCTTGTAGAGCCACAGCAGATGGTATTAAAGGGAGAGGGGATAGGGGAGACAGTGTGCTATTAACTAATAAACACTACTAACACAGGTGTGTAAAAGTAACACCAGGTTTATTATCAATCTGTTAAAACACCTATTATATCAATAGGCACATATGACAATATTTTTTTATTTTGAGCAGTAGTAGGACTGGTACCAGGATCCTATGTATGGACCTCACAACCAGGTGCCTTCTAATTCGCTCTTAACACATAAAATATAGTAGCACAAATGGAGCTCTGAAGGAATATAGTTAGACCGCTGCACTATGTTACAATTGTGCAGCAGCCTATTCCTTATGCAGCTCCGTGTAAACTCCTGTGTAGTGTGCTGACGTTTGGCGGGGGGCGGAGCCTAACGCGTTTCGTAACCAATGGGTTACTTCATCAGAGGTGTGGGCCGCCCCCCTACCTAGAAGAATATATACGCTTAGACTGAGGATAATTATCCTCCTACTGGCCCCTACGACGCCATCTTGTTTGTGGGCAGAAAGATATTTATGCAGTAGCGATATGTGAGCTTTTTTTATTTATTGTAAGCTCTGAAAGTTAGTTTGACCACATACATTTCATATTACTAAAACGAATGTGTCTATATGTGAGCATTTAAAGAAAAAAAGGGAATATCGTTTGAACTTTATACTGAATTGCTTCTAAGGGAACATATATATTATTTATTGCACCCATTAGATAAACATTCTCTTTGTTTACAGAGATAAGAAGTATAATATATATAATTAATATAAAACCAGCTATACAGATAAAATCTATTATCAATATTATTATAAAACTGCTAAGAAATAATCAGATGTATAAATAAAGTGAATATTGTTTTAAAAATTACATTTAAAACTTATCTATACATAAAGTGCTCCCAATTAATAAATAATTAATTTCTCTTAAAAATATATATACTTTCCCTACATAAATGAATATTATATATATACAATAAAATAAATTATTTTTGAATAAATTATTTTTGAATAAAAGACCCTGAATCTGTTATAAAAAAGCTGCCAGATCAATATCTCTGTTTAACCCCTTAGGTTCTAAAGTCTCCAATTTGTGTATCCAGAATGTTTCTCTTTTGCGGAGATCCAAAAGTTTGCTACCTCCCCTTTTGCCTGGATTAACTTGTTCTATGGCTTTAATAAAAAAATCATTTTTATTTTTCCCATGTACCTGTGTGAAGTGATTTATTAGGGGGGGTTTTAAAGTTCCAGCCTCAATGTTTTTCATGTGTTCCAAGCACCGTATCTTGAGACCCCTTGTAGTGCGACCAATATATCTCTTGGGGGTACTACAGGTGCATTCTAACATGTACACTACATGATCTGATTTACAGTTCAGCATACTTTTTATAGGATACTTTTCTCCACTGTTATCACATTCAATATATTTGTTAAACCGTTTGTCCCTGTGTGTATGTGCACAGCAGACACAGTTTTTTCTCTGGCATTTAAAAAAACCTTTTATATCCATAACATGGCCTTTCACACTTGTTTTCTTAATTTTTTGTGTATCACTGGGTGCTAAAAGATTTTTCAGATTTGTGTTTTTCTTATAGGTAATGTTAGGTCTACTGCCTATAGTATCTTTTAGTATTGGATCATTTTTTAATATGGACCAATTTTTTTGGAGAATATTTTTAATTTTCCAGTGACCCTCGTTGAATGTGGTTACAAAGTTTATTCTGTTGTCTCTCTTTCGGTGTCTGTCTTGTGTATCGCTGATTGTATTTTTGGCTGATGACTTCATTTGCGGTTTGTTTTTATGTACAAGCTCCTGTCTATCTAGTTTCATTGCTTTATCAAAAGCTCCCTGTACCTTTTCTGTTGGGTAGTGTTTTTCTGCAAATTTATTTTTCAGATGTTCTGCTTCTGCTACAAAGGTGTTAATGTCTGTGCAGTTACGTCTCAGTCTCTGAAATTGCCCATATGGGATGTTTTCTATCCACTTTGGGTGGTGACTACTTCTTGCATCTAAATATCCATTGGTATCAGTAGTCTTTCTATAGAGTTTACTAGATACTTTACCATTTGAAATGTATAAGGTGACATCTAGAAAGTCAATAGACTCTTCTTCTAGTCTATGAGTAAATTTGAGATTCATGCAGTTGGTATTTAGGTCTTGAACATATGTATTCCAGGCATCAGTTTCCCCGTCCCAGATGATTAAAATATCATCTATGAACCGATGCCAGAAAATGACGTTCTTATGTTTGAATTGTGACCCTTCATAGACCATGTCTTCTTCAAATGCCCCCATGTACAGGTTCGCAAAGTTGGGTGCGAATTTAGTACCCATTGCAGTCCCTGTACTCTGCAAGTAAAACTGCCCTTCAAATTTGAAGTAGTTGTTTTGTAGAATGTATTTAATTGAGTCTACTATAAAGTTTCTTTGAATAGGGGAAATTAGATTAGCTTTGTCTAGTGCTTTTCTAATGGCAGTAATACCACACTCATGTGGGATCGATGTATACAATGCCGTAACATCAAGTGTAGCCCATTTGTACGTGGGCTTCCATTCCAGACTCTCTATAATTTGTAATAGGTGAGGGGTGTCTCTCAGATACGAAGGTAATTCTACAACCATTGGTCTTAAAAACAAATCTACATACTCTGAGAGGCGCGATGTGAGTGAATCAATACCCGAGATGATGGGTCTGCCAGGGGGTTTATCAAGACTTTTATGTATTTTGGGTAAGTAGTAAAATATTGCCATTTTTGGTTCATCATTTGCTAGATATTTTCTCTCCCTTTCATTAAGTACCCTGTTTTGATATCCACTATTTATGAGCTCCATATATGATCTTAAAAATATTTGGGTAGGGTCTTTCTTTAAAGTTACATATGTATTGGTGTCAGAGAGTTGGCGTTTTGCCTCTTCTAGGTAATATGTCCTGTTTAAGAGGACGATCCCCCCTCCCTTATCAGCCTCCCTGATTATGATCTGTTCATTATCTGTTAATGATTTTAAAACATTTTTTTCTTTTAAGCTCAAATTGTGGTTCTTTATTTTATAATCGGTACATAAATCCATACATTCCTGGATAACCTTATCTTTAAATAAGGTGATGAATTTCCCTTGTGATTGCACTTGGGAAGAATATCGATTTTGGTCTTAGACCACTATTGATTATACTCGGTTCACATGTTGTCTCATAATTTAGTTCTACGTCTACTTCACTGGGAATGGAAAAATCAATTTGGAGGGGGTAGCTGTTCCCACTTTCCTTATCCAAATCTATTAATGCCTCTAATGTTTCCATATCTGTTTGCGTAAGTATTTCTGTATCATGTGACTTTCTTTCTTTTTCAAAATGCCTTACTAGTGTTAACTTTCTTATAAATTTGTTTATATCAATAAACAGATCAAATGGGTTAGGTTTTTGCGTTGGTGCGAAGGATAAGCCTCTTTTTAAAAGGTTTGTCTCATCCCAGCTGAGTATGTGTGTAGATAGATTAAAGATTTTTATTGTTTCATCTCTCAGTGTCTCATTTCCCTGGGTCTTTTTAAGCTGAGATTTTCTTCCAGCTCTACACCCTCTTCTTCTTCCATTTGTCTTTTTCCCCTTCTCCCCTCTATGTTTGTGCGTGGTTGTCGCCACTCTGGGGGGGTATGATGTGGGGGTATCCTGTCTCTTTGTATTTCTAACACTCTTGGTTCGTCTGTATGGTGTCTGTCGTGAAAATCCTTATTATAGTGGTCATTTCTATTTCTAGCGGTATCACTTGTACTGGGTTCCCAATATTGGTCTACATGTTCCCACTGGTTGTGATTTCTCATTGTATGGGGGTTGTAGTCTCTATTAGGTATAGAGTTGTATACTCTCCTACCCCTCCCATAAGAGTTTCCTCTCGAGGAGTGATATGACCCATATCTATTTCTTCCTTGAGCAGTGTTTGTGTTATTTCCATAGTTTGCATTTTGATACTGATTATCTCTGTTTGCAGTGTCAAATCTATTCTGTCTAGGAGTAGGTTTCTTAGGTGGATACTCAAATCTAATGTTAGATGGCCTGGGTGTACCTGCCTCTGGCCTTTTATTTCCCTTAAAATGGTTATTTCTAACCAACTCATTGTGTAGGGTATTCTCATTGGTGTTACTTGTCAGCGGTGTGTTTGGTGTATCATTACCTCCTGGTGTTATAGGTGTAAATGGTACATCAGTTTCAATCTCAATGTTACCTGTCTGTTCACTGGCTTTTCTTTGGAGATCACGTTCTAGCTTTTTCTTTTTCTTAAGTTTTAAGTCCCTCTCCAATTTGCTCAATCTTTCTCTTATGTCACTGTCTAGTTTGTCATAATAGTTATCTCCTTTAAATGGTAATAATAACTCTCTCAATTTTAATATTTCTGCAGTGACTCTTTCTAGATTGGCCTCTCGGAATCTAATTATGATTCTGATAAGTTTATTTGAACTTTCCTCTAAAACTGATTCCCATTCAGTGATAAGTTCAATATCTGTGCTGTTAAATATAGCTGTTTTTGTTAACATTAAACCTCTGGGTATTACACCAGCCTTTAAATAGGTTTCCAATCCTATTATATCACACCAATTTTTGATTTGAATCTTACTCAATTTCTCTACTTGTTTGAATAATCAATGAATGAAGTCATCAGCCAAAAATACAATCAGCGATACACAAGACAGACACCGAAAGAGAGACAACAGAATAAACTTTGTAACCACATTCAACGAGGGTCACTGGAAAATTAAAAATATTCTCCAAAAAAATTGGTCCATATTAAAAAATTATCCAATACTAAAAGATACTATAGGCAGTAGACCTAACATTACCTATAAGAAAAACACAAATCTGAAAAATCTTTTAGCACCCAGTGATACACAAAAAATTAAGAAAACAAGTGTGAAAGGCCATGTTATGGATATAAAAGGTTTTTTTAAATGCCAGAGAAAAAACTGTGTCTGCTGTGCACATACACACAGGGACAAACGGTTTAACAAATATATTGAATGTGATAACAGTGGAGAAAAGTATCCTATAAAAAGTATGCTGAACTGTAAATCAGATCATGTAGTGTACATGTTAGAATGCACCTGTAGTACCCCCAAGAGATATATTGGTCGCACTACAAGGGGTCTCAAGATACGGTGCTTGGAACACATGAAAAATATTGAGGCTGGAACTTTAAAAACCCCCCTAATAAATCCCTTCACACAGGTACATGGGAAAAATAAAAATGATTTTTTTTATTAAAGCCATAGAACAAGTTAATCCAGGCAAAAGGGGAGGTAGCAAACTTTTGGATCTCCGCAAAAGAGAAACATTCTGGATACACAAATTGGAGACTTTAGAACCTAAGTGGTTAAACAGAGATATTGATCTGGCAGCTTTTTTATAACAGATTCAGGGTCTTTTATTCAAAAATAATTTATTCAAAAATAATTTATTTTATTGTATATATATAATATTCATTTATGTAGGGAAAGTATATATATTTTTAAGAGAAATTAATTATTTATTAATTGGGAGCACTTTATGTATAGATAAGTTTTAAATGTAATTTTTAAAACAATATTCACTTTATTTATACATCTGATTATTTCTTAGCAGTTTTATAATAATATTGATAATAGATTTTATCTGTATAGCTGGTTTTATATTAATTATATATATTATACTTCTTATCTCTGTAAACAAAGAGAATGTTTATCTAATGGGTGCAATAAATAATATATATGTTCCCTTAGAAGCAATTCAGTATAAAGTTCAAACGATATTCCCTTTTTTTCTTTAAATGCTCACATATAGACACATTCGTTTTAGTAATATGAAATGTATGTGGTCAAACTAACTTTCAGAGCTTACAATAAATAAAAAAAGCTCACATATCGCTACTGAATAAATATCTTTCTGCCCACAAACAAGATGGCGTCGTAGGGGCCAGTAGGAGGATAATTATCCTCAGTCTAAGCGTATATATTCTTCTAGATAGGGGGGCGGCCCACACCTCTGATGAAGTAACCCATTGGTTACGAAACGCGTTAGGCTCCGCCCCCGCCAAACGTCAGCACACTACACAGGAGTTTACACGGAGCTGCATAAGGAATAGGCTGCTGCACAATTGTAACATAGTGCAGCGGTCTAACTATATTCCTTCAGAGCTCCATTTGTGCTACTATATTTTATGTGTTAAGAGCGAATTAGAAGGCACCTGGTTGTGAGGTCCATACATAGGATCCTGGTACCAGTCCTACTACGGCTCAAAAGCTATTGTTATAAAATATTGTCATATGTGCCTATTGATATAATAGGTGTTTTAACAGATTGATAATAAACCTGGTGTTACTTTTACACACCTGTGTTAGTAGTGTTTATTAGTTAATAGCACACTGTCTCCCCTATCCCCTCTCCCTTTAATACCATCTACTGTGGCTCTACAAGCTTCCCACTAACAAGGGAAAGATTCTGGACATCTGAGGATCGTGGAGAGATAGAGGAGTGAGAGGAGGAAGACTGCACTAACACTAAGGCGTTTTAAATACCTCATACTGTGAGGTATCACCAGGTGAGCGTGGATTTTTCACATTTTTATGTAATTTTCAATACCAGAACGTATTACACGAAGTGTGCTTTGTGCGCCTGTTTTGTCACCTACTTTTCATATATATATATATATATACTTTTTAATGCATAATTATTTTCATTCCCCCACACATTTGTAATATTGTATTACATACTTTAGAGTAATCATCTATTACAAAACGAGAATAGAAAGTGTGACTTTCATTTGTGGTCCAATATGGAAGAAGAGCTTATTGAATAATGTTTTTAATAATGTCCATTAACTATATATTATACATCTCAGAAGATAACATGATGTAACAATAAAGTTTATTTTTGTTGTTTAATGATAGGATAAAAAGTTAAAGAAGAAAAAAGATGAACCCAAACTTAATGCCCCTCTTTAAATTATTGATATTCATTGAAAGATAGATAACAACAATAACATTAGAAGAAAAAATAACACTTCCTAAAACAAATCATGCAAACATCTAATAAATATTAATTGTGATAAATGGATTAGTAAATTACAAACTTGAGTGTACTTAACAAAATATATTTTTTTGGATAATAAAAAAGAAATAAACAATGTAAAAAAAACATTTTTAAAAAATGGAAAATAAATAATTATTTATCAAATAAAAACTAATATATGCTCTGATATAAAACAGAACACATTAATCACGCGACATGTAACAATTTAATTCAAATCTGCGTCAAACATGTCTCGCCAGAGCCATCTACAGCTGGTGAATTAATTATTTTAGTATACGGTATGGATAGATATTTCCTCCAAAAAATTGGAGAAGTTCGAGCTTTGAAACAAGATTGTAGGGATACGATTATTTACGAGATGTTACACAGAATGTATTCAGTCTCTAATATCAAACGAACAAGATGTCAGTGCCTTAGAAAATATAGTGATTTAAAAAGGAGGGAGCCAGAGTATTACCACTCCATTAAAAGACTGCTGCGGACTTGTAAGTATTTTAATTGCGTCATCTTTGAAACAATTAAAATGTCTATTTTAAAAGTTTCAATGTGTTCTGTTTAAGCTTAAAGGGACACTAGTATTAGAATTGCATGGTTTAACATCATCACATAGTATATAAAATTATACGCAAGTATCATATTCTAACCATGTTCTGTATTAGCAATGTTATTGTTCCTAAACTTACCCTCTTGTTTTACCAATCAAGATTGCACGTGAACAAAGAAAAATGCAAAATAGTATTAATTAGACAAATTTTACTAAAATCAAAAATGTATGTGAAATTTGGAAATCAATAGTTTTCTTTGAATAGACATGAAACTAAAATTTGTTCTTTCATGATTTCAACTAAACATGCAATTTTAAACCATTTTAAAATATACTTTTATTATATAATTTGCTTTATTTTCTTGATATCCTTTACCTAGAAGCATATCTAGATAGGCTCATTATATGCTATATTTTTTTTTAAAAAAGAGATCAAAATAATAAAGCAAGTTATATAATAGAAGTAAATTGTAATATTTTTTGAAATTGTATTCTCTATCACAAACATGAAATAAACATTTTGGGTTCAGTGTCCCTTGAACTATATCTTATAAATTTATATTATTCAATGTGTATATATACAGTAAATATATATATATATATATATATATATATATATATATATATATATATATATATATATATATTTAAATCAATATCCTTATATAGATATACAGGTAGCCCTCAGTTTACGCCGGGGTTAGGTTCCAGAAGGAATGGTTGTAAATCGAAACCATTGTAAATTGAAACCCAGTTTATAATGTAAGTCAATGGGAAGTGAGGGAGATAAGTTCCAGGCCCCTCTCAAAATTGTCATAAGTAACACCTAATACATTATTTTTAAAGCTTTGAAATGAAGACTTTAAATGCTAAACAGCATTATAAACCTAATAAAATAATCACACAACACAGAATATATAATTAAACTAAGCTAAATGAACAAAACATTTGCTAAACAGCATTATAAACCTAATAAAATAATCACACAACACAGACTTCACTTGCATTTTTCTGCAAACAGTTCTTTCTATGCATTCGAATCTGGACTGATTTATAGACAGGAAGATCTTGTTCCTTTGAAATCTGCTCGATAGCTCAGGTCTGGTTAAACTGATTAATTTCAGCTTGCTTGGCTTTGCTGCAACACAAGCGGACAGTTCCACCTACTGGCTATTTTAATAAATGCACTGCTTCTCAATGCTTTTCACTAGCAGTCTCATGACTAGAAAAAAAGGTTGTTATTCTGAAACAGTGTAAATTGAACCGTTGTAAAACGAGGGCCACCTGTATTTATATTTTGGTTATGGTTACATAACTTAAAAGATCTATCGTACAAAAGTAGTTAGTGAATATAAATAGATTAGTATTGTTAGTATATTAACTTTGTTAGTAGAACATGCATTACATTTTTAATAGACAATATATATATATGATAATGTAACATGCAAATAACAGTAACCTAACTTTTTTACATTTATTTTTTTTCTAAAGATAGGAAAAGGAAAAATTGAAGGGCAAACATCCACCACATTACTTAAGATCCATGTTAATTAAAACTTCAAGGAGTGAGGCTTTTTCACTGCCTCTTGATTGGTCGAGAGCTTTCCCCAAAAAGAGTCCGACGTGTTAAACTTGTAACTAGAAGGACTCAGACTGGTAATAATATAATTACAATTATTAATAACATGCATGTAACACAAACAAAATTATTTTTTTCCTAAGAAATCTTTTTTATGATATATATATATATATATATATATATATATATATATATATATATATATATATATATATATATATATATATATATATATATATATAAAAATAATCCATTATAGAAGAGGACTGCACTCACTGGATTTGGTATATAAAATAATTTTTTTTATTAAGGTGACGTTTCGGGGTACGCAGACCCCTTCCTCAGACCAGGCAACAGTGCAAATGAACAGTGTGCAATATAAAGCAACATAGCCCCTCCCATCAAACAATTAGTGAAATTGAGCCAAAACCTATGTAACCATGACAACAGGTGAATCACCTAATTAACAATATTCCTACCTTTACTAATGTGATAGTTAAAAACAGTATAATTGTGCAAACCATATAAGTATATCTTAAAACTATTCTCAAACAATAAATGACATGACATATGAGTAGCACCTAAAACACTCAAGGTTCACCCAAAGAAATAAAATGTCCCCCTACAATGTGATGTGTGACATACTGAAATAGCTACCACAAAGAAACAACTTAACATTGATAAAGGCAGTCTATAGGAAACAGCGCTCAATAAAAGATAGTTGCAGGACCTAGGCAGTATATCAGCATTTAAACATTAGTGCATCAGTATCTCTCAGTAAAACATACTTCTCAGTAAACAAAGGACAAGTAGAGAAAAAGGGCTCATAGCCAGAAAAACACGTATGTCAAGATTTAGGCAAGCATGTAGATGTGTGTGTCAACTGTTGAACATCAGTAGGTATCGTATACCATCCATAGACTAATCTTAGAGAGAAAGAGGGTGTCATCACACCATCACCGACTACTGAGCCTAAGGGGTAATATAGATAATTTCAAAGCTGTGTGATTGCAATACATACAAAGAGTCAGCAACGTAAGATCGCTATTTATATCTCAAAGGGGAAAATATATATATATATCTCTACCAGCCAGCAATGTCTCTAGTTCAGGTAACTTACTTGGCATGAGATGTGATAGATACTGTCAAAGTGATTGCAGCGTGTTGCAGAGAGGGAGCTGGAGACAAGATATGTCAGTTAGAAGTTTCAAAAACAGGCGCGGATCAACACAGTCCCGCGTCTGTGTCAACGGTGTCAGTGAGCATGGCTAATTTGCATAGCTGTCTGACGTCATCAGGGGGGTGTGTATCAAGCAGTCAGAAAACATAGATGACAGCTAACCAATGTTAGCCGCAACTGCTGGGGGAAGCCAAAAAATTATTGTACATACCTACACTTGTAGGAAAGGGGCAAATTGTCTAAACATCTGAGTATATATCACAAAAACAACAGCATAACATGGGTCTATATTGCTTGTATACTTCTATCATATCCCAAAAAGGCTAAGAGAAGCCGCCTGACTTGCAGATAGTTATATGTATCTGAGAGCCCTAGTCTGCCCAAAATGTGCTAATGCATGTTATGAGTACCATATCTATCCAGAGAGCCATATGTGTACGAAACAGTATAGGGTTAGTAAATGTACTTAAAGAGAGCATAGTCTACCAGAATGTTGGTGCTAGAACTAATCATGATACAAAATAAACAACAACAACAATCCTATACTGGTAAAACATATGCCAGAGTCTTGTGCCTGAGTAACATGTTACTCTTACAGTGGGATCTCAGTGTTACAATCATAGTTCCCCTGTTACAATTGGCAATCAAGTGTGGTCATATACAAAAGATAAAATCAGGGTTATATTAACAGCGAGCCATGGTATCCAGATAAATCAATAAAGCATATGCATAGTCAGTGGGCAAATTTTGGAAGTAAAAGTAAAACATCCTATCACTTTGCAAACAGATATTGATGATATGGCCAATGTATGTTCTTGCCTAAATCAGGAAACCTTGCCATATAGGGTAAGGTATCATGCACAGTCCGAGGAAGGACCATTGCTGGTTACACAGATATTATAGGAAACAGTGCCAGTCATTGGACATATTAAGTCCCCTCGGGTATAGGGTGTCAAGTCTGTGTATCCACTTGGTCTCCCTCTGCAGGAGTATTCTATTCCAATTACCCCCCCGCCGTAGCGGTGGGACGTGGTCAATGAGGATAAAACGTATGTCTGTTACCTTATGCTTGGCCTGTAGGAAGTGTCTAGCCACTGGTTGGTCTGCTGTTCCCTTATCCAAAGCAGTACGAATTGCTGAACGTTGATTTGCCATTCTTATCCGTGCGTTGTCAGATGTTTTACCAACGTAATATTTTCCACAACAGCAGCTTAGAAGGTATACAATGTGACTTGTTGTGCATGTGATGAAGTGCCTTATGGTGTACTTCTGTGTGGTATGTGGGTGTCGAAACACCTTGCAGGGGATCATGCCACTGCAGGTGGTGCACCCCAGGCATCTGAAGCAACCTGTTTTAGTGGATTTTAGCCACTTCTTTGTGTAGTTTTGCTCGAGGTCCGTCTGCATCAATAGATCCCTGAGGCTTCTGCCACGTCTGTATCCCATGATTGGTGGGTCCAAGTGTCCAAAGGGGAGCGTTTGGTCGGTGCCAAGGATTTCCCATCTGTTTTTGATAGAATCAGCCAAGACCTTTTTCCCTTTGTTATAGGTGGTTGTAAAAACCATTCTTGGTTTCTTGTCAGCAGATTTTGTTCGTTCGTTTTCAGACATTAATTCTTGTCTTACTTCCTCTATCAGTTCAGGTGAGTAGCCCCTCTGCAGGAATTTGTTGGACATTTCATCCATTTGGGTTAACCTGTTGGTTGCCTCAGTATTGTTCCTCATTACAATGATCATTTGGGATTTCACAATAGCCCTCCTGGTATGTGGCGGATGGTTACTTGTTGCTTCAAGTAAAGAATTCTGATCTGTGGGTTTTGTGTATAAAGTTGTAGATAGTTTCCCTTCCTTCTTGTAGATTCTTAGATCCAGAAAATCTATCTGGTCTAGGTCAAATTTTAGTTCGAACTTGATGGGACAAGTTAGAGCATTAAGTTTAGTTACCCATTCAGTGAGTAAATCAACAGGGCCACACCATATTAGGAAGACATCGTCGATGTACCGTCTGTAGTGTTTAACCATTTCATGGTTATATACCTTCATGGTGTCCCTTTCATACTAAAATTTTTATTTTATATACCAAATCCAGTGAGTGCAGTCCTCTTCTATAATGGATTATTGATATACCTGACTTGGCACCCTGGTTGATGTCCCTATTGCATTGTGAGTGCAGACACACATGGAAGTTTTATATATATATATATATATATATATATATATATATATATATATATATATATATATATATATATATATATATATATATATAAAACAGCAATTTAAAATATGGGGAGACGAAAAGTGAGTTTAAAATCCTCCACTAAATCCAAAATGTAGAGAAAATAACTCATTGTGTAAACCATTTACAAATCTAGACAAGTCAGAAGACTTGCTTTTACCCCAGAAACTCTTTGATTACACTGTTTCCAATGCAGCAAAGGATTCTGGGTGAGATATGCAAATGAGGTTCACAATGACTCACTTTTTTACTTCTAGCCTGCTTTTTAAGGCAGACTTCCCTTTACGCCATAGCATCGCCACATTACACAGCTTCTAAGCTTAGCTAGGGGAAGTACAGTGATTCAGACCAATCCCAGGACAGCTGTTTCATGGTTATTTCCACTCATCAGCATGAGTTTAAAATCCTCCACTAAATCTATTTTCTATACATTTTGGATTTAGTGGAGGATTTTAAACTCACTTTTTGCCTCCCCATATTTTAAATTGCTGTTGTATTTCCCCCAGAAAACAACTTTATCAAGCAGTGATTCAACCTACTCCCAGCTGATGAGTGGCAATAACCATGAAACAGCAGTCCTGGGATTGGTCTGAATCACTGTACTACCCCTAGCTAAGCTTAGAAGCTGTGTAATGCGGCGATGCTATGAGAACGAACGAGCACCAACACTTAAAGCACTTAAAAATATAGTGCAGAAACAATTTCTGATTGAACAAAATGATATCTGGTAAAATTTAGACGTAAATGTTGGTAGGTTCTTTGAGAAGTGGAAATTTTGGATTAAGATACAGGATGGAGATACACAAAATGAACTAATATCAAGGTTCGAAAATACCACATACATAATGGAGAGTAGGCTTAGAGAGGAGTGGTTATGAACTGGGTAGGGGGGGAGAAAGATAAATCAATAAGAATTTATTTTTTACTTTTCTATTTTTCATTCCTCTTCTTATTATTCATGTTTCAACCACTGACAAAGCTAAAGGTAAAAACTGTTTGAAAGTGATGTTATAAATTTGTTTGCTTATTTGTTCTGTTGTGAATATTATCCTTATTATTATTATTATTTTTATTATAATTTCAGTATTGTACCCACAAAGTGTATTATGTGTTTAGACACAATACATATTATGGAACCTCTGTATCATTCTGATAATGTAACTCAATATTTATATAATAGCAGTTACCAACTTTGTAGGGGCAATGTGTGCAATTTAATAAAACTCTGAATTATATCATTTGCAAAGGATAATATATATATATATATATATATATATATATATATATATATATAAAACCTATATAAACCTGAATCCTTTTAGTTCTGATTTGTCTATTAATTAAACTGAGACCAGATCAATAAACAAACTTAGTTTATTAAAAGAATTATTGGAAATAATAAGCAATATTTGAATAAAATATGAAGACATAGTGGACTCTCTTGGAGGTGCGCAAAAGATGGAATGAGGCTTGACCAGAGGATGATCGCAAAGGTGAGGTTCTTGAGCCAGTAATACACTTGGATAGGTAAGGCAGCACTCTTAATGGGAAAGTCAAAGAAAAAAAAAAAAAAAAGGCCGTCTAGTATCACATTATCAGGGGAGGGGGGACTGTCTGCTGTTTCTGCTTTCATTGGATGTCCCAGCCTAACCTCATCAACAGTGCTAAACTGGGAGCTTCTTGTGATATCCCCGCTCTCCGCTTGCCGTTTTTTGGTTGGTCCACCTGCCTGTCTCTCAAACTGTGTAACCGGAGATTGGACGCACCACGGACGGCTCTTCTGTGACGTATTGCAGTTAGCGGTTGCTGATTGGGTCCTGGACTCCCGGGATTTCTCCTGCTGGCTTGTCTGTCGGGCGTCTAAGTTCCCGTCCTGCACTGTGAGGCATACTGTTATGCCGCCAATCTTGTGAGTACCCCTGCTCTGGGCTGTTTGTGTTCTTTATCCTCTCTGTGACGAGTGATACTGTCCCATAAGGCGCCTCTCTTTCTTCTGTCCTTACAGATTTTTGCTTTAATATTTGAATAAAGCAAATCAATAAGCATACATCATTACAATGATTTAATGATTATCAGGTTAAAACTAATGAAAACAATCAGTGGTTTTATTTGCAGTAGCTTGCGTGTATAATAGAGAAACAGAAACTTTTGTTATTTAAATTCTCAGCATAGCTGGCAAGAATCAGGTAAACTAATAATCCTGGCAAACCATAAGAAAATGATATTATTACCAGATTCCTGATTGACCCAGTGTTATTGTCGACAGATAAAACTGGGCTAACAGGAATTACCTAACAAAATATTTGTGACTATAAAGGGCAAACCAGAATTGATTAACTCACCTGATTCAATAATAAAACTTTGAATATAAATGTAAAGAGCGTAAATCATATTAATAAAACAGTTTCATATAGGTTTGTTTCATACTTATCAACATTGTGGGATCCTTCACTGGGGTTCAGTGTAAAAAGACCCTCTTAGGTTACCCCTGGACCCTCTCTTGCCATTATCCTGACTTTTCTATCTGGTCAGCTTAGCCTCCCATCTCCTCTGGATAGGGTGTGGTCTATAATAGACACATATGTATTTTGTAAATATATTCTGAAAAACAAGTCAGTATCTCTATTTGAACATTAACCAAGGTTGAACCCCACTAATGTTTATAGAAAAAGAGACTTACTTGAACCATGTATGACAAACATGGGGATATTTGTGAATATTTATACCAGTAATATAATGATAGGAATCATGCAGCTATGTTGGGGACCTTGAATATCATAGTAACTAAACATGGATTATTTTGATAAAGTACAAAAACTTCACAGTAAGCAATAGCTACATATTAATACTGAAAAATAATATATATGTGTATGTGTACCTGAATATATAAGTAAATACACATGATCAATTGTACCCCTATATTACATAGCACAGACATATGTGATTTGATTACCAGTCAAAAAGGTGAATTATACTGGACAATTGTCCTGACAGTTCTGATCTCTGATGAAATCCAAGTCTGTACATTTATGATAAAATATCAATAAAAATTATATAAAAAAAAAAGGAATAAATGGATACTATAGAAAGCAGAATAGAGAAACCCAGATAGAGAAGAGAGTGAAATAAAATAATAAATACCATAGAGATATAAAGATGTAACATAACTTCAAATAAAGATTGAGGTGTGTTGGTAAGCATTCTTTGAAAAATCCTCCCAACATCAGCTGTTAGAAATAATAATAATCTCATTAAATTTTACTAACATTTTTTTCATACATGTTTACTAAAAAAAATTGTTTTCCTTTCTTAAAAATACCTTTGAAAAGATAATATCATTGAAAAAATTTTCCCCCAATTACAAGGTGATCCAAAATTATTAGATACACAGACAAAAATATATATTTTTTTCTAGGGATTGGTGATTACAAACAAGCTTTTATATATAAAGAGATTCATGGAAGTCCATATATAACAAATTCTAGGGACATTTGGAAAAGATTGATAACACAGGATTAATAAAGTCGAGTGACAAATGAGTCTAGACAAGGATCCCATGTTAACTAAAAATAAAAATGTTTGCCAACACAGGCTTTCGTGCAAGCTAATGAATAACAATATTAATTAAATTGATATTAATTTGATGTTGATTGAGATATATATATATATATATATATATATATATATATAAAACACGGAAGGGGACTGCACTCCAAGACCGGACCGGGTACACATCCCATGACCCAGCAACATGCTCAGCCCTGGGTGCTCAGTGGCACTCACAAAAAGCTGTGCTGTCACCAGAGTCACAGGCAGTTAACCCCAGACAGGAGTGGGTGCAAGAACCATAGGGGAATTACAAAACAAATAAATACAACACATAGAGAAAACCCTGCACTCACCAGCAAGCTCACAGTTAAGATTTAAAAGCAAAATGGAAAGGTTAGTTACCGCATTTGGCCAAATGGGACAAGCCCAGGTACCACGTCAAGGTCCTTTCCAACAGGGTCTCAGGTATTGGAGGTTATTTTGCATATAAAGAGAATATTCAAAAAACATACAGGTCAAAATGGCAAATAACGCAAGAACAATTAGAAAGATTAATTACATAAATAATGACGTCTATGTTGTAGCAATACATTTACCTCTTATGTCGCTGTCGCTGTCACAGCCCTGTATTAACTTTTCCTCACAGTCGGTCAGATCAGCTACATAGGCTGGGCCTCCACCAGTACCCCTTGCAGAATTCTTCTCCTTAGCCAGTTTCTGTTTGGCAAAGCATTTAATGTCGTTGAAACGCTTTTTAATTTGGCCAATGTCCTTTATTCCAGGACCCTGGGCACTTACAGTATCGCTGATTTTTTTCCAAATTGACTTCTTGCGACATGTCTGCCTTCTGCAAAATCCAAAAAGACAATCATATGATTCCAGGATCATGTCAACAAAGATGACATTCTGCTGGTGGGAAAATTGATATTGCTTGGCTTTTGCAGGCTGAGAATTGGATGCAGAAGAAGCCATGTTATAAGGAGTAAAGCTATAACACAAATAACTTCTTTCAAAAAAGTTATTCTAATGGCAAACCACCTGGCAAAACTTTATAACAGGCTGACTGCACTTCCCATGACTATGATGTCTCTGACACCTTGTAGGTCATGTGAGACAAAAAAAAATAGTTTATACTTCGCCAGACAGTTTAGTACATTGGAAACATTGCGGCGAGCGGGGCGTTCAATGCTCGCAAAGGATTAGACGCTACATTTCTGAGGTGTTTTTTAGTAGATACCAGTACCAGGCTTCATTTTGCTCGCAGCGAGTTTATTCGATTGTCAACCGGCGAGACAATTGACGCATTAGTACATGGAGCCCTATGAATTTTAAAAATGCTCGTGCAGTGAGGTTTTTATGTGATATTCTAGTTTCACAAATGTAGGTTTTATTAGATCTACCCAATCATTTTATTTCAAATGTATCTGTGTGTGTGTGTTATAAGATTAACTAAATGACTGATTCATTTACTTGTTACAATAATGAACACATTTACATGGTGTAAATTCAATTAAAATGTTATCTTTACAATTTTACAAATTAACAATACAGTCTCATATAAATTGTGAAGTACTCATCATGTTATATATACCATCCTTAGTAAACTATTTCTAACACATTAAATGTAATCAAGAAAATCGTATCTGTAAATCTGACTGTATTAAGATTTTCTAGCAATTGTGTAATACTCATAGGGCCAGATTACAAGTTGAGGGCAAAATATTGCTTCTGCGAAAGCTATATTTGCGCTCAATTTAGTAATACCAGTGCACGCAAATGTGCACTGGTATTACAAGTGAGGTGCAATGCAAACCCAACCTCGCATTTGCATTGCACAGAGGAATTGCGCTTATGATAGCGCGCTTCCATAGTCTCCAATGAAAGCCTTGTTCTCATGTTGTGAGACATGGCATAAGAACTAGCACAGCAAAGGGGGTAAGTTGAGCAGTGATGGACAGCAAATATAAAAATATATGAATAAATACATACATATTTATGTGTTAATATGTGTATATACACGCATTAACACATAAATATATATGTATATAAGTATATACATATATATTTACTGAAAACACACAGAATGCCGAATTTAGAATATAGCGACCGCGTTAACGTATTCCCCCAATAGAATTCATAAACTTTATTGGACAAATTTAAACTTCCAAATGTAGAACACAGCAGCAAAATAAGGATCACAGAGTAGCATACACCTGTTGTTTGCTTCTTATCTATTTAAAAATACCTAGAACATATTATGCTATGTGCGGAACATTGGAATGTGAAATGTTTATAGTAAATACACAGCATAACACTTCATTAAAAATGAATATTGCATAAAGTTTTAACATGTTTTCATCTGCTTGACTGAAAAGGGCTGTAATGTATACATATATATATATATATATATATATATATATATATATATATATATATATATATATATACACAGTATATATATATATATACACATATGTATTTATCTCTATGTTAAAACCCTTTGCAGTCCTTGTTTTCTAACACCTGAGACTTCATATCTTTTTTGTGCAATATTTGTTTTTAATAATTTTTATCAGATAGTGTTATTGAGTGTAACTGTACTTTTTAAAGTATTTTTTATGTGTTTTGGGACACTTTTATGTCGTAACAGTTAACCAGAGCTCTGAGGTTGCAGTAATCATTCTAGTGTAAATCGTTATTGCACTCATGTGTTTACATTTACTTTCAACTTGTAATTTGAGCTTTCCTTCCGATGCACGCAACCAACCGCAATAAACCCGTTATCGCTCACGCAAAACAGCGCACCACTAGTAATCTGGCCCAAAGTGTAATTCCCATTTGAATTTAAAACAAACATAAATAATAATAAAAAGGTAATTAATGTGTCCCTTTATTATTTATATACAGGGAGTGCAGAATTATTAGGCAAGTTGTATTTTTGAGGATTAATTTTATTATTGAACAACAACCATGTTCTCAATGAACCCAAAAAACTCATTAATATCAAAGCTGAATATTTTTGGAAGTAGTTTTTAGTTTGTTTTTAGTTTTAGCTATTTTAGGGGGATATCTGTGTGTGCAGGTGACTATTACTGTGCATAATTATTAGGCAACTTAACAAAAAACAAATATATACCCATTTCAATTATTTATTTTTACCAGTTAAACCAATATAACATCTCAACATTCACAAATATACATTTCTGACATTCAAAAACAAAACAAAAACAAATCAGTGACCAATATTGCCACCTTTCTTTGCAAGGACACTCAAAATCCTGCCATCCATGGATTCTGTCAGTGTTTTGATCTGTTCACCATCAACATTGCGTGCAGCAGCAACCACAGCCTCCCAGACACTGTTCAGAGAGGTGTACTGTTTTCCCTCCTTGTAAATCTCACATTTGATGATGGACCACAGGTTCTCAATGGGGTTCAGATCCGGTGAACAAGGAGGCCATGTCATTAGATTTTCTTCTTTTATACCCTTTCTTGCCAGCCACGCTGTGGAGTACTTGGACACGTGTGATGGAGCATTGTCCTGCATGAAAATCATGTTTTTCTTGAAGGATGCAGACTTCTTCCTGTACCACTGCTTGAAGAAGGTGTCTTCCAGAAACTGGCAGTAGGACTGGGAGTTGAGCTTGACTCCATCCTCAACCCGAAAAGGCCCCACAAGCTCATCTTTGATGATACCAGCCCAAACCAGTACTCCACCTCCACCTTGCTGTCATCTGAGTCGGACTGGAGCTCTCTGCCCTTTACCAATCCAGCCACGGGCCTATCCATCTGGCCCATCAAGACTCACTCTCATTTCATCAGTCCATAAAACCTTAGAAAAATCAGTCGAGATATTTCTTGGCCCAGTCACGTTTCAGCTTGTGTGTCTTGTTCAGTGGTGGTCGTCTTTTAGCCTTTCTTACCTTGGCCATGTCTCTGAGTATTGCACACCTTGTGCTTTTGGGCACTCCAGTGATGTTGCAGCTCTGAAATATGGCCAAACTGGTGGCAAGTGGCATCTTGGCAGCTGCACGCTTGACTTTTCTCAGTTCATGTGCAGTTATTTTGCGCCTTGGTTTTTCCACACGCTTCTTGCGACCCTGTTGACTATTTTGAATGAAACGCTTGATTGTTCGATGATCACGCTTCAGAAGCTTTGCAATTTTAAGAGTGCTGCATCCCTCTGCAAGATATCTCACTATTTTTTACTTTTCTGAGCCTGTCAAGTCCTTCTTTTGACCCATTTTGCCAAAGGAAAGGAAGTTGCCTGATAATTATGCACACCTGATATAGGGTGTTGATGTCATTAGACCACACCCCTTCTCATTACAGAGATGCACATCACCTAATATGCTTAATTGGTAGTAGGCTTTCAAGCCTATACAGCTTGGAGTAAGACAACATGCATAAAGAGGATGATGTGGTCAAAATACTCATTTGCCTAATAATTCTGCACTCCCTGTATATATATATAACACAGGCAGCCAAACCATCATGCGAGCTCACAAAGCCAAACAAACTGAGAACAAAGAAGGGGTGCACAGGTGGATGTAATCACCCAGAGAAAATACAAAACATGAAAGGGAACTGCACTCCAAGACCGGACCAGGTACACATAATGTGACTCAGCAACATCCAGCCCTGGGTGCTAAATAGCACTTCAAAAAAGCTGTGATGTCACCAGAGCCACAAGCAGTTAACCCCAGTCCAGAATGGGTGCAAGAAACAAGGGGGATTACAAACAGAAAGTAATACAACACATAGAAACACCCAGCACTCACCAGCTAGCTCACAGCTTAGATAAAATCACAACTCGAAAGGTTAGTTACCGCATCTGGCCAAATGGGAAAGCTCAGGCACCACGTCAAGGTCCTTTCCACTGCCTGAGTCCCTAACACAGCCACAACATCATGCGAGCTCACAAAGCCAAACAAACTGAGAACAAAGAAGGGGTGCACAGGTGGATGTAATCACCCAGAGAAAATACAAAACATGAAAGGGAACTGCACTCCAAGACCGGACCAGGTACACATCATGTGACTCAGCAACATCCAGCCCTGGGTGCTAAATAGCCCTCCAAAAAAGCTGTGATGTCACCAGAGCCACAGGCATTTAACCCAAGTCCGAAATGGGTGCAAGAAACAAGGGGGATTACAAACAAAAAGTAATACAACACATAGAAACTCGCAGCACTAGTCACCAGCTAGCTCACAGCTAAGATAAAATCACAACTGGAAAGGTTAATTACCACATCTGGCCAAATGGGAAAGCTCAGGCACCACGTCAAGGTTCTTTCCACTGCCTGAGTCCCTAACACAGCCACACCATCATACGAGCTCACAAAGCCAAACAAACTGAGAACAAAGAAGGGGTGCACAGGTGGATGTAATCACCCAGAGAAAATACATAACATGGAAGGGAACTGCACTCCAAGACCGGACCAATTACACATCATGTGACTCAGCAACATCCAGCCCTGGGTGCTAAATAGCACTCCAAAAAAGCTGTGATGTCACCAGAGCCACAGGCAGTTAACCCCAGTCCGGAATGGGTGCAAGAAACAAGGGGGATTACAAACAAAAAGTAATACAACACATAGAAACACCCAGCACTCACCAGCTAGCTCACAGCTAAGATAAAATCACAACTGGAAAGGTTAGTTACCGCATCTGGCCAAATGAGAAAGCTCAGGCACCACGTCAAGGTCCTTTCCACTGCCTGAGTCCCTAACACAGCCACACCATCATGCGAGCTCACAAAGCCAAAGAAACTGAGAACAAAGAAGGGGTGCAAAGGTGGATGTAATCACCCAGAGAAAATACAAAACATGGAAGGGAACTGCACTCCAAGACCGGACCAGGTACACATCATGTGACTCAGCAACATCCAGCCCTGGGTGCTAAATATATATATATATATATATATATATATATATATATATATATATATATATAAATATAACAACGATTGGGTGCAAACTTAACCCAGGATTTATTCAAGGTGCAGACAGTCATATACTATTATTTAACAAAAGAAAAAGAGAGAAGACAACCACAAATATACGTGAGTGTAAAAGAATGACAAGGTTGCACAATAATCCTCATTAGAGAAAAAGCATTTATTTAATCTTAATGTAGGTCATCAAACTGACTCCCCTCACCCCTCCCAAGTGGAAAAAATGTTATAACATATATTAAATAACAACAATTACAGCAACATTCAAAGTAGAGAGCATATGTCCCTTTAAGTCCGTGAACCAAGAGCAACCCAGTGAGCACTTAGTGTAAAGACACACTCACGTTGCTGCTAAACAGCCAAATTGCAGCACGTCTCTTATTTGTATCCAATTGACACTTGCAAATAACAATTGTGACTCAGCAACATCCAGCCCTGGGTGCTAAATAGCACTTCAAAAAAGCTGTGATGTCACCAGAGCCACAGGCAGTTAACCCCAGTCCAGAATGGGTGCAAGAAACAAGGGGGATTACAAACAGAAAGTAATACAACACATAGAAACACCCAGCACTCACCAGCTAGCTCACAGCTTAGATAAAATCACAACTCGAAAGGTTAGTTACCGCATCTGGCCAAATGGGAAAGCTCAGGCACCACGTCAAGGTCCTTTCCACTGCCTGAGTCCCTAACACAGCCACAACATCATGCGAGCTCACAAAGCCAAACAAACTGAGAACAAAGAAGGGGTGCACAGGTGGATGTAATCACCCAGAGAAAATACAAAACATGGAAGGGAACTGCACTCCAAGACCGGACCAATTACACATCATGTGACTCAGCAACATCCAGCCCTGGGTGCTAAATAACACTCCAAAAAAGCTGTGATGTCACCAGAGCCACAGGCAGTTAACCCCAGTCCGGAATGGGTGTAAGAAACAAGGGGGATTACAAACAAAAAGTAATACAACACATAGAAACACCCAGCACTCACCAGCTAGCTCACAGCTAAGATAAAATCACAACTGGAAAGGTTAGTTACCGCATCTGGCCAAATGAGAAAGCTCAGGCACCACGTCAAGGTCCTTTCCACTGCCTGAGTCCCTAACACAGCCACACCATCATGCGAGCTCACAAAGCCAAAGATACTGAGAACAAAGAAGGGGTGCAAAGGTGGATGTAATCACCCAGAGAAAATACAAAACATGGAAGGGAACTGCACTCCAAGACCGGACCAGGTACACATCATGTGACTCAGCAACATCCAGCCCTGGGTGCTAAATATATAAATATATAAATATAACAACGATTGGGTGCACACTTAACCCAGGATTTATTCAAGGTGCAGACAGTCATATACTATTATTTAACAAAAGAAAAAGAGAGAAGACAACCACAAATATACGTGAGTGTAAAAGAATGACAAGGTTGCACAATAATCCTCATTAGAGAAAAAGCGTTTATTTAATCTTAATGTAGGTCATCAAACGGACTCCCCTCACCCCTCCCAAGTGGAAAAAATGTTATAACATATATTAAATAACAACAATTACAGCAACATTCAAAGTAGAGAGCATATGTCCCTTTAAGTCCGTGAACCAAGAGCAACCCAGTGAGCACTTAGTGTAAAAACACGCTCACGTCGCTGCTAAACAGCCAAATTGCAGCACGTCTCTTATTTGTATCCAATTGACACTTGCAAATAACAAATGTGGAAAGAAAGAGAAAACAATGTTGCATATAGCGATCCTTAGTTTTGTCATAGACCTAAACATCACCATTTGTATCACTTCGAGCACTTAGTGAATAAAACACGCTCAAGCACGGCTGTAGATGGTGAAACACTATTCAGTGTAGGACAAACAGTACTCGCATTGCATTTATTTCAATATTTTCTCACCGCTCATACTTCATGGATGACCGATATTGCAGCAACGGACCAATACTCTCATGCCATGAGATGTGTTTCCACAATAAATCCTTGCTGTCGGTTACTTTTTCCAGAAATTTGCAGACGAGGAAGCAAGCTGAGTTTGTGTCAGCTCCTAGTTTGAAGTTGCCGATTAGATGAGCACCAGCATGACACGTTTCACCCCTCCCACAAACTGGGCTGGCTTTCACGGCTTCATCAGATTTCATTTCTGGAAAAAGTAACCGACAGCAAGGATTTATTGTGGAAACACGTCTCATGTCATGAGAGTATTGGTCCGTTGCTGCAATATCGGTTATCCATGAAGTATGAGTGGTTAGAAAATATTGAAACAAATGCAATGCGAGTACTGTTTGTCCTACACTGAATAGTGTTTCACCATTTACAGCCGTGCTTGAGCGTGTTTTATACACTAAGTGCTCAAAGTGATAC